>NW_020622492.1:17060980-17660980 GCF_003573695.1 Papaver somniferum
AGAAATGGAGAAATCGGTGTTCTTTTCTTCCGGGTACTGTCAAACCATATAACCTAACCTAACCAGATCAATGGTGTATATTTGGTATGAATCGGAACTGGCAACTCAGCGGGTCAACTGAGTCTCGACTCGCACATGGTTAATACCTTGTTTATGAGTTCGACCATCCTTGTACCTTTCCTAAGAATAGTAAATATTCATGAGGTTTGCTTAGGGGTGTAAATTGTGCCGGGCCCGGCTGCCCCGCCTAATTATTAAATGGGACGGTATAGGATGGACAGGAACATTTTTTACTCATGAAATTAAAAGGGCCGGGAAGACAGGGTTATTTATCTACAGTTAGTACCCATGATCTTCCCAAGCCTGTTATATAATTTGAGTTCGGACAAAAAGGACGGGGAGGGCCTTGAATATTAAAAAAAATAAAATATATATGTATATAGGGCCGGGAGGGCCTTGAATATATTATTAAAAAAAAGTAATGTAATAATATACATTTTTTACTTAAAATTAATAATCAATCAAATACGAAATTGAGATGTGAACAAGATAAACTAAACTTCCTATAATTTTTTCTCAATTGAATCATCAGATAAGGAAACTGCCTTAGATTTTGCTCAATATTTTCTCTATATAGTTAACAAATTTAGATTTCTATGAAGGAAAAGTTAAGAAATACATATGAAAACCATGAGGGTTGACTGTATTAAGTATTTGTACCACGTGTATTCTAAGATGAGAAAAATGAAAACAGTCATTTAGGCTAGGTAATTGGATAACATTGACAGGTTAATAGGGCGGGTAACATTGACGGGCTAATAGGGAGAATATTACGCCGGACAAGAAAATTTAACTTATAACCTGTGCCCGCCCTTTTATTTAAATGGGCTAGATCGGTCCACCCTGTAATGGGCCACGGGCAGTCATGGGCTATCATGGGACAGGGCAGACGGTATTGGGCCTTGGATTGTCGGGCAAAATTCACACCCCTAGATTTGCTCATGAATTTTAATGGCTATTTTGGTCAAACATTTACAATAAATCAGGATGGTCACTTTCCAGAGTGTGGTGATTTTGATAGTAAAGACACTGACATAACAACCAACTCATTTCATTTTTCTTCACGAAATCCATCTTGCTTAAATGGGGATCGAAGAAAATAGAAGCATTCGAGATTCGGAAACCGAGAATAGAAGCTTATTATCTACACACTTCATTTAATTTTTTTAAAAACAAAATACTATCTCGTTATAGTATCCCAAATTTATGACTTCCGTGAAAATATCTATGGCATCTAATATTGAATCTTTGATGTATTTCATTCAAAGCAAGCATAAAAGGTCCTATCTTTTCTCTCAATCTGAGATCCAACAGAATACCATAATTTCCCTGTCGAACCTTGTTACAGCCGGGACAACAGGAACTTGTCCAATCTTGGGACACAATGTGGCACAATTTTAATGTTAAAGAGGAGAATGATTCTAATATTAGGATTGGTAGTGGGGTAAAGATGAAGATAATGAAAGGTCTAGATTGATTGTCTTATATCTGGGCTATATTAGTTGTCTAAGTTATAGAGTTTTTCCTGTCCCAATTGCGTGGGAGTGATTAATAAGCAAGCATCTTTGTAGCCCTACGATTATGCCATAAAGCGTTGGATTTTATTTAATTTAGCTTTGTCAGAAAACTACAGTCCGTAAAGTTTGGGTATTAACTATAGGTCCTTATATTTTTTTCTTACAAGCAGATCGCATGCACGTGCTGGTGAACACCCACTGTAGTTGGGGTGCTTGTTATTTTCCTAGCTCTCACACGACCTCATAAGAGAGGGAAAAACTACATTTTTACATTTTGGCGTAGCCCTGCTCTGTCCACTCCACTGTTTTCATTTTAATTTATGGATTTACCCACATCAAATTTAGAAATAAAAGTAAATGTACGGGCTTATATCAATGGTTACAAAATGATCTAAAAAATTGGAGTATGTTAATTAAGTCAGCTCTCAATCTATGGAATCACACCATGACCTTACATGTATAATTACTGCTCACAATTTGACATTGGTAATCCCTGTTTCCTTCGTACATCAATCTTTCCACGTTTCCTATAGAATATGAATGCACGAGACATGTGGCAATAAGGATTTTTTTTTTTTTGTAAATAAGGTATTGCATTGAAAAAACTAGGACTCAACCTGAGTCATAGTTATAAAAGAAGTAGAGCCATTTAATATGGGGTTTATGGGACTCCCAATATTAAATTTATCTACTAAGAATTGTTTTTTACCACAAATAGGTGGGATCTTTTTCCATTCAAAGGAGTTGGTTATATTTCTAGCAAATTTGGCTATACTATCAACCACTTGATTTCCTATTCTAGGCACAAAAACAAAACCCAAAAAATTGTTACAAAGATGTGCTAATCTATGAGCTTCTTGCATATAATCTTTAGCTCTCCAAGAAATGTCTGCATTCTGACCATTAATGTAGTTAAAAAGACTTTCACAATCACCCTCAATACTGAAATTCTTTATCTGCTTTTCATTGGCCCAAACTGTTGTTTGCCATACTCCTATAGCTTCTGCTTCTTGTGGGTTGAGACCTGCTGTAAGTCCTGCCTTTCCTCCTTCACAATATCCTGATTCATTTCTCAGAATAAAAGCATAAGTAGATGGTAAAGATTCAGAAATCCAAGTAGCATCAACATTAAACTTCAGGTTTCCCATGCTGGGTGTTTTCCATTTAAAGTTGTTTTTCTTTTTCTGTTTGGATCTCAAGGTCTTGCCTTTTTTTGTGGACCAGAGCTATCCTTTTTTTTAGCTTCAAAGATTCTATCACATCTTTCCTTTCAAATGAACCACATTTTTGTGAGAAGAGTTTCCAAGGGGATGTCTTTCCTAGGTTTTTCAACCAAGTTTTACAAAGATCTAAAATTGTTGTAGACTGATCTAAGTTCAAAGATATCGGGTTAGGGGCAGAGTTCCAAATAGAAGCAGCATAGGGACAGTGACAGAGAAGATGTTCAGTGGTTTCAATATCATTCCTATACATAGTACAAAGAGGAGAAATATCTTTAGCTTTACCGTATAGTTTAGCATTAGTGGGAAGGGCATCCTGTAAGCATTTCCATCGAAAGAGTTTTATTCTCTCAGAGATATTAAGACTCCAAAGAGATTTTCAGAAGGATTCAGGAAGAGATAGACTAGTAATACCCAAACTATTTTCATTTAGATTTGCATACATTGACTTAATTGTAAATTCTCATGATTTAGTTAAAGTCCATCTTAATTGGTCTTTCCTAAGGGTATGAAGAGAATCCCTAAAGAGGTGTATTTTCTTAATTTTATTGGCAATGTTACTAGGGAATACAGAACAGAGAAGAACAGAATTCCAAGTAGAAGTTTCAGGGTTAATCAGGTCAGATACTTTAACAAGATGATTATTACTAGAATTTTTGAGATGCTGTAAAAGTTTGGTTTAAACCAGGAATCCAGTTATCTTCCCAAATATTGATATCTTGGCCATTACCTACTTCCCAAATACTATATTTATGTACTAGGTCTAGACCTTGTTGTATGCATTTTCAAGTCCAAGAACTTCTAGAGTTAACTTTAGTCCTAAGAGGGGATTTATTCCTGAAGTATTTTGGTCCTAGAGTTTTGACCCATAAGGCATTAGGTTCCTTTAGTAATCTCCAATCTACGTTTGCTATCATATCTAGATTAAATTTTCTTGCATCCCTAAAGTCAAGCCCTCCTTTAAGAATAGGTTTGCGGATATTTGGCCAAGCTTTAGGGTATAAGCCTTTTCCTCCAGCCTCTTTTCCCACCAAAAGTCTCTCTGTATAGCATTTATCTTATTAGATGTGGCAATAAGGATAACACTGAGTTATTTTCATTTACAAAAAAAAAAATAATCTTTTCTCGCGTACTCTCTCGATTCTCTCTCTCCGCCTCTTTTGCTCCCTGTTTTCCTTGATCTCAAAACAAATCTAATTATCTAAATCTAATTTCTCCCATTAATTTGTCCTCTCATTTTGTTCATCAGAAAAGCTATCTACCACTGTTTACATTATCTCTTTGTATTGATGATGATAAAACAACTGTTGAGAGTTTAATCTTGGGTAAATTAAGACTATTAATGATTTGATTGCAGGAACTGTGATATCAACATGGTTTTTTTTTGTTCTTTTTGTATGTTATCATACATGATTCTCATCTTGAAATTTTATCAGAGTTGTTGATTTGGTAAAAAAAATTTGTAACGTTAATTACTGTTATACCCTTCCAGATTTATATAAAGTGTACAAAATTTTATAATTGTAGGGGAAAATTGGGAAAACATAATTTGCAGCTTCATCTTGGCTTTATATAATAAAATAAAATAGATGTCTCGTTTAGTAGTCGTCGGTATAACACTGCTCGAAAGAAAAAAACTTTTCTCTCTTCTTGTTCTCTTTTTAAGAGATCATCCACCATTTTATGAGCAATTATAATACCACCAACTGTATTATTGTTTGATTTTTTTTATTTATTTCAGTGATGTTGAGTATATATTTTGATTTAATGGATTCAACACCTGATCACCTGTAAACACTTGTTTCTCTGACAAGTCAATATCTTCTCCAACCTTCCTTTGCCTTCCACTTGAATTCCTTGATGAAATTATCCAGAACCCATTGTAAAGCTATGGGCTTAGCATCACTGTATCAGTACTTGCAGTTAAAAACTCAAAACCATAAACTTATAATTTTATTTTCAGTAAATTTTCTTCCTCCTTCATCCGATAATGAAAAATTCAAAAATGAATCAACATATTTTCGTCTTCTTCACTCATCATTGTTCCTATTTTGATCTAATTAAATGAATTAGTACCTTTACTTATTCACTTCTCAACTTATTAAGATCTTACCGAATTTTCTTGAAGACTATTTACTCAATTTAGGGAAAAAGTTCAAAATCAAATTTCTACTTATCCCAATACTAAACTTCTCTGAACAATTCTCCTCTAAAAAAAAAAAACTTCTCTGAACAGATTAGACTAAAACCCATAATAAAAAATTACAGAACAAGTAAACATTGAAATCCATCAAAGCTACGAGTATTACAATCTACAACTAATAGTTTCATAAGATATTGAGTTTTTCGTATTCGATCAAAAAAATAAGATATTACCTTCTAAGTAATGATCTTTTAGGTCTTAAGAATCATCCATATGTGGTAAATTTTGATTTCACCGCTCCAAGCTCTAACTCAAGACAGGAAAAGGATAAGACTCATTACAAATATTTTCTGAAACTCCATTCTTAAAGTTAACAGTAAGAATAATTGTACATTAGATTATACTAATATCATTAGATTACAAATGTTTGAGACATCTGGTACATTAGATTGGAGGTTAAATTGTACCAATATCATTTTAATCCCTAAATGTGAGGGTGCTATCAACATGAATGACTTCAGGCCTATAAGTTTAATTGGAGGTGTTTACAAAATCATCACTAAGTTGTTAGCAGATAGACTCAAGGTGGTGTTACCTACCATTATTTCTGATTTTCAGGGGTTTTTTGTTGACAATAAACAAATTGCAAATGGTATTCTTGTTTCTTCTGAGCTTATTGATGCAAGAGAAAGAGACAATAATCCATGTTTGGTAATGAAGGTTGATTTACAAAAGGCTTTTAATAGCATTAACTGGGGTGTCTGGATTATACTCTATCTAGGTTTGGATTTGGTAATGTATGGAGGAGATGGAAAAATGGGTGGTGACTGAAACTAGATTTTCAATGACTATAAATGGCAGTGCTTCTTCTTTGTTTAGAAGTGGAAAGAGGGTCAAGCAAGGTGATCCAATTTCCCCTTTTTTGTTTATTATAGTAGTTGAAGTTCTGTCATTACTTATCAAGAAATCCGTTTCTCTAGAGTTAATAAATGGTTTCAACCCTGCTCATGATGCTAATGCTCTTCATCACCTGCAATTTGCAGATGACCTTATAGTCTTCTTAGATGATAAGGTGGAGCAGGTCAATAACTTGAAAAACATCTTGTTGGCTTTTGAGCTAATATATGGTCTGAAGGTGAACTTCAAAAAAAGTGCAATTGTGGCAGTGGGTCAAGCTCAAAATGCAGTAGAATGTGCTAATAACTTTGGGTGTAATCTTGCTTCTTTTCCTATGAAGTACCTTGGTATTCCATTAGGAAGTAACTCTAAGGCAGTTGGTGTGTGGGAGGTTATTTTACAGAAATTCCAGAAGAAACTCAGTTCTTGGCAAAAAAAAAATACTTATCAAAAGATGGGAGGCTTATGCTAATTCAAAGTGTATTGTCAAGTTTTCCAGTATACTACTTGTCTCTTTTTCAGTTACCTGTTTCAGTGGAGAAAAAAATGGAGAAGATAATAAGACAATTGTTGTGGGGATCTTCAAATAAGAAAACTAAAAAAAGCCGGGTTAGTTGGAAGAATGTTAATCTGCCAAAATAGGGTGGTGGTGTTGGAATTAAAAAGTTAAGGCTGATGAACAAAGCATTGCATGCTAAGTGGATCTGGAGATATGGAGTTGAGGACAAGGCTTTCTAGAGGAAGATAATAAATCAAAAATTTGGTGGGAATCCTAATGCTTTCTTTCCTAACTCAACTACAAATACTGTTGGGAAAAGTTTATGGACTGGTATTCTTAATACTAGTTCTCATGTTTTAAGCAGCATTGTTCTTTATATAAATAGTGGTGACAAATGTTTGTTTTGGAAGAATGAATGGGCAAATGGATACTCTCTAAAGAACTTATTTCCTGCTCTCTACAAGATTAGTAGATCAAAAGATGCTACTCTTTAAGATTTTTATGCAGGTGAAGAAGGCTGGAATCTGAATTTTTACAGGGCCCTGAAAGACAATGAAATTGAGGAAGTTGCTCAACTGATACAAATTCTTCCAAAATTAATTCTTGGGAGTGGTGCAGATCAAAGAAGTTGTCAGTTTGGAGGTAATTTTTCAGTGGCAAATTTTTATAAATCTCTGGAAGATGATGGCCTTATTTCTTTCCCTCACAAAAGTCTGTGGAATCCAAAAATACCACAGAAAGTAGTATTTTTTGTTTGGTGTTTGTGCTATAATGCTGCTCCAACTGTGGATCATTTGAGAGGTTCTATCATGGTGAATGGTTGTTTGATATGCAAGAAGGATGCAGAATCTAATCACCATTTGTTCCTACATTGTCAAACTACTGGAGCAATATGGTTGTACTTCTTAAAAGCTTACAACATGCAATGCGTTTTCTAACAATCTGTGAGACAAATAATGTGGGAATGGAATAGGAAAAAAGGGACTAATTTGGTCAAGGAGGAGGAGATTATGGGATCTGATTTCCTGTGCTATTTGGTGGGCTACTTGGATTGAAAGGAATAATAGAGTTTTCAATGGTAAGTACAAGACTTCAGATGAAATAATTGACAGTGTAAAAGTTTCCATGTATAATTGGTCTGTGGGTACAAATTTATCTGAGGGCATCACTTTAGATTTGGTGTTGAGCAATTGGAATGCAGTTTTGGGTCCTCTGTAATTCAAGCTCTACTATAATTGAGCATTGTATCTTTTTTTCAGCAGTCCATCACTCCCTTAATAGTGGAACTGCCCCTTTAATCCATTGCCCTTTTTGAGTCAAAAAAAAAAAAAAAAAAAAGTTTACAGTAAGAAAACTATGAATTCCTCGCACTTCAATAGACTCGTAACGATAGGGATTTTATTGCAACACTATTAATAGACTAAGGACCTATCTCTAGTTCGTCAAAGTTCGCCAGCTGTGGTTTCCTGGCACACGTAAATGAACGATAATCCAACGACTCCTGGGATAATCGCAGCCTAGGACTAAAAAGATGCTTGCTTATTAAGCACTCCCATGCAGCTGCGTGGGACAGCACGGCTCTAAAATATTACCAACTAGTATTAAATTTACACTACTTAAAGGTTATTAAAATTGATATTGTTCATTGACTTAACATGTTAGCTGATCGAAGACTAAATCGATGGCTACAAGTCACTCAAACGTAAAACTAAAAGCGAGTTAACTATGGAGATAAGTTATGACTTATATGAGATAAGACAAACACACCAAGATGTATGGGATCATCATCATCTTCACCATCACCCTTGGTAATTGAAGAAATATATATTGTAGAAAAATTGAAATTGCATTAAAAGCTAGACCGTAATGAGTTGGTATATGAATATTGATGAGGGTGTATTAAAGAGTCCAGTGAGAAGAAAGTAGAGAGAGGGAGAGAGAGGTGTTAGGTCAAAGCTTTCAAGCCATTGCTGCAACTGCATGGTGCGCTGTTGTTGTTACAGTTGATACATCTGGTTTCATAAAAATTGCACAAATGTTGATGTTGAGGAGGATTTTTGATGGTTGTGGTTGAGGAAAGGATTTGAAAATGAGTAGCCTTTGAGAGTTAGGGTGTCTCTCTGCACCTAACCTCTTCATCTCTCTCTCTCTCTGATAAAAGAGCAATAAAGAGGTTTATACCTCTACACCAAGTATACCAAACCTAACCGCTCTTACACTTATTTCATGTCATTTTCTTTGGTAGTAATATCCATATAGGAGTATCTCTTAGTTGGTGTTGTTGGTTCTGCAATTAATAAGAAAGGGCTCTGATTGTTTTGCTTGTGTAGTTTCATTGTCATATACTAATACTACTATCATATATCAGCTTCGATTCATCAATTTCTTACTACTATTACTTTCTTTACCTTTACCTTCCTTTATACCAGTAATGGAGTTTTAGATGACCCAGTTTCTTTTCTGGTAGTAACACTGAATGAGAGATGGAAACTTCTTTCTTCTTCTTAATAATGAGAAGAAAAAGAGATCAGCAAACCATAAAATCTTCTTCTTATTATTCATCTAGTTTCTCTCATCTTTTTCTTACTTTCTGTATTTGTCTAGTTTTCTTTTCTCAAGTTGTATTAGGGTTAAATTACACAACTTTTAAACCAGCTGTTTCTACTTTAAGACTTGCAAGGATCCAAAGACATTTGGATGATATCAACAAACCTCCTATTAAAACTATTGAGGTATGCATTCACTTTTTGAATTATTTTTTCTTGTTTTCTTGACATTTTTCTCTTTTATAGCTAGGTATGTCAACTTGGGTTTCATTAATATTTTTTACTTTCTTTATATTTTGATTTGTAGAGCCTAGATGGAGATATCATAGATTGTGTTCATAAACGCATACAACCAGCTTTGGATCATCCTCTTTTGAAGAACCACAAAATCCAGGTATATATAAAGGACTACTTATTATCAAAACCCGATCGAAATGTGTCTCTCTCTTTCAATCTCTAGCTCGTTTCTTACTTTCTTTCTTTTCGGCATGTTGCGTTTGTGTTACTAGAGGGTGCCACCAAAGAGACCAAGATTAAGAGCTGAAAGAAAAGAAGAGTTAATGAGAAGCTTCTTCAACAATAAGAAGACAATCAATGAAAGTGATACTGATGATGGAGAGAACCATAAGGAGAAGGGACGTGCATGGCAAACGTGGCATAGAAGAGGGGAGAGCTGTCCAAAAGGAACAGTTCCAATAAGGAGAAGTTCAGTTGCTGATGTTTTGAGAGCTAAATCTTTATATCACTTTGGAAAGAAGCAAACTATTAGTAAATCATCAAAATCAGTTGCTTCGATGCTTAATGTTAATCACAATCAGCATAATGTTGACCCCCCTGATGTAGTTAGTGGCAACGGCCATGAGGTATGTCATATCACCCCATCATATCCATGCATTTTTTTTTCTTCTTTAACTTAATTTTGTACAAAAAGAAAGAAGTTAGGTTGATCATTCATATTTGTTCACCGTATAATCTACATGTTCATTCAGATAGTATAATCTACATGCTTCACAAAAATAATTCAGAGATTATGATAAAGAGTAAAATCTAGAAATTTATATGCTAAGTGTTCATTCAGATAGTATAATACAAAGTATAATCTACATGCTTCAAAAACATAATTCGGAGAGTATGATAAAGAGTAAACTCTAGAATTATATATGCCAGGGAAATGAAGAAACAAAATCTCATATAGAGACATCGACTACACAATGTAATAATACAGGCAGCAATAGCATGCGTAGGTTGCATGCGTATAATAATAATTCAGTTCAGACTTAAAGATATTCTTTTGATTTGTAGTTGTGTGTTTGGGTGTTAATCGTATATATGTATATGTTAAGTAGCATGCAATTGCATACACTGGAACCGAACAAGAACTATATGGAGCTAGAGCTACGATAAATGTGTGGGATCCTGCAATAGAAGTAGTCAATGAATTCAGCCTTTCTCAGATTTGGGTTCTCTCCGGATCTTTTGATTCAGATCTCAACAGCATAGAAGCTGGTTGGCAGGTATCGTAACCTTTTTCACTATCCCGTTTTTCCTTTTCTCATTTCTATTTTCTCATATTTTATTTTATGTTGCTATTAAATTCATTTATTTATAAGAAATTGTTCCTTCTAGTCAGGTCAGTCCAGAGCTATACGGGGACAGCAGACCCAGATTATTCACTTACTGGACGGTCAGGATCCTCTCTCATCTCATTCCTTTTTGTCCCTTTATAATCAAGCGATTTGATATATTATCTCTTTTGCTTTTATTTATGTGAATTTATGAACCCACTGTATTGCACACAAGTCGTGACTGTGAGTGCCAAAAACCATTTTTCGGTTAGTTGTACATCTCATGCAAAGGTGCCGTAATTCACGGAAACTGCAATTTATTTCATAATAAAAAAAGCAAATATGTTGACCAGCAAAACTTCTTTATGCTCCTCCCACCAGCTTCTAACCGGTATTCAGCGCTCAGACCCATTTCCCGTCATGTCCGCATGTCTGGTCCATTTGTGTTTCCGGAGATATTTGAGAAGTCTCCATGTTTGGTCCAATTGTGTTTTCCTGAGATGGTCAAGAAGTAGGCGCAAATGGTTATTAGTAGCACGGTTACCAAAATAGTCATTAGACAGAATTTGTTGTGGGAGATCATGTAATTGTTTTTTCTACTAGCTACAAATGAGACTGATTTTCTGTTTGTATTTTTACAGAGTGATGCATATCAAGCAACTGGGTGCTACAATCTTCTGTGCTCGGGATTTGTACAAACAAACAGTAAGATAGCAATTGGAGCTGCAATATCTCCGGTTTCATCATTCGCAGGCAACCAATACGACATAACTGTTCTCATATGGAAGGTTTGCACTTGGCCCATTTTTTTTTTTGGTCTACTTTGTAACTTCAATTCAATTAATATATGCTGTTGACTTGATAGCTGAATATCAGTGCTATTCTTACACCACTCTGACACTGGATCTTTGCAGGATCCCAAGTTAGGAAACTGGTGGTTAGGGATAGGGGAAAACACATTAGTCGGTTATTGGCCAGCAGAGCTGTTTACGCACTTGGCTGATCACGCAACAATGGTGGAATGGGGTGGTGAAGTGGTGAATACACGTTGGAATGGCGAGCATACGAAAACCCAGATGGGATCAGGTCATTTTGCAGAATCCGGATTCGGCCAGTCCGGCTATTTCCGAAATCTACAGGTTGTTGATTCAGATAATAGCTTAAGTACAGCTGAAAATATCTTAACACTTGCTGAGAATACTAATTGTTACAATATCAAAAGTTCTTACAGTAGTGAATGGGGAACACATTTTTACTTTGGTGGACCAGGAAAGAATCCCCAGTGCCAATAACATTATCAAATTCTGTTTTAGAATCAAGTGTATTATTCTCCTCCTCCATTTTTTTCCCTTATACTATAGTAATTTATTTATTTAGTCATTCTCCCACTAAAGCATTTCAAGGTCAACGTAGGAAACTGCAGTGAAATTTCTTCATTTATTAATTAAAATTAATCTGTCAATTGTTATAAAAGTTTTTTATTTTTATTCTGTTGAGATTAGACTTTTGGTCTGAAATTCAACTTAGGAGTTAGGATTTGGAAGAGAAGAATCTTTCCTCAAAGCACACCCCAAGCAAGATAATGTGGGTTTCTGTTTGTTGATGTTATTGTAATGCATTCCAAGTACATTTATTAATGAGTTTAGTGCAAACTGCAAAGCATTAAAAGGGATTTTCATTTTGAACTTTGAAGTATTGGGGACATCCCACATACCAACACTTGCTTTAAATAAGACCTTAGCTTCGGACAATCCAATATGTTATCTCTCATTACATTTATTGGAAGCAAGTTAAGCGGCGGTGGTTTGGATATGAATAGGGAGGTGGAGAATAGAGAGTCAAATATTATTTTTTTTGCACCTTTTTAAGTTTTTATTTATTTTTTTTGAAAAGAAAAGGTTATTTTAAAGTGAAAAATATGTACAACCCAGGGAAGAGTTCCCCTCTTTTTCTTTTAAGTTTTAACTAAGAGAAATTAATTAAGAGCAGTTCCTATGAAACAGTGAAATGAACAAACTCTAAGTTTGTTCATTCCATAGGAACTGCTCTAAACGAGATATTAATTAACCGATAAATTAATAATTATTAATATATATATTAATTAATAATTATTAATTTATATATTAATGAGTATCTTATTAACTTATAGATAAATTTAACTTTGACCAACAAATAACATAGGTTTCGACAATTTGGATGAACGTTTAGATGGTGATATCAGTACGACTTGCAAAATTTTATCAAAAAGTTGGGTTATCGCAACTCAGTGAATGTTAATAGTATGTCGTGAATATCTAGAATAAAACGAAGTTACGCAATTGTTAACTGATGAAGAGATAACTGAGAGTGTTATGGGAACTGATAAAGATGGGAAAAAATATGATGAAAGTTCTACAATAGATCCCCTTCATGAAACGAGATTGTTAAAGCGACAATCACATTAAATAATTTCTCACTGGGCTATGAGAAACAACACTAGACATTCTTACAATGATAAAAAAAATAATTCAGTGTGATATTAATTTTAACAAAAAACAGAAGGCAACTGATTTATTTTTCTAGAAACCTTCATAAAACATCAGTATATTGAATATACATATATATATATATATGCATTGTCGATTATTAATTTATATTTCATACGAGGTCTATATAAGTAATCAAAAATATATTAATTTAGTATAATTTTAGCGAATTATTAATTTGGTACGTTGTCCTTGACTCGGGACCGGCTAAAAGTTTCCCCCCTTTTAATGCCAACAACCCAACTCCAAAACACTAACTATTTTTCGTTGACACCGAATGTTTCGTCTGCGCACGTATGTTTGGTACGTCGCACGTATTATTAGTCCAGTCCGTGTTTTTAATTTCCTGCGTTGGATCTATTATTTCTTCCATTGGATCCCACTCCTTTTTTCTCTCTTCAACCATTCTTCTTCTCCCTTATCTCTCTCTAACAGCTAAAACTGAAATTTCAATGGTGTTTCTAACGATTAATAGCGGAGAGCAACAATTAACTCGATTATTTCTCTTCTTTCTCTTTGGTCGCTCTTTTTCTCCATTAACTCAACGCTCCCTCTACAACTAAAATCCCAAACCCCTTGTTCACAAATCCAATTTCTAGGGTTACAAAATCAACACTCACACTTATTAATCTCTTTTTTCTCAATGGTTTGATTAGAAACAACAGTTGCATTTGGCCTATGAACGAGCTAAAGCTCTTTATTAAGTTTTCAGTTTTCTTACTCTGAACGAGCTAAACCTTGGTGTTAGAAATCCTCATTGCAAGGTCTAAAACATGAGCGAGGTAAAGTTCTTTATTAAGTTTCACTTTGGCTCTCTCTGTGTTCTGCATTTTGGGTTTTGCTCAAAATATTTGCATCCTACCTATCATCAATTTTATATTAGACACTGTTGTAGGGGAAATTTTGTTTAGCCGCATCGTTGTTGTAGCCTTCCGGTACAAGTTGTTATCTCCACTAAATTCATTCGTCTCATCACAAATGCCAACTTCATTCTCTGTTGTGTTTTGGGTTGTACTTTCTATAAATACATCTTGCAAATGTTTTGGTCGAGATCTTAAACAAAAAAACTTGATTCATAATTCAAACTGTGACATGAAGATTTGTGATTTTGGGCTTGCAAGAATTACATGGGAGACGGATTTCATTAAAGAGTGTGCTATAATAGGTTGGTATTGAACCGACCGCAACTCTAAGTCAACCACATAGGCTTTTTTTCTTTCTTTTTTTTAACGGAAAAGAAATAAAAAAAATTTCCAGGAGTGTACAACTGATCAAGAGCTACAAAAGCCAATCGAAAATTGATATAAGAACACTGAGAAGAATGAAGCCTTGCGATATAATTGCATTAGCAGTATCAGCTAAAAATGGAAATGAAAACTTGCTGAAGGAGGAGATAGTTCTACGAATATGGAGGATAGATGTGGAAAAAACTAGGGTTCGCCGATGTGAAACGCACGTGCACTCTACTTGTGCCAATAACCCAAACTGAAAAGGCTAACACTTTTTCGTTGTCACCGAATGTTTCGACTGCGCACGTATTTTTGGTACGTCGCACGTATTTTTAATCTAATCCGTTCTTTTACTACTGTCCGTTAGATAATGTCTATATGCAATTTCAGCAGTCCGATCCGACTAAATTCAAAAATTACAAAATACCCGGATGCATAATAGCAGTATCCTTTTCTTCCTCTTCGATCGTTTCCTTCTTCTCCCTCAACTCTCTCTCGCTCTCTTCTCTAAACAGCTAAGAATCCCGCTAACTGAATCTTCAACTAGGTTTCGTAAAACTAATTCCGGAGATCAACAATTCAGCCGATTGTTTTCCTCTTCTTCGATTATGTACATTTCTTACTATTAAAATTGTTTTCAACTGTAATTTGGAATTCTAGGATTCTGTCAATTTCAGGGATTTTATTTGATTTGTGTTTATGAATGATTTTGAAGGGTTCGTGATTTAATGAAAATATCTTCGAAGATTATGATCGCGATGAGGATGCTCTTCACCGAAGATTCATAAGGAGAGGAATTGATTCAGAAAATCTGAACAAGATAAACGGGGTCATGAATTATTTTTCTCAAAAGCAAATAACTGAAACATTTTATTGAGAAAAATCAATTAGAAGCATCTAATGAGGGTTCTAATTTAATTGTACAATAATTACTTTCAGTTTTGATTTTAGTAGTTTGAATTCTTAATTCCATTTTTTAATACTAGAAAATTAATGGTTCTGATTGTACAATGATTTAATTCTCACACTGCTGAATTTCAATGGTTTAGTTATCTCTTAACGGAAGGCCAGTACCCAATGCCAACATTTCGTTTTAACGGATATTCTCTTTTTCTACCACCTGCTGCATTATGTATCATCAAATCTATTTTTCAGGAGAAAGAAGAGAAGCTAGAAGGTGATGCCGCTTTGAACAAGCTATCCTCTGACATATACGGATGATGATACCAAGCGTGAGAAAATATTTTGCAAGTCTGATCCATGCCCATTTGCTTTATTTCATGCAAATAAAATAGTTACTTTAGTTTCCGCATACAAATTCAAGGCTAAGTATATTGAATTTCTACAGTTGGAGTCAAACTGGACATTCTGTCCAGAAACTGGAAAGAGGTGGGTGCCCAGGTGGAATTGAAGAAATGGGAATCCTAAAGAGTGTGATAACTGCAGCACATGATAAGATTATCTCAGTTTTTCTAAGACAGAAAGAATATGATTAGGTCTGGAAAAAAAAAATTAACCTTTTACCGTGTAGTATTGATTTTTCCACTTCAGTAAATCATGCAGTTTATCATTTGGACTGTGCCCAAGTTGAAATGTTTATTGTTCGTTGTTAGTGGGTGGTTCTAGGACTTCTCTACCAATTCTTGATTAGAATTCTAAATCGTGCTAAATTATTTGTGCTTGCCGTATTATCTATTTCCCTCCTGTTGCAATTTGCAGATATTGTTGGAGTGTTGGTCACAGATCCCAAACTCGGGAGAATCAGATGCCCATGAAGGTGTATGTGAAACTCGGCGCTCGACGTGCAACGCACGTGCATTCTACTTGTATTAGTTAAGAGAGTTTATTAAATAATCGAGTATTAATCAACGGAGTTTCTACTGTGTATCTATCTACGAATTGAATCTAATGCCTCCTTCTGAAACCTCCCTTGATTACCAATTAAGAGGAAGTTGGGGGCCTAGTTAGCAATACGGGATTCGGCATACGTACGGAACAGCATTTCAGACATGGTAACATTTCCAACAGTTCAATTTAAAAACATGTTGGTCGATAATACAGTTCAATTCAGTTTATTTCTCAGCTTCCACAGAAGTTCAACAAAGCTAACATACAACTTGCAACTGTTTGATTTTCTTAAAATCAACTACAGTAAAGCACATCTTGAGCTTCTAAGGCTCAATAATGGTGCAGAAAGTACATTTGAGATAGTTGACAACCATGGGAGGACCAACTGTTATGTCTAGAGAAAAATAAAAGTTATTTTCATACCCAGTTAAGTGACTTACGTCTAAAGTAAATGCGGAGTTATGCGTGGATCTGTGCGCCATGGAAGACCAGTTCGAGCTCCCAACGCTCTACAACTTGCACCCGCCTGCAAATTGAATGCCAATTTATAAGTGAAAGTATACTATTTCTTTCTTAAAAATTTACTTCCACTCTATGGTAGAGAGATATCTACAAGCAGACAGAAGGCAGCCACATACCACTTGGGATGCAAAAGGCAACATTTTCTCAGGTGGCATTCCTGCACAGATGGCTATAGAAACAACAGAAACAATCATTCAATCAATCAAATATATCTGATTAATTTTCTAAGCACTCGAAACTTGATGAAAGCTGGTATTGACCCTTAACAATGTAGATTGTTGTGCAAGGGTGGCACAATACTTTTTACTAACACAATTGTAACTTAGAAAAGCTCCCAAAACATCACAGGTGGTTTAAGATGCTCTGAACTTAAGGAAATAACTTGCTTAAACATACCATAAAGAGTTGCACCGATAAATGCATCTCCAGCACCGGTGGTGTCTATAAGCTCTGAAGGTGGTATCTTCTCTGCTGTTCCAACAAGCAGTCTCCCATTTACAGCTCCTATTCCTTTCACACTCAATCTCACAACTGACTGAATGTTTTGACGCAAAAGATAAAGGAATAAATAGTTTGAATAGAAAAGCTCATGGTGAATTTGCAACCTACGCATTACAGAAACAAATATCACATGACGTTAATTTGTGACCTACCTTACTGGCTTGTTTAGGTTTAACAATGTCTGGAAAAAGTATTTCACATACGGATTTGTCTAGGACCTAGATTTTGGCTTGGTAAAAGGACAATGTTGCAAGGGAAATGAGGTCCATCTTCGCAAAAATGAAAGCTTAGAAACTTCGATTTTTCTCAGAAGATTATATGAACATTCAATGGATTAATATTACAAGGAACTAGTGAATGGTCAACTTTAATCCTTGACAACTAAAGAGCCGATAAGAACAAAATTAGTTAAGACTTCAGAAACATTGCCATACCTTGGATGAGATACAAGTTGGAATGGTGCTACTGCCATCAACTCTCTGTTTTAGTAATTGAAGTGAGCTGTCTACATCAACTTCCTCTGGCTGAAGGCTTCCTGGAGGAGGTGATCTACTGCTAGTAATCAGAACTTGTAGGGTGACAGCAGTAAAGCTTACACCACTCCAAAATAAAAAGTGGAATAACCTCCACAGGTAGAAACCAAGCACGGATGTACTTACCATCAAGACTTTTCTCCAGCATTACACATCCATCATCTCCTAGGGTAACAATCACAAATTTGAGATTAGGCAGTCTCATGAGCATGGATACTAGTGCGCTCGGAATTGAAGGGGCTTCCGTCCATGCCTACAAAAAGAAAAGTATCAGTTATATAGTTAGGCAAATCTAGTAGTCAAATTAGGCATGCGATCTAACTTTAGTAACATTACAAGGCACTGCAGATCACAATGTAACAGATAAACTTTTATTTGCAGAAAGTGAACATCAAAACTATATTATAGGCATGGTAGGAGTGGAAGTGGTTGCAGTATGAAAGATGAAACCAAGACCAATCTTCTCAGGTCCTCACTATCTATCAACAGTCATGCAAATGAACTCATCTAGATTAGTTTATCTTGCCTGAGGAAATTTTGCTGTGCAAACAACATAATCTGCAAAGTTCAGAAGTTCATCCAACCCGTCTCTCTTTTTCTCCGCGTCAACTAAAATCGGTATATTCCTGCGACTTGCCTGCACTGGAAAAGATCAAGCTCATTTGTCATTCAGGGCTGCCATTTGTATTTTGTTCACTCCTAATTTCAAGGAATTTTAGAGGATCTATGCAATGGTATCATTAAAATTGGGGACAATAAGCATCAAACTAGCATAAAGCAAGAAAATTGATTATTACCTCCTGTGCTACAACTAAAGCAGTTTCATGCAACCTCACATCAGAATAGACAATCCTCGCTCCGTCCAAGGAAGACATCAAGCTTGACCGTGTCATGTCATCGGGCGCCATTGGAGGGTATCCAGGTGTGTGAATACAGGTACGGGTTTTTCTAGAAATATAATTCAATTTTAGTCTATTAAAATAGTAAGATTCCAGATAAAACTATTTTGGGGTATGACAAGTGATTTGATGTGGACCAAATAACTCGACAATTTTGTCTTTCTTTTCAAAAGAATGGTAGTAACTTAACTAAGTATCATGTTTAGAACTTTGGACAAGCATTAAAGGTTACAAACTCACGTTTTGTTATCAACAATGATGTATGTGAATGGTGAATTTCCATCCTTCGAAACCTGCCAGTGAGAGGGATCGTGTCAAATCTTGATCTATAATTGTGCGATATCTCAAGGTTTGACGTTAAGTGCTAGTCATAAAAAAGAACTCTGAGGAGATATTTATAATAATACACAGGATATGCTAAAAAAAGTTACATCTTCAAAATAGCAGCGAAAAATCAAACGGTGGTTTTATTGTTACAGAAAACTGCAGTACAATAGAAAGAAGACTAAAACTTCTGGTAAGCAACTTAAACAACATAATAAATGAACATAAGTATATATCAAGCTTACCACAAGATGTGAAGTATCTACGCCATCAGCTTCTAGTTCTTCTACTATACCTCTCCCTTGAGCATCATTTGCAAGCTGAGGATAACAAGCACTGTTTTTACTTTTTTTTTTCTCGTTCTAGTATGATATTAGTAAGATTATTAGTAATAACTTTTTCGAACCGAAGTAAGCAAAACAAGTGGGCACAATAAATGATGCATGATAAAAATTATAAGGCTGATGAGGTATAACAAAAAAGGCAGAATAAATTTAAACCTTTGAGATCAGCCTTGAATTCAGACCCAGGCGAGCAGCACAAGTTAAAGCATTTCCAGCATTGCCACCTCCTTGAATCTGCAAAGGTTACCCACATTTAGTATTCGAAAAACAAACTCATTCCTAGAAAAAAAGTATCTTTCCTATCCACTTGAACAAGAAAATCAATCATTGTATATAAGAAGACAAAAGGGTTTTCATTTCCTGATTGCAACAGCATTTGAACTAGCATTGAAAAATAAAGGGATGGGATTGTAGACGAGCGTGGATAGTACATTCACTTTCCACTTGAGCATGAAAGCGCCCGTCTCTTGTTTGCATGTAGAGCTGGTGTACAAACTAACAATTGCACACTGATTGTTTGTTTAAAAGCTAAATAGAGCAACAAATTGATTCTCAGACTACTGTTAATGAACAGCTTTTGACAATCTAATCACAAGTAAAATCACTTTCAATGAATCAGTAATTGAGGGAGAAAGAAGGGAAAAGGAAAAGTAGGGAGAGAGAAAAGCCGGTGCAGATTAAGCAATTTGTTTCCAAACAATTTAATATTCTTTTAACTCATACCTTCAAACTGGTACTTCGAATTTTATCATCTGGGTTTGGAAAAGCATCCACTGTAGCCAAGTAATCCACTACCGTACCACCGACACCTACCTGAAGCACATAGACCACTATTGACAAACCATATACATGAAGAATGCATTAGGGTTAGGATTAGTGAAAAAACTTACGACAATCCGATCTTGAGGAAGTGGAAGAGAAGACGAAGAAGTTGATGATGCCTGAATCGGATGAGATGATGATGACATGTTTTTCCTGAAATTACAATCTCTACCCTTACTAATTGAATAGGAGAAATTTAGACTTGAAGAAGGAAAGGGAAAAAGAAATGACGACGATGACAAATGCCTGGGAACTGTAGTGATTGACATCATCATGCTTTTCTTATCTCTTAATAGACAGAACCGTTTACAGGTGTTAGTCCACGAGTGAGTTTGGGGGAGTTTAATGTATTTTGAATCTTGGGGATTTTGAGAGGAGTTTGATGTTTTGAGTGTGGGGAGTTTGAGAGACTCTCCAGAAATCTCTACTTTTTTGAGAGATTTGGAGTGAGGAAAAAATACACTATAAACTCCCTAGAACTCCCCAGAACTCTCCCAAAAACACCAACTCCCTAGCATTCTAATTTTAACGACTAACAGGGAGTTTGAGAGTTTCTTTCAAACTCCCCCACGACTAACAGGGTTTTCTAGGGAGTTCGGGAGACTCTTCTAAACTCTCCCACGACTAACAGAGATTTCGAGAGACTCCTTTGAACTCCCCCACG
This sequence comes from Papaver somniferum, assembly GCF_003573695.1. Taxonomy (NCBI): domain Eukaryota; kingdom Viridiplantae; phylum Streptophyta; class Magnoliopsida; order Ranunculales; family Papaveraceae; genus Papaver; species Papaver somniferum. The sequence continues at coordinate 17,081,639 of NW_020622492.1, forward strand.
ACTAACAGGAAAAAACCAAACTACACCCAACTCCCCCAACTCCCTTGAGGACTAACACCCTTAGGGGAGAGAGAGAGAGTTTTGGATTGGATTAGGAACAAAAAGTGGTTCTCGGTAGAACCTACAAACTGGAATACATGCGTTCCAATTTTGTCCAGGATATATTATCGATGAATCTTCGAAACAAGAAACTAGGGAATGACGCTTGCCGTTTCACAGGGCTATTAAGCTGGGGTGCTATTGATTTGTCATGTTGCCCTAATCTAATCTGCCTCTGATAAATGTTGAAATTTTTGAGTTAGTGATGAATATGAGTATGTTGTGTTTTCCTCTAAAATTTCTAAGAATTTGTTTGGTGATATTAGTATAACATGCACGCGTGATACGCCTGCCGTTCCGTAATTTTGTTTTTTTCGTGTAGAAGTCAACGCTCAAAATCAACACTCGGTCAATGGTCAAAGTCAATGATCAAGCCAAATGGTGAAAACTCATTCAATGTTAATCTGCAAAATTAATTACAACAATTTTTGCGTTCGTTAAGCACTAGGTTTTAGTGGGGAAAACGTACACATCGCCGGTCCTTCCTCCACATGTTCCTACGATGAAAGACATTTTCTTAAGGAACTGCTACTTTAACGTAGACAACATAAACCAATAGAGAAAACAAACCCTAAAATACAATCATGCAGAGAACCTTATGCCATGTTGCGAGACATTCTTGTACGTCAGGCAGTAACATAAAACATAATTATTGCACACTTCATCAATACTGCATGAAATGGGGGTTAAAGTCACACTGCCATGGAGTAGGGGTTGTGTTAGAGCACTGCTCGGTCGAACTCGCAAGCGTTGTTATCTCAAGATTGTTTTTCAAGTTTAGTTATCAAAACTATAAGTATTGATTTCTACTCTACTTACATCTATGTCTCGGATTAGGATAGAATGTGTAGTTGTGCTTTAGACTTCACGGCGTTCATCGATTGAAGACGAGGAACTACTAAGGGGAGCTTGTGGAACTTAATAAACAAAAGGTATGTGGAGACTTGAACTCATCTATCACTCAAAAGTCTATTCAATTCTATCTCTTATTGAGACAAATCGTGTAGCTATATAGACTTTACATTATACACATTTGATATTTCGAGGTGAGTTTAACTCGCTTATATCTTTCTCGAAATATGTGTTGGAAAGCTTTTTGCTTTAACCACGTTCATCATTATTCTTGACGAAAGTCAAAATATGATCATGTGAAATCACCTGGTAACATCTTATATGATTTGTGTGAGACAGTCATTTGATGTAGGCTTGGAACGTTTCGTATTGATCATTGGATCACTTGAAAATTGCTTATAAGCTAATAGTTTGTGTGAGATAGCTATTGTCATCTTCTAAGAATGTTTCAATAATTGAAATGGGAGTTAAGAGATAAAACCCGTGTTTGGATACATTACGGTTTGTGTACTTAGTGTACGAACTGTTTTGACGGAATTCAGACCGGAAGTTTGCATACCCGCTCGAAAACTTATTCAACTATTTAAGTCAGGGTACTTAATATTGCATACCCGTTCGCAAACTGATTTAACTGTTGAAGTCCGGGAACCAAGTTTGCGTACCCGTTCGCATACGGTTTCAAATGAGTCCGGTTCGGATCTAAAATTTGTGTACTCGTTTGCAAACTGTCGGCTGGTGACCAATGTCCGGAACTTAATTTTGCGTACCCTTTTGCAAACTTTAGTGGTTCAAGTTCTTAAATCGGTTAAGTATGATTTCATATTCATGAAGAAATACATTTATAAACTAAGGAATGCAATCTTTGCAACTCGTGGCTAAAATGTTCATAAACTGATTCTTTTGAATCAATCCGATTTTGCTTCAATTGTGTCTTGTATACTTCTATGAGAATATAAACAATTGAACAACTCTATGAGTTAACACAATTAGATTGATTTGATTATCAATTGATCTAGAAGTGTCAAGATGAACAAGGTTAAGAGAAAAGCGTTCATATGGCTAACTTCGGTTAATTGTTATTGAGCCAACTCAATATACACGTTTAGGTATGGTTACACATATCTAAATGAAGGTATATTTCATTTGTGTGTAACAAGCTAAAGATCATCTAACGGTGGAAAGATATTATCTTGAATCTTGAATCAGGTTTCATCTAACGGTGAATATTGATTGCTTTGTTCCAAAGTTATGAAACCTTGATTTGAAGACTATATAAGGGAGAACTCTAGCAACTGGGAAACCTAATACCCACACCTCATGTGTGATACTTTTTGCGACTAGAGCCGATTCTCCTTTAACCTATATTTTTCCTAAAACCATTATAGGTTAACTACTTAAAGACTTCATTGGGATTCTGAAGCCAGGCCCAACTATATTCTCTGTAGTTGCATGTTCTGATCTTACTTTGTTCTATCGTATTCAGTACTATCTTCTCTAAGGTTTGATCGAAATTTATCTCTGATAGGTAAGATATAAAAAGTAATCACAAATCTCTTCGTCTCAATCTTTGTGATTCCACAATAACTTGTTCTACTACCATATATTTAAGTTATTGTGAGGTGATTGATATTTCTAGGATGTTCTTCGGGAATATAAGACCGGATTATCAATTGGTTCATGTTCACCTTGATTTATCAAAAGACGGAACAAAAAATTCGTAGGTATTTCTGTGGGAGACAGATTCATCTATTCAAATAGACTTTTTTGTGGGCGACATACTTTTATCAAGTCTTCGACTTTGGGTCGTAGCAACTCTTAGTTGCGGGTGAGATCAGCTAAGGGAATTAAGTGCATAGAGTCTTGCTGGGATTCAGAGGCATAAGGAGCGCGACTGTACCTTAATCAGTGTGAGATTGGTTAAGCGATCAACTACATTTCAGTCCAAAGTTAACTTGTAGTAGGATAGAGTCTGTAGCGGATTAATACAATGTGGTGTCCAAATCTGGACTAGGTCCCGAGGTTTTTCTGCATTTGCGATTTCCTCGTTAACAAAACTTCTGGTGTCTATGTTATTTCTTTTCCGCATTATATTTGTTTATAAAATTGAAATATCACGGGTTCTGCGTAGTTCAATCAATTGGTAAATCCAACCTTTGGTTGTTGATTGAAATTTACTGACGCTTGGATATTGGTCTTTGGTACCATCCAAGTTATTTTTCATATTGATCCGGCTCACAGATTTCTATCTGTTTGATTGCAGAAATTTATTTGAGAAATTGAGATATAACTCTTGGATATATTTTCCTTGATTGGGTCTGACTGTCTAATTGATTCTCTTGGAATTATTATATTTTAGTTAGTCCATACAGATTGCTGAAACGAAATATTGGGTGTGGTTGTTAGACCCTCGCTTTTTCAATTGGTATTAGAGTAGGCAAACACGTTTAAGACCTCATAAGTCTATATTTGTAGAAATCTGACTCTTTGGACAGAAATATTATATCTATAAACGTACCACCATTCTTCTATGACTCGAATTACTTATGGTGGAAAATTGATATGCGTGCCTTTCTCCAAGTACGTGATTTTCAATCATAGTTTCATGTAGTTAATGGATATGATCCTCCGGTTGTTACAGAAGGCGATGTAATTATTGCAAAGGATATTGGTGCATATGATCCTGTCGAGATTCTCACTGCAAAGCAAAATTCTGACGGATTAAATGCTACCATCCATGCTATTATCCCAAATCTTCAGTACCATGTGACTATGTGCACTAAGTCTAAAGATGCTTGGGGTATCTTAGAAACTGTATTCGAAGAAAATGCCTCTGAAAAAGAAGATAGGCTTCAAAACCTAAATTCTGATTGGAAAAACCTTCGTATGGATGATGAAGATTCATTTAATGAGTTTAATAACAAAGTATCTGAAATTGTTAATGCATCTTTTGCATTGGGAAAGACTATTCCTGAAAAGGACACTGTGATGAAAATTCTCATATCGTTGCCATCTAGATACGATTCTAAGAAACATGCCATTGTTGAAGGAAAGAACTTTGATACTCTTTCCAGAAATACTTTTGTTGGGAAGTTAAAGATCTTTCATCATGAGCATACATCCAAATCTGGGAAGGATATTGCTTTCTAAGCACAAAAGAACACTAAATTGCTTGACAAAAGTAAAAGTGTTGGCAACTTTGTTGTTGATCCTATTGAGACTGATTCATCAAATGAAAATCTTGACAACTCAGTTTCACTGATCACAAGAAAGTTTAGAGATCTCGTTTTGAAGAGAAGTAAATGGTTCATCAGAGACAAACCCAGATCATCAGTCAAACCTCATGAGCGTGCCCCTCCAAAAAACAGGGACACTATCGATATTGATGATGAGGATATGCCACAGTGCTTCAAGTGTAAAGGTTTTGGTCATTTTGCTAATGAGTGTCCAAATCACAGAAAACATAATGGGAACAAAGGTATTGCTGCAAATCTTGACGAGATGTCTGATCACTATGATTCAAACAATGATGAAAAGTCAAGTGTTGCACCTCTTGGTGAAAATATTGATTTTGATAATTGTAGCAATACGTACATCAATCTTGATATTCTTCCTGGAGAAATTTCGTCAACCACTGTGGAGGATAAAATGGATTTTTCCCTGTCTATTGAAAATTCTATTTCACATGTTTCAAGTACCTCAATTTGTTTAGCAGCGTGCTCATCTATGGTGTCTGAACCATCCTCCACATTGAAATGTTCTTATTGTACTTTTAAGGGTCATAAAATCTCTAAGTTTACAAGTAGAAGCATAAAATACGATATGTCAACAAAATTCAACGGAGAGCAAATCGATTAGCAAACAAGCTAAAACTTGTTCAGAAGTCTAATTCATCTGAGTTATATAAACTCAATACTTCTACGAAAAAGTTAATTTCTAAAGAAAAATTAGACCTCTATGGAAAAGAACAAGGTCTAAATATTTTGTGAAAAGGGGTATTAAGAATTTCGTACAAGAAGTGTATGGTGGACAAATTATTGTTCATCCCATCACAGGTTAATTATGTTGAAAGTGCATCTTGTCTCATGTGCCTGATTTCAAAAGAGACAAGAGATGAGCACAAGTCAGGTTTTAGGAAAAGAATATTTTTTTTTTATTTTCTTTCTTTTTGTTTTCCGGAATTATGTTGATCTTTGCATATCATAAATTGGTATTGAAAAGGTTTTTCTTTTTTGGTCATTGAAAGAGGGTTGAAATCGACAATTCTACCTTCTTTAGGGTTATGAATTGGTCGTACGTGAATCCTATTTTGTATTTAGGTTCTGTAACCCTACATTCCTTTTTCCTTCCCTAAAAAGTACTTCTATCATAAGACTGCTTGTAGAGCTTTAATTGTGTATCTCTTTCACAATTTCATATTTCAATGGAGACTCCAAGCACCACATCTTCTGATGGAAAAAATGTTAATATGATTGTTAAGCTGTCAATCATGAAGGAAAAAGATAAATCTCATTTCCTTACAACTTTAAAAAGAAAAAGAAAGAATCTGAAGAAACCAAAGGCTATCCCCTCTAATCTTCATAAGTTTTCTGGTGTTCTTGAAGAGTTGAAAGAAACAAGGAAGGAGATTTCAACAAATAAAGGCTATTGTTTTAAGAACTCTTAAAATTCAGAAGGCCCTGGTTCGGCATCAGTCAAGAAGGTTTGTTGGTATTGACTCCTTTCTTCATGAACCTTATGTTCCAATGGCTGTTGACGACAAGGAGTTCGGGGACGATAAAGAATTTTTCAGAGGTCTTAATGTCTAGGAAACTTTTTATGAGAATTTATTCTTGTGTTTTAAGAAGGATAACTAGGGGTTTAGAATATCATATATTGTGATTACACATAGTTATTGCCAACGATTTTCATCTTGCAATGTTTTTAGATTTATTTATTTAAATTCTAAGTTATTTGGAAGATGATTTTGCAGTATTAATCTTTATTGGTTTTGTATATTGCAAATAATGTTGTGGGGTATGTGTGTTTACGTATGTGGACTATGATTGTCACATATATGCTCAAAAGTTAAGTCTATTGTGTCATTGTGCAAATATTGATGGAAAATAGAATGAACTTTTGAACTATATGTCAAAGATTAAGTCTATGGTATCATTATGTGAATATTGATCAAAAATAGAATGAATCTTTGAATATTCCGCAGTATTGATCTTTCCCTGATCCACTTCTATGTGAATGTACTGTATGGCACCGTAAGTTTTCTTATGTTAAGCGTTTCTGGTTAAACTAATCATTAAGGTTCCCTTGTGGTTAATTTAATTGAGTTTACTGGATACAAAGTCATGTTTCATGTGATTTTTTAATGTCCAAAGAAATCCTTTTTTTCTTATAAAAGTCAGGTCGCTCTTGTTGTTCTTTCGGGAATGACATTCTATGGGGGAGAGTTCTTATTTGAACTTGTGCTTTAGTGCCAAATATTTGTGGGGAGTGCGGTTGTGGAATATTGTAGGAGTTATCTTGTATCTTTATAAATTCCTTGATGAATACACTAAGTTTCGACTATGTGAAATCATCGAAACAAAGTTGATATGTTCTTTTTTAGTCATGAAGTATCTCTTTGAGAATTTCATTATGATCTCGCTAATTTTTGTACCTTTGCCAATTTATATTGACAAAAAGAGGGAGAATTATTTTGTAATTCACACTACATACATATGGTTTACAGATCATTATGTAAGGGGGATTGGTTTTCATTGTGAGATGAAGTATTGACTAAGGGAGAGTGATACATATCATCGTAGTATTATTGTCAAAGTTGTGATAAATTGAACTTTGATGTTGTTTAATAATACTCTGACACTTGATAATAATATAAAAACAATCTTGTTGATTATTTTTATGGCTACGGATCTTCAACAACTATGATGTTGAGTTGAACATGTTCAGAATCACTGGTGTACTTAGAGTGACGAAGAATTCAAGTAATGTTGAAGAGCCAAGGAAATCAAGCATTTGGATATGAGAAGCTACAAAGTTTATTTATTTTGTAATCCATATGTATTGATAGTTTTGTCACTAAAATTGTCAAAGAGGGAGATTGTTAGAGCACTGCTCGGTCGAACTTGCAAGCATTGCTATCTCAATCTTGTTTGTCAAGATTAGTTGTCAAAACTATAAGTCTTGTTTCTAGTCTACTTATAGCTATGTCTCGGATTAAAGTAGAATGTGTAGTTGATCTTTGGACTTCACGGTGTTCATCGATTGAGTACGAAAAACTATTAAGGGGATCTTGTGGAACTTCATCAACAAAAGGTATGTGGAGACTTGAACTCATCTATCACTCAGAAGTCTATTCAATTCTATCTCCTATGGAGACAAAGTCGTATAGATATATAGACTTTACAATATACACATTTGATATTTCGAGCTGAGTTTAACTCACTTATATCTTTCTCGAAATATGCGTTGGAAAGCTTTTTTCTTTAATCACGTTCTTCATTATTCTTGACGAAAGTCAAAAGATGATTATGTGAAAATGACCTGGTAACATCTTCCATGATTTGTGTGAGACAATCATTTGATGTAGGCTCGGAATGTTTCGTATTGATCATTCGATCACTTGAAAATTGCTTATAAGCTAATAGTTTGTGTGAGATAGCTATTGTCATCTTCTAAGAATGTTTCAATGATTGAAACGTGAGTTAAGAGCTAAAACCCGTGTTTGGATACATTACGGTTTGAGTACTTAGTTTACGAACTATTTTGACGGAATTCAGGACCGGAAGTTTGTATACCCGTTCGCAAACTTATTTAACTGTTTAAGTCAGGGTACTTAGGTTTGCATACCCATTCACAAACTGATTTAACTGTTGAAGTCCGGGAACCAAGTTTGTGTACCCGTTTGCAAACAGTTTCAACTGAGTTCGGTCCGGACCTAAAGTTTACGTACCCGTTTGCAAACTGTCGGCTTGTGACCAATGTCTGCAACTTAAGTTCGCATACCTGTTTGCAAACTTAAGTGGTTAAGTATGATTTCATACTCATGAACAAATACATTTATAAACTAAGGAATGCAATCTTTGGAAACCGTGGCTTAAATGTTCATGAACTGATTCTTTTGAATCAATCTGATTTTGCTTCAATTGTGTCTTTATTGATGGTGGATTTTAGTTCAGGGCTAAAATTGTAAAACCTATTTTAATGTGTTGACACCCTGCAAAGGGTAAATCCGTTTGATGAGCAATAAAAACCTCTTGCTTTATTTATTTGAAGCAATTCGATAAATATACAAAATTCACCTAGAATGGTGCATGTAGCAACAATCCCACATATTCTGTGAATTTATAGCATTATCAATTAATGCACGATTAGCCTAGTATTTCATGTGTTGTTCCTAGCCGTGCTCTCATTATTAGCATGACATGACGACTGAGTGTTCACTCTCAGCAGAGTAACATGAATCTCCAAGTGCCGATTTTGAGACATGCACAAAATACCCGTACATGCTACATCATTCTCTGACAAAAATAATTTTGAATCGATACGCTTTCAGCTCGATCCAACGCATTTAATTTCCTTAAGGAAAATATGGGCTGTCCATATCAGTCTCAGAAACGATCGCGACCATACAAGTTGGTCGCGCAATTTAATAAGCCTAGCCAAACCCTGGCAAGAGTAGGCGATTGACGTGATGACCACCGACGGGCCCGCTTATGCCCTAGCCGGTCGAACATCACACGAACTCCTCCCAACACGTCAAATGCCAGCCCTAAAATAGAGTGGTTGCGCTGCTTTGAAAGAAGATCGACGAGCTTAGACTGTTCGAGGCAGTCTTAAAATCATCACGACCGTCCAACTTCACCGACCTGGTTGGACGACTTAGATCATCCCGCGAATGATCAGTGAAGTGCTAATGCATACATTGGCGGGCTCACTCTGTCCCTACCTGATCGGCATGCTCACGGCATGGTCATGGAATCATGAACGTTTGCCCAAAACATGATGGGCGTGAGGCTTCTCGAGGGTCACGAAAATTCCACTAGCGTCTTAAATTGATCTCAACCATCCAACTTAACCAGCATGTTTGGATGGCTTAGATCGCGCCTAAGACTATCAGGGAGGTGCACATATGTTCACCGTCAGCCCAACATGGGCCCCACATGATTGACCTCTCCAAAGGAGAGGCATAGCTTTCCAAACCGATTGGTCAAAGTCACGCGTGCGTGACCGTTTTAAAAACCCTAATTAGGATTTGCGGCGCTGCATAACTGTCGCAGTTCGATCGCGTCCATCCATCTTCTCCAGCCTAAACGGAGAGTGTAGATATAGACTTAAGAGGTACCAAGAATATCAACGTGATCACCGTGGGCCCACCTATGCGCGTGACAGATCGACCTAGGACAACGATGGCCGAGCGCCTCGAAACACACGCCCAAAGGAGGCATGTCACGCGGTTCCCAAATCCTTTGCGGTAAAGGATTTCTATCGCAAATTGATCACGATCACTCATCTTTGCCAGTCAACCTGAGTGGCCTAGATTAAGCCTTCACGGGACTGAGAGGTATAGACGTGCACAACGACGGACCACCTTCATGCACGACCAATCGGTCCCACCAAAATTGGTACCATGCTTGAATTTGATCAAGCCAAAGAGAGATGCTTGCGCACCTCTTTAAAATCCTAAAAATCCATCAACGTTCGCAAATAAGTGCAGTAAACCATCTCGTCCGTCCCACTTTGCAAGCTTGGTCGGACAGGCTAGGTTGAAAGCTAGACGACCAATGAAATACCTCGATAATCACCGTCCGCCACTCTTCCACATGGATCGCCCATGCGGCCTCCAAACGATGACTCGAAGATGGTTGGACGTGATGCTATTTTAAGACGCTTAATCCGCGACTTATTCGGTTAAGCCTTAAAACATCGATGCTTCGTACATGTTAATTGTTTTCGATGCATTACATGCATCGAGCATACACGATATTTCATGAATATCGATTTCTTAAATAACTTAGTTATTTAACTTAGCACTGTATGCTACTTACAGTGGGTCCCACGATCCACTCATTCGAGACATCAAGCATGTCACAAACTGGGGGGTACTTACCGGGGTATTGGTCTGGTGGTTTATAGCGTGCAGCATGCAACACGCCATTACGAGAACGTGTAAGAGGCATGGACGGTTAGCGATGATGGAAGAAGTGGGAAAAGACGTGATCGTGTGAGAATCACCTACACGACCCCACCACTCCATCACTTCACTCCCTCCACTTCCCACGAGATGAGGGTTGCGCTCAATGACTTGTATAAATAGGTTCTCCTATTTCCAAACAAGACAGACATAGAAACCAAGTGTTGTCATTCGTATCCAGAAAATATCCAGAGCTGATTGCTTACATTATTGCAAACCAGTTCAACATTCTGATACAAGTCATAAACAACCAACACCTTCACAATCTCAACACCTTCTTCGCTTCCCTCCCTAGGATCAACCCCATTTCCTTCATTTTGTGACCGAAGCAAGTCTGGAACGGCCATTTCTTGGTTTAGGCCAGAATTGTATAGATTGAACTCTCGAATCAAAAAGCACTCCCGTGCAGTGCATTTGTTTAGGGTTTAGATTCATTTCTCATCCACACACACTCAAGATTACCAAAACCAGCAGAAATAGTTTTCACCCATAAAAAATTGGCGACCACGGTGGGAGATTAATCTCTCGGTTGCGAAATTGAATTCTCAATATTCATTCCAGTCTTCTCAACTTTGAAGGGATAGATCTTAGGTACAATTTAATCATTAACCTATTCATTTTCATTAATCCCCAACTTTCGTCTCACTGTGTATCCTCGCTCGCTAAATTCTTCAGAAGCTATGGATAATTCAAACATCATGAGAAGTGTGGCTAGGATGCTGGAGGATATCGTGGAAAATCGAGATGGTATCGCTAGTAGACAGAGCGAGACGTTCCGCCTTTTGAACGATATAGCAGTTCAATTACAAGGAGTCTCGGCAAGCATTTACCCAGGGAGTATCGTAAACGCCGATGTAAGAAATGCTTGATCCTTACCTGGAGGCCATGTCTTCACCAGCGGAGATACAGAAAGAACGCGCGGCCACAAGGGGAGAGACGAACAACGTAGTCCAGATGGCAACAAAGACTCAGGACAGTTCCATAGAGGAAAAAACTTATCGGGGATGCCACACATTTGCCAGATAAAGATAAAGAGCATGCGTCTTACGAAGCCTTGCTGGAAGATGTATATCTCAAAACCCTTACCGAAGTTCAGAAGGTTGCTCAATCCGCAGCGACTTTTCAGCCAAGTGAAGAAATGCTTGAGGAAGGATAAATCAATCAAGGAGCACGTGAATACAGAGGCTGGGAGCGTTCAACCCATTCACCCATCAGTGATGTTACAATGCCTTCTGCGTTCCGTCAAAGTCGACCAGCTAAGCGGGCCGTGGGTATGCTAACACACGCAGTTTTTCCATCCCCGAAGCATGTGATAGTTGTCTAAAACACCTAATTTTATATCTAGTATTTATGCTTTCTTTGCTACTTTTTTGTAAATTATGTATCTTATGGTTTCTTTTGAGTATTTAGGTACTTTGGAGTCATTCGGAGCAAAAGAAGAAGAAAGTGTCCATTTGGAGCAAAAAGGTGCAAATGTTGTGGAGGCGGATTATTTCTCATTGTTTGCTTTTATTTCTTCATCTCTTTCTGAAAAGTATGTCGGCTTTAGTGATGCAATTTTTGTCTGAAAAGCACGACTGCTTTAGTGATGAATTGAAATTGAAGAGAAAAAGTGAATCTGAGAAGTAAGAGGCGGATGCTGTTGGTGAAAGAATTCAAGGAAGGAGACAAAGCACGCTTTTGGAGCACAAAGGGAAGAATCGTCAATTCATAGGAGAGTGGTAGTTGGAGCTATGCGACGAAGAAGCGGAAGAATGAACCGTCAGTTCTGCGCAACTGACATGCCAAATAAATGGGGTTACCCCTTATCTATGAGACATGGGTGGCTATATCCAGTCAAAATTATTACACCTACCCTAGAATTCAGATGAGAATTCATTTCGCAATCATTTGGGTTCTAACACCGAGATTCCATGGCGGCATAGCCTATGGTAGAAAGTGATGGAGATTTTGAAGAATCAATTGTCTGCTGGTGAGAAAGATCAAATGAAGAAAAGAAGATGAGAAGATTAGGGATTCGAAATCCATTCTGTTCTTCCCCAAAATCTAATTAGGGTTCCTTGAAGTTTCATATCGAGAGAAGTAGAAAATGGGTTTGCTGAACGAACTGGAATTGAACTGAGTTAGGGTTCTACAGAAATTGAGGAAGCGGAAATGAAGAACGAGAAAAATCAAAGACTGGGTCTCTTGTGATTTCAAGTTTGGCTGAGAATTGCAGCCGTGAATGGAAATTGTAGATGTGTTGTTAATTTGATTAATTTGAGGGATGGATCGAATCTGGGTCTTAGAGGAGATTGCAATTGTGTTGCTGCCGTGGTCTGATACTGGTTGGATTCCTGGTGAAAGATGTTGAAGACTAGGGTTCTATTCAATCTGCGGTGATTTGAATTAGGGTTTTAACAGAGATTGAGGTTAGGATTTTGTGTTGGTGTTTGAAATAAAGGAGAAGATGATTGGAATCGAAGAAGAGACAAAGAATAATGAATTAGCAGATGGGTTAGCTTTGAACTCGAGTATGTGGAGATTTGAGTCTGTTGCTGGTGAATTTAGAGAACTAGAATTGTGAAATCAGGGTTCAGATGAAAGGGAATGATTTTGTGCAGAATTGGTGGTCTGAGTTGTTGAAGGAAGCTACAGCTGCAGATGATGTTGCAGGGACTTGGTTCAGAAGCTGGGACAGTTACGGATATGACTGATTCATGGAGATTGTGAGCTGCAGTCCAGCTGTGTGTGTGATGGAGAATTGAACTGTGGAGTTTGAAGCAAAAGCTCAGATAATTTGAGAGGGGTTTGATTCAGAGATTGCAGGCTGGTAAAGATGCAGTTCTGGTGGTGTTGGTATTTGAGAAGGAGATGGCATGGAAGTGCAGGCATGAATTGCACTGATGTGAAGCAGCTGCAGTGCAGGAAAGCTCAAAAATGGGTCTGTGGATCAAAAATGGGTCTGTGAAATTGGCAGTGGTTATGCTGAAATGGGTGTTGCTACCAGTGAAAATGGAATTGAAATGGGTTTGAGTTTATGTGAGCTTGAATAATGGCAGTGATGCTAAATAGAGGAGACGTTGCAACTGAAGACACTGATGATTATGGAATGGCTTGAGCCTGGTGGTTTGAAATATAGAAGAACAAGTACTGAAACAGGAGAGAAGATTGCAGTGTTGTGCAGCTCAAATAATCTGAACTGTGTTGGTTATATGGATGCAATGGCTAGCATGATGTTGCTGTTAAAACTGAACTGAAATATGCAGAGAGCACCAGCTGGTTATTATGTGCTTAAGGAGGTAGTGCAGCTGAACTGAATGTGGGTGTTGCAGTGGGAAGATGCAGTTGATGGAGGTTGAGCTGGAATGGGAGCAAGAAGAGCAGGTGCTATTGGAGATGGATTAGGTGGAGAATAAGCTAACAAGGATCTGGACTGTTAGTTTCAATGGACTGATGATGCAGTTGTGTGTTGGTATTGCTTGCAATTGAGAGACTGAGACAGGGAAGAGGAAATGAAGATTGCTGTGTAGAGCTGAAGCTGCAAATGGACTTTTTATGAAACTAGTGGTATTGCTGTGTGTTGAATGGACTGAAATGGGAATCACAGTTAAGGGAGTAATTGTTGGTGATTGGCCAGGGTTTTAACTGAAGTGCAGTTATGGCTTGGGAAGGAGATGATGGTTTTACACAACTGAAGGTTATGTAACAGACATGTTTGTGTTACGAGAGACACTGAAGATGCATGCAATGGCATTGCAGGTGGTGGATTGATTTACAGAGCCAGTTACAGCAAAGCAGTAATGAGAAGCAAGGAGCAGAAGTGGCAGATGCTTGAGCTGAATTGTAATGGATGATGTTGGTGATGTTGAATCTGAGAATGTCTCTGAGATAGGTGAACATGAGAGATTGCAATAAAGAGCTGCAAATTTGTGGTGTTGAGAACATTGTTCACTAGCTGGAGTTGCTATATCAAGGCCAAGGGAGCATATTGCACAGTCATGGCGCAACAGTGTATATGGCCTATGCAAATGGCTCAGGCTTAAGCAATTCAGCCCACTCAGCCTAGAGATCTCAGCTAACTCATGGTCTGGATCTCTGACCCACTTGACTCAGTTGACTCCTTATTGGGCTACTTTCACAGATTTATCACATGGGCTTGGTGGACTTCTTTGTATTGGACTTTGGGCTTTGAAGACCTAATTTTGGAAAGAGGAAAGATACAAAAAGAGAAAATTTCTACAACTTTTATGACGTATTATTTTTTACTTGGAGCTTTGGAGAGAACTTCTTCTAGGGTTTGCTTTCTTTTGTTTTCATCTTCTTTATTTTATTGATTATGATTATGATGAACTCCATTATTATGAGTAACTAAATACTATTATTGGTTATGGGATAAAAGTTGATTTCTCAAGCATGTTATTTGATTCTATGAATTAGTTTTGTCTCAACTTTATTGTTTATGATTCATGGTTTATTTTATCATATGATTTGATTGTTTGATTGGTTGAGTCCGGAATCAATCCGATTTGCTTTCATGTCTAGAGCTATATTAGGGTTTTCAATACGAAAAAGTTGTTTGTCCCTGATTTTAAGTAGCATAATTGTGGGTAGTGCTTGTAGTGATATATCCTACTAGTTACATATGAATCATAACTTTGGTTAAAACGAATTAGTGTTTTTACACGTTTGTTTTCTTTGATTAGTCTTATTCCATAAATCTTAAAGCTTTTAGGGAGTTAAACTTAATTGTGCTTTTACACTTTGGGTTGCTTTTTAGGAAGAATTCACATATGCATCTTTTAATGTGGTTGTGATGAAATTAGCGGGATATTCTTGCGATCAAGGTATCCTAGGACTTTTAATAAATGCGAGATTAAAATATCAATTCTAGTCATTTTATTTGCTAAAAAAAAAATCCCCCTTGGTTATCTTAGAAACTGAAAATTAAATAACAACAAAAGCCTCTCTGTGGATACGAACTCTTTCCTACCACTTACTATATTATTGTATTTAAGTAAGAAAGTGAAATTATTTTTGACTCCTATGACAGCGATCAAATTTTGGCGCCGCTGCCGGGGAGGCATACGGCTTGTTATTAAGTTTTTCGTTTCTTATCATTACTTCCGCTTCCATATTTGCTTTTTGTTTCTTGTCTTGTTTCTCACTTGTTTGCGAGAACTGTTTTCAGGTACCTAATCCCTGGCTTCTAAAGATTGGAACTATCCAAGGTGCGGAATAGCCACTCGAAGAGGCACAACACTCCAACCAAGTCAAGGTACAGCGGAAGAACAACAGTTAGAAGTGGAAGAAGAGTTACAACAAGAAGTTCTATAACAAGAGGAATCAGTTGAACAAGAACCACCTTTTGAAGAAGAAGAAGAAGAAGCAATGGGTGATGCAAATCGTACACTCAAGGACTTGCATCTGACAAGTTGGATACACAACAAGGGTGTATTCAAACAAACTCTACTTTCGAGATTAAGCCGAGGTTGCTTAGAGAATTACCAAAGTTCCATGGCATGGTGAATGAAGACCCAAACAAGCATCTTATGGACTTCCACACAATTGTCACGGCCATGCTTCCAGCGGATATTGAAGCGGATGGTGCAATGTTGAAAGTTTTTCGATTCTCGTTGATGGATAATGCTAAGGATTGGTTGTGTTATTTACCTCCCGGAAGTATCACAACATGGAATGGGTTGAAGAAACTCTTTTTAGAGAGGTATTTTCCTGCATCAAAGGCTACTCAAATTCGCAAGGAGATTTGCGGGATGAAGCAAACTGTGGGAGAATCTTTATATGAATGTTGGGAACGATACAAGAGATTGGTGGAAAGCTTCACTCACCATCAATTCAGCGACGCGATGATTATCCAATACTTCTATGAAGGACTCCAATCAAGCGATAGGAATCTTCTTGACGCTGCGGGTGGTGGTGCACTAGTGAGAAAACGGTGGCACAAGCTAGAGAATTGATTGAAAACATGGCAGCAAACTCCCAACAATTCTTGAGTCGTGGTTCGGATGTGCTTCTTAGGAGAGTAAATGAAGTGAGAGAGGTGGAGGAACTTCGTCAACAAATGGGTAACATGACAGCTATGATGCAACAAGTTGCAGCCGCGGTGATACCAAGTTCTTCTCAAGGGTATGAAGACTTCAATGAACAAGCTAGTGTGATCTTCCCAAATCAGCAAAGACGGTATGATCCCTACTCCAACACTTATAATCCGGGATGGAGAGATCACCTCAATTTTAGCTATGCGAACAAGCAAGGAGCGGTTCAACAACCTAATTTCAACCATCCGTGTGGATTTCAACCTCAACAACAACAATTCCATCCGCGTCAACAATTTCACCAACCACCACCACAACAACAACAACCTCAAAATCAGGGGTCAAGTATGGAAAGAGTTGCTGAAATCTTTCATGCAAAGGAAGGAGAGCACGGTTAAGGATTTGCAAACTCAAGTTGGTTCTATGGCTATTAAGTTGAACCAATTGAAGGCACAAAATATTGGGAAACTCCCTTCTCAGCCTATTAACCCAAAAGGGGATGTGAATGCTATTACGTTGAGAAGTGGTACACAACTTGTGCAACCCGAAGTTACTGATTCGGGAAAGGTGGAAACACCAAAGGAACCTATTTTGGAGGAGAAGAATGAGGATTCTCCCCAAACTTCTGAGGTACCTATTCCTAACTCTAAAACTCCGGATTCTACTTATGTTCCTCCTTTACCTTTCCTTCGCAGATTCGCAAAGTCCAAGATGGAGGAACTAGAAAAGGAGATTTTAGACGTTCTAAGAAAGATTCATGTGAACATACCGCTCGTAGATGCTATAAAGCAAATGCCAAAGTATGCAAAGGTGTTGAAGGACTTGTGTACCAACAAGAAAAGGCTCAAAGACAATGAAGTACTAAGTGTGGGGGAGAATACTTCGGAAATCTTACAACACAAACTCCCACTGAAATGCAAGGATCCGGGTAGCTTTGACATTCCCGTCACAATTGGTAACACTACATTTAACAAAGCTATGTTGGATTTAGGTGCATCCATTAATGTTATCCCTGCGTCCATGTATAATTCACTTGAGTTAGGTCCTCTTAAAAAGTCTGGAATTTGTGTTGCAATTAGCCGATCGCTCTAATGTTTACCCAATGGGTATTGTAGAGGATGTTCTTGTGCAGGTTAATCAACTTGTATTTCCAGCTGAAGGTTCACCGGACTCGTCTCTTCCATTGCTACTTGGGCGTCCCTTCATGAAAACGACGAAAACCATTATTGATGTGGATAAGGGAACACTAACTATGGAGTTTGATGGATAAATAATACGTTTCAACATTTTTGAGACGATAAGATATCCTAGTGATGTCCACTCTTGTTTCTCCATTGATTTTATGGATACATTAGCACAACAAGTGTTTGAATTGAATGGTGGCGATGCTTTGGAAACCGTATTAACTACATCCATGGATAATGGTGTAGAGTGTGGTAATGAAGTCAAGGAAGCCCTTGGTGATCTTAATTCACTACAAGGATGCCCGAAAACTCATAATATCTCTTTTATTTTTTTACCGTGCAGCGATGAAAAGCTTTTACCATCTATTGTTAAATCTCCAAAATTAGAATTGAAACCTCTCTCACGTCACTTAAAGTACTTGTACTTGGGTGACAAGGAAGAGTTACCTGTGATTTTTTCCAAAGAGCTTAGTGAATTACAGAAGCAAAAACTTCTAAGGGTGCTAAGGAAGTACAAGACGTCCATTGGATGGACAATCGGTGATATCAAGGGTATAAGCCCTGCCGTTTGTATGCATAAGATTCGTTTGGAGGACGATGCAAAGCCTACAAGGGAAGCGCAACGCCGTTTGAATCCTCCCATGATGGAAGTTGTGAAAAAAGAGATACTCAAGCTTTTGGAAGTGGGTGTTATATACCCCATATCCGATAGCAAGTGGGTAAGCCCGGTGCAAGTGGTACCAAAGAAATCAGGTATGACGGTGGTGGAGAATGATAAGAATGAACTTGTCCCAACTCGTGTGCAAACCGGTTGGAGGGTTTGTATTGATTATAGAAAATTGAATGCCACCACTAGGAAAGATCATTTTCCATTACCTTTTATTGATCAAATGCTTGAACGTTTAACTGGACACTCTTGTTATTGCTTCCTTGATGGCTATTCAGGTTATAATCAGATTGTGATAGCACCAGAGGACCAAGAGAAAACCACTTTCACTTGTCCTTTTGGTACTTTTGCTTATAGAAGGATACCTTTTGGCTTGTGCAAAGCTCCAGCTACTTTTCAAAGGTGTATGGTTAGTATCTTTTCATAATATGTTGAAAACATAATCGAAGTGTTCATGGACGACTTTAGTGTCTTTGGTGATTCATTCGACCTTTGCTTGAACAAATTGTCTTTAATCCTTGAACGATGTGT
Organism: Papaver somniferum; assembly: GCF_003573695.1. Classification (NCBI taxonomy): domain Eukaryota; kingdom Viridiplantae; phylum Streptophyta; class Magnoliopsida; order Ranunculales; family Papaveraceae; genus Papaver; species Papaver somniferum. The sequence continues at coordinate 17,100,194 of NW_020622492.1, forward strand.
TGAAACAAACCTTGTGCTGAATTGGGAGAAGTGCCATTTTATGGTAACTCATGGCATAGTTTTAGGCCATAAAATATCTTCTAAAGGCTTGGAAGTTGATAAATCTAAGATAGACCTTATTTGTGCTCTAACCCCTCCCACTACGGTGAGGGAGATACGCTCTTTCTTGGACATGCAGGTTTTTATCGTAGGTTTATCAAGGACTTTTCCAAGATAGCGTCACCACTTTGTAATTTATTGCAAAAAGATGTGGTTTTTAACTTTGATGAAAAGTGTGTGGAGGCATTCAATCGCTTGAAAGAGCTTTTGATTTCAGCCCCTATCATTAAACCATCGGATTGGAGCAAGCCTTTTGAGCTTATGTGTGATACTAGTGATTATGCGGTTGGTGCGGTGCCTGGGCAGCGTGTGGGGAAGATACCTCATGCTATTTATTATGCTTCTAGAACGTTGAACGAGGCCCAACAAAACTACACAACCACTGAAAAAGAGTTATTAGCCATTGTTTTTGCTTTGGAAAAGTTCCGCTCTTATCTAATTGGTACAAAATTTGTTGTCTTTTCTGATCATGCAACACTTAGGTACTTGCTAATGAAGAAAGAAGCGAAACCGAGGCTCATACGATGAATTTTACTCTTGCAAGAGTTTGATCTTGAAATCAAAGACAAGAAAGGAATTGAGAACACCGTTGCGGATCACTTGATCCGTCCATCTGTGGACAAGGAAGTTATCCCATTGCGTGAAAGCTTCCCGGATGAGAAACTATTCTCAATTGCCTTTGGAGAACCATGGTATGCTGACATTTTCAATTACTTGGTGTCTAAACAAATTCCAAAGAACTTGTCTCGTGCTGAGAGGGACAAACTTAAGAAGTTGGGAAACCAATACATATGTGATGATCCATACTTGTGGAAACATTGCAGCGACCAAGTAATAAGAAGGTGCGTTCCCGAATATGAATTTAATTCTATATTGTGTTTTTGTCACTCTTATGCTTGCGGAGGACATTTGGGAGTAAAAGAACCGCTCACAAGATGCTTGAAAGCGGTTTCTATTGGCCAACCTTGTTTAAGGATGCATATATATTTTGTAGAACTTGTGATAGGTGCCAAAGAACAGGCAATCTAGGTGCTCGAAATCAAATGCCACAAACTTTTATTCAATTTATTGAAGTTTTCGATGTATGGGGTATTGATTTTATGGATCCTTTTGTCAACTCCCATGGGAATTTTTATATCTTACTTGTTGTTGATTATGTCTCTAAATGGGTGGAAGCTAAGGCCACCCCAACTAATGATTCTAAAATGGTTTCAGATTTTGTGTAAGCTAATATTTTTGCAAGGTTTGGAATTCCAAAAGTCATAATTAGCGATGGGGGTTCTCACTTCAAAAACAAGTTCTTACAAAACTTGTTGAAGAAGTACAATGTGTCGCACAAGATTGCAACATCTTATCATCCCCAAACAAATGGACAAGCCGAGGTTTCCAATCGAGAGGTGAAATCCATACTTGAGAAGACGGTGAATCAACAAGGAAGGATTGGAGCATGCGACTTAATGATGCTTTGTGGGCTTATAGAACCGCATACGAGACACCTATTGGGATGTCTCCTTTTATGCTTGTGTATGGTAAACCTTGTCACTTACCCGTGGAGATTGAGCATAAGGCATTTTGGGATATTAAGCAATGCAATATGGAGATGGATGATGCTGGAAAGCAAAGGAAGTTACAACTCCAAGAGCTAGAGGAGCTTCGCAATGATGCATCTGAAAGCTCACGCATTTACAAGGAGAAAACGAAGGCATTTCATGATACTATGATTTCTAGAAAACAATTTTGTGTTGGGCAGAAAGTGCTTTTGTTTAATTCTCGCTTGCAATTATTTTCGGGTAAATTAAGGTCACGTTGGATTGGACCTTTCATTGTTACTAATGTGTTTTCTCATGGTGCAGAAAGTGCTTTTGTCGAAATTCGTAGCATAGCTACAGGCAAGGAATTTAAAGTTAATGGGCACTGGTTGAAACCATACTATGAGAACTTCTCTTCCGAAGTGGTGGAAGGAGTTAATTTTGTGGATGCAATCCCTCTGGAGGAGTCATATAAAGCAAGGATATAGTTGGGATGACGACTTTAAACCCAGCGCTGAGTGGGAGGCAACCCATCGGTTTTGTATCTTTACCTTTATCTTTTTAGTTTTTTAAGTATTTTTATCTTTGTTTTTACATATTATTTGCGTAATTTTCCACCTTGAACTTCACTTTGGATGAGTTAATTTACATTGAGGACAATGTAAAGTTTAAGTGTGGGGGAGCATTTATATGTTTTTAGAGTTTGATGCTTTTTAGTAAAAAAAAAAAAAATGAAAAATGAAAAGAAAAATCAAAAATGATACTCCAAAACATAGAAATATGTGCCTTTAGGATGACACTACCAATCTATGTGGATGAAACCGTTTTGGTTGCGGGAGTTGAGGAACCCATTAACTACAAGGGACAAAATTATTCAAGTGTTAGAAATAATATGAAAGTTGTTACCATAGCTCGGAATATCACCATATCACTTTCTGTTTTTACTTTTGCAACCTTTATGTTATATCTATGTGATTTGGTGGGTCACTAACATCGACTTGTTATTGCTGTTAGGATGAAATAGTGTGATTGAGTTACTACAAAAAAAAAGAAAAAAAAAAGAGACCGACCAATTGACCAAACGGAATAAATTTGACACTTGGATAAAGCAATATGTGTGTGTTCTCCCTGTCTCCGTCGCCTAAACAAGCGTAAAGTGCAGGATCCAAGGGAACTATCATGTAATCTGCTGACAAGAAACATGTGCTTTGATCCACAAGATCCAATCATGATGTCAAAAAAAAAATAAAAAAAAATATTTTTATAGTGCAATAAAATCGACTCCTGGTTCCCTTGTATATGCCAGTGAGTCGATCAAGATTTAAGTTTATTGACTGTTGGTTCCCTTATATATGCCAGTGTGTTGATATTAGAATTCAAACCAGTAGCTCAATCCAATAGGATTCATAGGTTCATCATTGGCAGCGACCTTCAGACAGATATGGGAAACATCGATCACTTTAGTAAACATTGCAACCATCTATATCTATTTCCATCTTCTTTATCTCTTCATTTGTGATTGTTAGTTTCTGAGATTGTGGCTTGTTCGACTTTCTTAACAGAGCTTATTTATATATATTAATTTGGATTCATAACAAGGTACCTCCTCTTGTAACCATTTTGGATTCATTCATGGATTTGTTACAGGTAGATGGAGTTGGAAAACTAGGTTTTGCAGGGAAACCTCCTGTAAACCTTCACGAGACTATAACTCGTCCACTAGGGACACCTAGGGGTTTAAGGCTTGTTATTTATGCTAAAAGTGACGGTAGGCTCGACGAGACGGAGTTGTATGTATGTTTTATAATTATTTTATTTGATTTGCTCGAGGACTAGCAAAGTCTAAGTGTGGGGGAATTTGATAGGTGTCTAAAACACCTAATTTTATATCTAGTATTTATTCTTTCTTTGCTACTTTTCTTGTAAATTATGTATCTTATGGTTGCTTTTGAGTATTTAGGTACTTTGGAGTCATTCAGAGCAAAAGAAGAAGAAAGTGTCCATTTGGAGCAAAAAGGTGCAAATGTTGTGAAGGCGGATTATTTCTCATTGTTTGCTTTTATTTTTTCATCTCTTTCTGAAAAGTATGTCCGCTTTAGTGATGCAATTTTTGTCTGAAATGCACGACTGCTTTAGTGATGAATTGAAATTGAAAAGAAAAAGTGAATCTGAGAAGTAAGAGGCGGATGATGTTGGTGAAAGAATTCAAGGAAGGACACAAAGCACGCTTTTGGAGCACAAAGGGAAGAATCGTCAATTCACAGGCGAGTAGTAGTTGGAGCTATGCGGCGAAGAAGCGGAAGAATGAACCGTCAGTTCTGCGCAACTGACAGGCCAAATAAATGGGGTTACCCCTTATCTGTGAGACATAGGTGGCTATATCCAGTCAAAATTATTACACCTACCCTAGAATTCAAATGAGAATTCATTTCGCAATCATTTGGGTTCTAACACCGAGAGTCCATGGCGGCATAGCCTATGGTAGAAAGTGATGGAGATTTTGAAGAATCAATTGTCTGCGGGTGAGAAAGATCAAATGAAGATGAGAAGATTAGGGATTCGAAATCCATTCTGTTCTTCCCCAAAATCTAATTAGGGTTCCTTGAAGTTTCATATCGAGAGAAGTAGAAAATGGGTTTGCTGAACGAACTGGAATTGAACTGAGTTAGGGTTCTACAGAAGTTGAGGAAGCGGAAATGAAGAACGAGAAAAATCAAAGACTGGGTCTCTTGTGATTTCAAGTTTGGCTGAAAATTGCAGCCGTGAATGGAAATTGTAGATGTGTTGTTGATTTGATTAATTTGAGGGATGGATCGAATCTGGGTCTCAGAGGAGATTGCAATTGTGTTGCTGCCGTGGTCTGATACTGGTTGGATTCCTGGTGAAAGATGTTGAAGACTAGGGTTCTATTCAATCTGCGGTGGTTTGAATTAGGGTTTTAACAGAGATTGAGGTTAGGATTTTGTGTTGGTGTTTGAAATGAAGGAGAAGATGATTGGAATCGAAAAAGAGACAAAGAAGAATGAATTAGCAGATGGGTTAGCTTTTAACTCGAGTATGTGGAGATTTGAGTATGTTGCTGGTGAATTTAGAGAACCAGAATTGTGAAATCAGGGTTCAGATGAAAGGGAATGATTTTGTGCAGAATTGGTGGTCTGAGTTGTTGAAGGAAGCTACAGCTGCAGGTGATGTTGCAGGGACTTGGTTCAGATGACTGATTCATGGAGATTGTGAGCTGCAGTCCAGCTGTGTGTGTGATGGAGAATTGAACTGTGGAGTTTGAAGCAATGAAGCTCAGATAATTTGAGAGGGGTTTGATTCGGAGATTGCAGGCTGGTAAAGATGCAGTTCTGGTGGTGTTGGTATTTGAGAAGGAGATGGCATGGAAGTGCAGGCATGAATTGCACTGATGTGAAGCAGCTGCAGTGCAGGAAAGCTCAAAAATGGGTCTGTGGATCAAAAATGGGTCTGTGAAATTGGCAGTGGTTATGCTGAAATGGGTGTTGCTACCAGTGAAAATGCAATTGAAATGGGTTTGGGTTTGTGTGAGCTTGAATGATGGAAGTGATGCTAAAAAGAGGAGATGTTGCAACTGAAGACACTGATGATTATGGAATGGCTTGAGCCTGGTGGTTTGAAATATAGAAGAACAAGTACTGAAACAGGAGAGAAGATTGCAGTGTTGTGCAGCTCAAATAATCTGAACTGTGTTGGTTATATGGATGCAATGGCTAGCATGATGTTGCTGTTAAAACTGAATTGAAATATGCAGAGAGCACCATCTGGTTATTATGTGCTTAAGGAGGTAGTGCAGCTGAACTGAATGTGGGTGTTGCAGTGGGAAGATGCAGTTGCTGGAGGTTGAGATGGAATGGGAGCAAGAAGAGCAGGTGCTATTGGAGATGGATTAGGTGGAGAATAATCTAACAAGGATCTGGACTGTTAGTTTCAATGGACTGATGATGCAGTTGTGTTTGGTATTGCTTGCAATTGAGAGACTGAGACAGGGAAGAGGAAATGAAGATTGCTGTGTAGAGCTGAAGCTGCAAATGGACTTTTTATGAAACTAGTGGTATTTCTGTGTGTTGAATGGAATGAAATGGGAATCACAGTTAAGGGAGTAATTGTTGGTGATTGGCCAGGGTTTTAACTGAAGTGCAGTTATGGCTTGGGAAGGAGATGATGGTTTTACACAACTGAAGGTTATGTAACAGCCATGTTTGTGTTACGAGAGACACTGCAGATGCAGGCAATGGCATTGCAGGTGGTGGATTGATTTACAGATCCAGTTACAGCAAAGCAGTAATGAGAAGCAGGGAGCAGAAGTGGCAGATGCTTGAGCTGAATTGTAATGGATGATGTTGGTGATGTTGAATCTGAGAATGTCTCTGAGATAGGTGAACATGAGAGATTGCAAGAAGGAGATGCAAATTTGTGGTGTTGAGAACATTGTTCACTAGCTGGAGTTGTTATATCAAGGCCAAGGGAGCATATTGCACAGTCATGGCGCAACAGTGTATATGGCCTATGCAAATGGCTCAGGCTTAAGCAATTCAGCCCACTCAGCCTAGAGATCTCAGCTAACTCATGGTCTGGATCTCTGACCCACTTGACTCAGTTGACTCCTTATTGGGCTACTTTCACAGATTTATTACATGGGCTTGGTGGACTTCTTTGTATTGGACTTTGGGCTTTGAAGACCTAATTTTGTAAAGAGGAAAGCTACAAAAAGAGAAAGTTTCTACAACTTTTATGACGTATTATTTTTTACTTGGAGCTTTGGAGAGAACTTCTTCTAGGGTTTGCTTTCTTTTGTTTTCATCTTCTTTATTTTATTGAATATGATTATGATGAACTCCATTATTATGAGTAACTAAATACTATTATTGGTTATGGGATAAAAGTTGATTTCTCAAGCATGTTATTTGATTCTATGAATTAGTTTTGTCTCAACTTTATTGTTTATGATTCATGGTTTATTTTATCATATGATTTGATTGTTTGATTGGTTGAGTCCGGAATCAATCGGATTTGCTTTCATGTCTAGAGCTATATTAGGGTTTTCAATACGAAAAAGTTGTTTGTCCCTGATTTTAAGTAGCATAATTGTGGGTAGTGCTTGTAGTGATATATCCTACTAGTTACATATGAATCATAACTTTGGTTAAAACGAATTAGTGTTTTTACACGTTTGTTTTCTTTGATTAGTCTTATTCCATAAATCTTAAAGCTTTTAGGGAGTTAAACTTAATTGTGCTTTTACACTTTGGGTTGCTTTCTAGGAAGAATTCACATATGCATCTTTTAATGTGGTTGTGATGAAATTAGCGGGATATTCTTGCGATCAAGGTATCCTAGGACTTTTAATAAATGCGAGATTAAAATATCAATTCTAGTCATTGATGAAAATACATGTTTGTGAATAATACTATCCCATGACCAATATCTTCTCCTTATTGATTATTCCAACTATTTACAAACCTTGATGTCAATAGGAGAAGGTGGATATTCATTTTTCCGAAGACAAAATCTCATCACGTATGCTGGAGAAGCGGATGGAGTAGCCTCTTCGTTCACTGAGCCGGCGAGTAGGGTCCATTTATGCCTTGGATGAAATCTAAAGTTTGGAAAAGGCGTAGTAAACAACTCTTCATTTATACTCGGCATGTCTTTGGAGTTGTTAACACCTCCCGATCTGGCGGCAACATTATCTTCAGGTGATGTCTTAGCGGGATCCTCTTTGTTCATTTTCAAACAACTACAATAAGAAGAAATAGAAAAAAAAGTCTTTACTTATATAAAATATATATATATATATCGCGGAATGTGTACTCACGACCGGTAAAGCATGCTCTATTGGTCGTGGAGGGATATGAGAACAGCGGGAGCCACATTCATCGCACAAGGTTCATGCTTGATCAAGGCAAGAACGCGGTGGGTCCCACATTGAACGAAACAGACAGCAAGGCCCAGCAGGAAGTAAGGCCGACGTTTGGTCGAAGCAGCAAGGCTGACGTTCAAGAAAGCATAGCAAGGCAGGAAAAGCAACAGGGACAAGGCCGACGCTTATTCGAAGCATGCACACGGCGGGGCCCACGTTGGTGTTTGAATGAAGAAGGTATACATCAACTCCATGTTTGATCGAAGCAAGCACAGCAGAGACGATGTTCAATCAAGCATACACAGTGGCGCCCACATTTTTTCAGTTTTTGCACGCATCGTGGCATAGTTTGCTATGAGCGAAGGAGCAGACAAGTTCTATCCACGGAATCGTGTATACGAAGTCTAAGCCGGGGTTTCATGAGATTACAACCTAAAGCTAAGTTTTTGCATGCGACAATGAAAAAGGATCAAAAGAGCAATATATTCATGTAGGATTCATGGTTTACTAAGATTTCCTAGCAATATCCACGGCTTTGTTATTCATTTTGTTAGTGGAATTAATCGTGACGTGTCTCGCAAAGAAGTTTCATCTGCAACGGGATGGTTTTCTCAAGAGCGAAATAGGTTTACCTAAGAACTAGGGTTTGTACCGGAAAAAAAAACGACGAAGAAATGAGAAAGCGATGAAGCACTTACCTTGTTGGCGGACGAACGACGGAAATGGCAACAAGTTCCGGTGGCGTCAGTAATGATCGGCAATGGCGGTGGCAAAGGCTGCGGACGGGAAAGGTGGTCGAACAAAAATATATAAGGAAAAGAAAGGGGGTTGGTCCCCTTTTATACACGAATAATTGAAGAATCCTGGTAAAAGAGGGATTCCTTTCTTAGTTCGAATGTCCAAGGGAGGAAACCGGTCCATGCTCACGCCGGCACGTTCATATGCACAATTATTAGCGGACGGTCAAAACTCCTCCGGGTAAGATTCCTTTATCTTGTCTTCTTACGTGTATATGTCACCATCTAATGCCTACCCCACAAAGGTGCAACCATTATATGCTAGGCAGGGGACTTAATGTTGATGGTGGATTTTAGTTCAGGGCTAAAATTGTAAAACCAATTTTAATGTGTTGACACCCTGCAAAGGGTAAAGTTGTTTGATGAGCGATGAAAACCTCTTGCTTTATTTATTTGAAGCAATTCGATAAATATACAAAATTCACCTAGAATGGTGCATGTAGCAACAATCCCAAATATTCTGTGAATTTATAGCACTATGAATTAATGCACGATTAGCCTAGTATTTCATGTGATGTTCCTAGCCGAGCTCTCATTATTAGCATGACATGATGACTGAGTGTTCACTCTCAGCAGAGGAACATGAATCTCCAAGTGCCGATTTTGAGACATGCACGAAATACCCATACAGGCTACATCATTCTCTGACAAAGAGAATTTCGAATCGATACGCTTTCAGCTCAATCGAACGCATTTAATTTCCTTAAGGAAAATCTGGAATGTCCATATCATTCAGAAACGATCGCGACCACACAAGTTGGCCTCGCAATTTAATAAGCCTAGCCAAACCCTGGCAAGAGTAGGCGATTTACGTGATGACCATCAGCGGGCCCGCTTATGCCCTAGACGGTCGAACATCACACGAACTCCTCCCAGCACGTCGAACGCCAGCCCTAAAATAGGGTGGTTGAGCTACTTTGGAAGAAGCTCGACGAGCTTAGACTGTTCGAGGAAGTCTTAAAATCATCACGACCGTCCAACTTTACCATCCTGGTTGGACGGCTTAGATCATCCCGCGAATGATCAGTGAAGCGCTAATACATACATTGACGGGCTTACCCTGTCCCTACCTGATCGGCTTGCTCACATCATGGTCATAGAATCATGAACGTTTGCCCAAAACATGATAGGAGTGAGGCTTCTCGAGGGTCACGGAAATTCCGGTAGCGTCTTAAATTGATCTCAACCATCCAACTTAACCAGCATGTTTGGATGGCTTAGATCGCGCCTAAGACCATCAGGGAGGTGCACATATGTTCACCGTCAGCCCAACGTGGCCCCCACATGATCGACCTCTCTAAAGGAGAGGTATAGATTGCCAAACCGATTGGCCAAAGTCACGCGTGCATGATCATTTTAAAAACCCTAATTAGGATTTGCGGCGCTGCATAATTGTCGCAGTTCGATCGCGTCCATCCATCTTCGCCAGCCTAAACGGAGCGTGTAGATATAGACTTAAGAGGTACCAAGAATATCAACCTGATCACCGTGGGACCACCTATGCGCGTGATCGATCGGCCTATGCCAACCGTGGTCGAGTGCCTCGAAACACACGCCCAAAAGAGGCATGTCACGTCGTTCCCAAATCCTTTGAGGTAAAGGATTTCTATCGCAAATCGATCACGATCACTCATCTTTGCTAATCAACCTGAGTGGCCTAGATTAAGCCTTCACGGGACTGAGAGGTAAAGACGTGCACAACGACGGACCACCTCCATGCACGCCCAATCGATCCCACCAAAATTGGTGCCATGCTTGAATTCGATCAAGCCAAAGATAGATGCTTGCGCACCTCTTTAAAATCCTAAAAATCCATCAACGGCCGCAAATAAGTGTCGCAAACCATCTCGTCCGTCCAAATTTTCAAGCTTGGTCGGAAAGCCTAGGTTGAAAGCTAGACCACCAATGAAATAACTCGATAATCACCGTCCGCCACTCTTCCACATGGAGTGATCGGCCAGGATATGGCTCGCCCATGCGGCCTCCAAACGGTCACTCGAAGATGGTTGGACGTGATGCTATTTTAAGACGCTTAATTCGCGACTTATTCGGTTAAGCCTTAAAACATCGATGCTTCGTATATGTTAATTGTTTTCGATGTATTACATGTATCGAGCATACACGATATTTTATGAATATCGATTTCTTAAATAACTTAGTTATTTAACTTAGCACCGTATGCTACTTCATGTGGGTCCCACGATCCACTCATTCGAGACATCAAGCATGTCACAAACTGAGGGATACTTACCAGGGTATTGGTCTGGTGGTTTATAGCGTGCAGCGTGCAACACGCCATTACGAAAACGTGTCAGAAGGCATGGACGTTTAACGATGATGGAAGAAGTGGGCAAATACGTGATCGTGTGATAATCACCTACACGACTCAACTACTCCATCACTTCACTCCCTCCACTTCCCACGAGATGAGGGTTGCGCTCAATGACTTGTATAAATAGGTTCTCCTATTTCCAAACAAGACAGACACAGAAACCAAGTGTTGTCATTCGTATCCAGAAAATATCCAGAGCTGATTGCTTACATTATTGCAAACCAGTTCAACATTCTGATACAAGTCATAAACAACCAACACCTTCACAATCTCAACACCTTCTTCGCTTCCCTCCCTAGGTTCAACCCTATTTCCTTCATTTTGTGACTGAAGCTAGTCTGGAATGGCCATTTCTTGGTTTAAGCCAGAATTGTATAAATTGATCTCTCGAATCAAAAAGCACTCCTGTGTAGTGCATTTGTTTGGACCCAAGCGCATGCTTCTTATCAGCAGATTACATGGTAATTGTCGTGGATCCTGCTTTCCACGCTTGCTTAGACGACGGAGACAGGGAGAACACACACATATTTCTATCAAGTGTCAATCTTATTCCGTTTGGTCAATTGGTCGGGTTTTTTTTTTCTAGTAACTCAATCACACTATTTCATCATAGCAACAATAACAATTCGATGTTAGTGATCCACCAAATCACATAGATATAACATAAAGTTTGCAAAAATAAAAACAGAAAGTGATATGGTGATATTCCGAGATATAGTAACAACTTTCATATTATTTCTAACACTTGAATAATTTTGTCCCTTGTAGTTAATGGGTTCCTCAACTCCCGCAGCCAAGATGGTTCCATCCATTTAGATTAATAGTGTCATCCTAAAGGCACATATTTCTACGTTTCGGAGTGTATAAATCATATTTTTTTAATCATAAAAGGGAAAAACTAACAAGGCTAAAAACTCTATATGCGAAAACACTCCGCCACACTTAAACTTTACATTGTTCTCAATGTAAATTAAGTCATCCAAAGTAAAATTTAAGATCGGAAATTCATAACATGATATATATACACAATAAGAAAATAAAATACATGATAAAAAAGTGATATTCCAACTCATAGCTATTTCTGAAAAATAGAGGATAAACACTAAACAAGCTATTTAGTTGGCATCTAATCCCAACTCAGCCAATATATATACCTCATCGTCAAGAAAAAAATTCCATCTACTTAGAAAGGCTAGTGTTTATTCTAAATTGTTCAAAAATTTCTGAAAGTTGGAGTTTTGATATACAAATATCCAAAATAAGAAAATAAAGATAAAAGACTTGAGAAATAAAAAGATAGAGATAGATACACAAAACCAGTGGGTTGCCTCCCATTTAGTGCTTGGTTTAAAGTCGTCAGCTCGACTTGCAAGACCGATTCCCCATACACCAATAACTTGAAAAGTTGAGGATCCTTCCATAGAACCTGTTTTGCAAACACTAGCTTCGCACGCATATTAGTAATATAAAACAGAAACGAAGCTATTAACCGATAAAAGTTTCCGCCACACTTATTCTTGTCCCACTTGGAAGTGGATATAAAATATAGAATTCAGGAACTTTCATGGTTTCTTGTTCACAAACCTGCATAACATGAGAATCAAATGTTTCCAATGGCGGATATCGAGAAACAAAGTTATTCAACAATGTTTTCGAAGCACATACATTCAAACCAATAAGAGATAAAGGAGAAGAAACAATATGCAAAGGGTTAGACAAACCTTGCACAATTTCTTGTATCACGGAATCCTCTTCATCCTTGAAAAATTCAAGTGAATTATCCACCTCTTTTATATCATGGTCCTCTATCAAACCTTGCAACCATTCTTCGTCCGTTTCTGCCTTAACCAAAGTCTCGACATAAACATCATCATTACAATCCTTTGCAAGCTCAATTGGGTCTTCCACAATATTGGTCATATCAGTTTCATTCTCAACACACTCTTTTTTGTTGTAAGGCACATATGCTACTGCGGATTCAAGTCTCTCCATAAGGAACTTTTTAAGAACACGCATTGCACCATCCTCAAGCTCTACCTTTTGAATAGGTTCTTGATCATTATTAAGATCAATGCTTGAGTAAGCTGCACTAGTGTCATCATATTCCTTTTCATCTTCACCTTGATCGCAAAAAGACTCCATTGTACACTCCTCTGGGATGTCACCATAAATTGGTTCAAGTGTTGTACTTTCATAGTCATCGTCACTATCATAGTTGACATAATATTGGATACCACTTCCCAAAGATTGGTCTTTCGCAGAATTTTGCATGTCCTCTTTGTATTCTTCAATGCCTTGTCTTAAAATGGAAACACCTTTTTGAATCTCTTGGAGTGATCCATCCAAATTTTGAAAATAGTGTTCTATTTGTTGGTAAAGCACGTTCGACAAGGAAAAAGTAGAATCACTTACTTCAGTATTGCTAGGCCAATTATCTTCCCTTTGAATGGGTGAATGATCATAACTACGATCAGAAATTGGGCCAAACATACTATTAGCATATTCGGTCGACGAAATTGGTTCCACGCTTGGTTGTTTACAAACTGACTCTATGCCCACCATAAATTGTTGCATCTCATCTACCAAACTCGAAGAAATATGAATAGGAGTACAACTAGTCTCTCCTCCTTGTGGTTGCTCACTTACATACCTACCGTAAGAAGGTTGGTATGTATGAGAATAACTCAAAGGGTATGTGAAATATAAACCATAACCAAAGGATTGGTTTGGATTGTATTCCCCATAAGAGTGATAGTTGTCATAATATTATTGAGGTTGATAACCGTACCCATTGTTCCAATATGCTCCGTCCACAGAAATTGGTACCTGAAATAAGAGTTCTCAAAACTATGTCAAAATCAGAAAATAAGAAAACAAAAAGAAGAAACAAAACTAAAAACAAAAATAAGAAACCAAAAACAAGTGACAACCGCTGCGTCTCCGGCAGCGGCGCCAAAATTTGATCGCTGTCGTATGCATCAAGGGGGATTTTTCTGATTTTTAATAAAATAAAATAAAATAAAGCAAACAAAGAAATAAATAAGCAAATCAAAGATGTAAAGATATTGGTTAAGGATTTCGTTTTCATTCACTAACATGTTCTTGTCTTAATAACTAGAATTGACATTTTAATCTCTCATTATCAAAGGCCCTAGGATACCTTGATCGCAAGAATATCCCGCTAATTTCCTCTTGTCATCAACAAACACATTAAAAGATGTGAATATGAACTTTACCTAAGAGAACAACCTAATGTGTAAAAGCACTAATCAAGTTTAATTCCCTAGGTGCACTAAGTTCTATGAAATCGGGCCAATCAAAGCAATCAAACGTGTAAAAGCACTAATCCGATTTAACAAAGGTTATGACTCACTTGTGATTATTAGGATGTACCACTACAAGCAATATTCACAATTACGCTACTTGCAATCAGAAATTTATCACGTTTACGTATAATAAACTCTAATCTAGCAATAGATATGCATGCGAGTTCTACCAATTTGCAACTTAACAAAACAAACATTCAATCATACATGGCGATATTTCTAGTGAATCATAATATATAATGTTGAGACAAAACTAATATATCAAACAAGAAATCATGTTGTGTGAAATCAAATTATTCCGTAACCAATAATAAAAACTTAGCTCATGTTCATGGAGTTCATAACAAAAAAAAAGAGAAAAGGTTTCATGTTCTCAACCCTAGGCAAAAAGTAGAAGTAAAAGATCCCCGATCTGTGGTGTTCCCAACCTTCTTATATGACTTCTGCTCTCGGTTCCCAAGTCTCTCACAGCCCATTAGAAAACCCAGTCAAATAAACAGGTCCAAATTCTTTGAGTCAAATCGGGACAGATGGATCGGATCACTGAGTCAACTCATCCAGCAGCATTCTGTTTGTATATCCGGCCATTCTCTGAGTCCTTCCCTGTAACAAATGCATTCATCCATTTCAAGCATTTACTTTATAATCATTCCTGCGCACTCCTTGTTCATTGAATTTTCGGCTCACTTGCTTGCGTATGCAGCTGCAACTCACATTCTTTCATCACTTCAGTTAAGCACAATACCCATAACTGTTGACTTCACTTATTCAGTTCCTTGCTCTTGACAACATCATTCAGTTCCATACACAATGCCACCAACTCAGTCTGCTCAACTCAACTGTTAGTTTCTGTAGCACAAGCTATTGTTGCACCTGCATCACCCCAAAGCCATTTCAGCTGTGACGCAACAGCAAATTGCACCATCTATAGCTCCCCATTCCAGTTCAGTTCCGAGCCATCATCATTTCAACAGCTGCACTTCTTTCCTCACAACCCAGCTGAACTTCCAACTATCAACAACAGCAACTTACTTAGTTTGATTTTGTGGCACAAATTCACCCAAATCAGCTTCACATCTCCAGCATTCATCACTTGCAACAGCATCAACTCAACACACTGTCATAGCACTTTAGCCTTCTGCAATCAGCTACAAGACCTCCTTGGCCATCAACAATACCCATTTGCAGCACCAGCAATGCCTGAAGCTCCACCAACAGTTGCACATTATAACCTGCCACTCTAAGTACCAGCATATTACAGCGCCATTTCCTTATCTTGGCAGTTCCCTTCTTTTCTTATACTTCATGTAGCCTTCACCATCAGTTCATAGCTCAATCTTCTCAGCTTACAGCCAAAGCCACCAACTCGGCACTATTCTTTCAGCTTCTCTTGTTCTTTCTTCACTTTAGTCACAACTCTATCTCTGTTTAAACATCTCAGCTCCATTTACTCCAGCCATCACCCTGTAATCTGGCATACTCAGCTTCACCAGGCTCACAGCCAGCTTAACCTCCTTTGTTCATTTCCTGCAATCTCTGCCTGCGAACACTTCAGAACTACCACCAAACTGCAACGACAACAATATCAGCAGCACATCTGTTACTCATCTCGCTTGCAATCTCGCCATGTCCAGTTCAACAGCATCATACCCATCTCTTATTTCTCCATTCTCCATAATCTTCACAAGCAAATCTCTGCACCTTTAATTTTTACCTGTCCTAGACATTCATCTAAACAGTTCATTCATTCAATTACAACCTTAATCTTGCTCAGACTCTCACATAACAGCTGCATTATAACCTGGAAATCAAACCCAACAGTAGCTGCAACTCCAACGTTCCATTCCCAGTCTAAACAGCACCACCAGTTCAGCTTAACTGCAATCTCTGTCTCTCACTGCACCAACAAAACCAATTAGAGCACCAGAAACATATCCTCCTTGAACTGCACCTGCAATTTCCTTGAGCTTCACTCATTACATTTCCCTGGCACTTTCTTGGCTGCACATACCACCAGATTCAAGCATATACTGAACTCCATAGCATCAGCTCCACCTTCAGCTCTGCAATCTTGACAGCAGCATCTCTGTTACCTTGAATTCATTGCAGACCCTCAAACACATTCTCGAATATTCTTCTCGTTCTTTTCTCATCTGAATCTACACCAACAACAGCATCTTGCGACTCCAGAACCCATCTCAAATCGAACCCTAGTTTGCCAATTTCATTAATTCATCAGTGCCATCATCTACAGCTCCAAGCATCAATCTCCACCTATAATTCGATTCAACCAAACCCTAATCTTCCATTATTTTCATCTCAGTTCATCTACAGCTGCCAATTTCAAACATCACCAAACCCTAATTCCTGATTTCAAACTTGAATCTAACCCATTTTCTCATACATAATTTCTTTATCAGCAAAACCCTAGTTTCGCCATCCAACTACTTCCAGACTCAAATTCCATTCCTTCTTAATTTCACATCCGTGACTAAATCCTCTCAATCTCCTCACTTCCATGAAGAACAGCAGTAACAGAGAAATGGAGAAGGAAATGGATTCTTCTCGACCTGTTGTGTGGTTAACAAAATGAATTTGATATTGGCACCTTCCACTTTGATGAGGGCTGCCAAAGTCAGTATGTGGCCTGTAAGTTTCGCAGAACTGAGAAGCCTATTCTCTTTCTTGCTCAACTGTCAGTTATGGGGAACTGACAGTTCATTCTTTACCTCCTTTGGTGCATAACCTTCATTGGCTCCAAGTATCATTCGCCCGTGAATTGACCTTTTTTCCATTTACGCTTCAAGTGGACATTTTCTTCTTCTTTCGCTCTGAATGACTCCAAAGTACCTAAATAACTCAAAAGCACACATAAGATACATAATTTACGTGAAAACTTGCAAAGAAAGCATAAATAATAGATATCAAATTAGGTGTTTTAGACACCTATCATTGATCTACAGAGAAGAATTTAGAGGTTGTAGAGTCGTTTCTGCTGCTGCTGCACCTCAAGAACACGAAGAACATTAGACCGCAGAAGACAGTCGTTTTGCTACAGTACCAGCGACACATCATATTTATCGTTCTTTGTAACAATTCGGTTTGTAGCAAATATAATTGTTACAAACCCGGTTTTCAATATTTTTTCCATTTTCACCTCTTGTAAACACTTTTGAGCAATGAAAAATTATTCTGAGTGTGTTTCCAATATGCGGAGCTAGACCCCAACACTGGGATGATGGAGAAAGACGAATTTCATACATGGGTAAAATTATTTAATTCTTTTAAGACTTGCATTAATTTTAGTTGAAATATGATTTGAATTAATTGGTTATCATTTAATTTGATGAGGTATGCTTAGCTTAAATATTTTGATACATCATGCTTAGGATTTACAACTAATCTTTTGAGAATCTACCTTGGAGAAATCAGAGTCCATGTTAATTTTATTTATTGAGCTTTAATTATCAAAACCATCCTTGATAGGGAGATGATAGACACATTTTTGTGTCTGATTTGTCCTCGATGTCTGTATTGTTAGAACTCGACTTTTGTACTAATATTGTGTTTTTATGTATTTTTAGGTATTTTGGAAATAAATATTGTTGGAAAATTCGGCTCGAAAAGTTGCTCGGAGCACCCCCGGAGGACAATTGCTATACGGACCTCCCACTTTTGCTAAGGGGCACCCAAGGTTATGCGTAGCCCAACTTCATCCTCAGCACCCACGGCTATGTATAGCCCAAATTCATCCTTAGCACCCATCTTCTTCTTTTGAATTTCATTTTGGCGGGAAAATGAAGAACAAAACTGTGTGATTTTCGATCGAAGTTTGAAGGAGTTCTGGGTAGACTAAAAGGCTGAAATTTGTTGGGTAGTTGTGATATGTCCCAACAAAAACTAACATGAGTGATTTGATCGATTAAAATTGGCTGGATTCTCGCGTAGAAGTAAACAGAGCAACACTTTCTCGGAAAGAATATTTCACGGGTTTTGGAGAGTTTGAACATGTTCTGATGACTCGATCAACATTCTGGAACGTGTATTGACCTGTTCAGAGTGTGCTGGCAGAGAATCAACGTGTGAGGAGGTAAAATAGGGAAGAAAATATTCTCGAGAATATTTTTTTCACTGGTGAGTTATGAAGAGATTTTCGGAGTTAATGCAGAGATTGGATGACCCTGTTGAGTATAAAATAGGTGCTCGGGCACCCGAGAGGGGGTACAGAGAGTTTGGGAGAGTTTAGAACACCACAGTGCAAAGAAAAATCGAGTTGCAGAGCTACCATTTCTGCTGCTGCATAGCTGAAGAACACGAAGAACAGACCAACCAAGATAGTCGTTTATCAACAGTGTTAATGACACAGAGGCGTGGGTCTTAGAAGCTACAACAACAACGACAGTTTCCTTTTATCGTTCTATGTAACAGTGTTTTGAAACAATTAAAACCGTTGTAAACACTCGATTTCCATCATTTTCTCTCCATTTCATCTTTGTAAACAATTTTTGAAGCAATGAACAAATATTTTGAGCGTGTTTACATAATGATGAGCTAAACCCATCCTCTAGGGCGAAGGAGGAAGCTATTTCACCAATGAAAAGTGGTAATCTCTAATTTATGCAATTATTATATGATTATTTTCCTTGATAAATAAATTGATAAAATGGTTTTTGTTAAACGATTGTCATTTCAATTGATGTAGCATGCTAGCCTAAGGTTTTGATGTCCCATACTTTCGATCTACAATTGTTATTTCTAAAAAAAATCAACTATTGCAATATTAAGAATCAATTTGAATGCATGATTTGCATGATTATAATTAGAGATTATAAATCACTTTGATATTGGTAAATAGTGGAATCCATAGCCCCAGTCTTCTCCATATTTTTCATATCATTTTTATTTAAGTTTGCTATATTTTTAGTCTTAAAATTAAATCTAGAATCTTTTGCTTTCACAAGTCTCAACGAACCTATTTACTACAACATCATTGAAAAATCCCCTCAATTTTCGGCGCCACCGACGCGGATTTGTTTATAGATTTGTTTTTAGGTTTTATTTATTTTGTTCTTTTTTACGCGTTTTGGTATTTTTGTTTGCTTTCAGATTTGGACCTAAGCTAAAGAAAAAGAGAAAGTGCTGAAAACAAAAGCGAAGCCAAAGAAGGAAAGAAAATAGGAATCCAAAAGGAGTGAAGAAGAAGATTTTTTCTATATAGATTTTTTATTTTATTTTTAGAAACTGTAAATAGGTTTTTATTTTTGTAATTTCTTATTTTTGGACTTTTTGAACTTTATTTTTGGAACATTGGACATTAATATTTTTAAAACCCTAAGGAAGGGTGAATTAAATAAAACTGCTGCAGGGAAGGACGGCGATTACGATATCGCCTCGTCCCCTCGGGTCCGTACATGACATAGGAGTCGTGGCCCGAGTCGACTTTAACGGTTCATCGCCAGTCTGGTATGGGAGGTAAGACTCTATCCACCCACGAATCCCCTGTCAGTGGGTTTATTTTGTTTTGAGAATGCCAAACTGGTACAATAGCCAATACAACGAATATCCAACTGAACAAAATAGACATTACTACTTTGACCATTGTGTGAATAGTGGTTGGGAACATCAACCTTTTGAAGGTTACGGGTCATACCATAGTGAGCTCAATTACTATCCACATGCACACAGGTCATACGAGCAAAACGATCCTCCTATTTCTCTAAAAGAGTCTCTCAAGAGTTTCAATGAGTCAACACAGAAGTTTCACTTGTTTATGAAGGAGACTTGTAATATTCCGCTTCCATAAGAGTCCGTAGAGCAAACAATTAAGATGTCTCTAGAAGATTCCCTCAAGCAATTTACTGAAAGTACAAATAGGATTGTGGAAATATTTGCTCAAGATAGTCTTAAATTCCAACATAGTGTTCCCAATACCACCTTTGAAAATAAGGATAGTTTTTATTCACATAATCAAGATGACGAGGTTATAATTGGCAACACTACTTGTTTAGATGAAGTTCGGTCATTTTCATGTTATTATAATGATGACTGTGATGAGGATAGTATTGATGAAGAATCTGAAATATATAGGCATAGTGATGAGGAATCTGTTACTCCCAATGAGCTTTATAATGATAACGTTAATTCTAGTACAAATACAAATAATTTTAATTATTCACCTATTCAAAAGGATGAGTATTTGACTAGAAATATCCCTGTTTTAGACGATGTAGTATTTCCTTTTCACGGAGCCAACGAAGGTTTAGAGGAACGAGTTTATTTTGAGTCTAGCGATTTAGAAACAATAGTCTTAGACAAAGAACTCGTAGAGATGAGTGAGGATGAACCTAACTTAGATGAATCAATTGACCATTTCCAGGAATCTGATGACTTAGAAATTAGGGAAGTTGTGACTAGTCTTTCTAGAGACACTGAAAACTCTAAGTTTGGGGGTGATTATCATTCACCATATGCTTTAACTCTTAGAAAGATCCCTCACTTGGACTTGATATATGTGCCTCAACCATTGTGCCAGATTACCTTCATGCTAGCTCTCCCGAACCTAATAATGTCCACGAAGAAGTTCAGTTGTTAGAAACCCATCCTCTGGTTGATGTGGTTTACCTAGGCGATAATATCCAGTTTGACTTTGTTTTCCCACCAAATATTTTTCAACCAATTGTGGGAAGGTACAAGTTTTAGATGTGTCAATTATTAAGTTTTGAGACTAAACCTAATTACTTTAGAAGACTAGGTCGACACATTTGCTTAAGAATAACCACTATTGTGGTCAACTGTGTGAGTCAAATATGATTGACTTAGAGGATCCCCAATTATTCAGGTTGTTGTTATGTGCTTCTGAGTCCCTAGTTAAGTATTTCCAGACTCTTCAACCTGACCTTCAGGATCTTACCTTTGAGGAAATTCGGTCATTGAAAACATTTTATCTAGACCCTTTTATAGAACCTGAACCTGAACCACAACTAGATATAGTTGTCTTAATTAAAAAATTAGATAAAGGAATGTTCGGTATCTTCATGGTCTGTTGTAATTTACTTTTCCTTTGGGTAACACTTTTTGATTCAGATGACCCGCAGTTGTTCAAGTTATTTCTATATGATTCTATGAGGTGACTAATTCCTTCCGATGTCTGGCTGAAGACTTTAAACTTAGCACTTCTTGGGAGGTAACCCATGGTCATGCAACACGGTAATATATTTCCTTAACTCTTTTGATTCAAGCGGTAACAGTTTCTCCTTGTTCATGCTTTTAATTTTATCTTTAGATCATTGAGGACAATGTTAGATTTAAGTTTGGGGGTATGGGAGAAACTTTTTAGTTGCAATAAATAAACTCCAGAGCCTAGAAATTTATGTTTATTAAGGATGGCACTAACCAATCTAAGTGTATGGAAGCATCTTGGTTGTAGGAGTTGAGGAACCAATCTGAGTTGGATGGAAACATCTAAATAGAATCTATTCATAAAAGCACAGAGGTCAGGTGTTATAAAGAAAAAAACATGGTAGTTTCGCCATATCTCGTTGAATCCTTTTCACCTTCTGTTTTTATTTTTATTTTCTTATAAGTGATTTGGTGGGGCACACGATTCAAGTTGTTACCATTGCTAGGGTGAAATAGAGTGATTGAGATACCAGGAAAAAAACAAGAAAAAAAAGAATTGAGAGCAGACTATCAGACCAACCGGAATAAATTCAATAAAGTCGACCACTGGTGCCCTTGTATATGCCAGTTGTGTTGACTTAGAGTTAGGATTATCACCCGCTGGTCCCCTTGTATATTCCAGCTGTATTGATATTAGTCAGACAAGTATCCGAGTCCATTAGGATAGGTTCATCTTAGCAGAGGCCTTCAGACAGATATGGGAAACACCGTTCACCATAAAACCATCTATATTTTTTCTCTACATCCATCTTCTTAATCTTTCCATGTGATTGGTTGACTCCGGTTATGATGTCCAGAAACTATCTGAGTAGAGCTCTGTCACTTATATATGAATTTTAGTATGCTTGAGTGCAAACTCGTGTACAGTAATTGGAATTTCGCATCAGGGTACTTCCTCCTGTTGTCAATGAGAGTATGCCAACCAAGGAAATTCTTTAGTGCCTTCCAAGGTTTTGCGTAGATAGCTAGGGTCTGGAGTAAAGGTTTTGTGGGTACATCTCTGGTAAGCCCACTCGAGACTATAACTCGGTTATTAGGGCCACCTAGTGAGTTAGGATTTAATTTTCTAGATTAGTTTTGCTCGAGGACTAGCAAATAATAAGTTTGGGGGTATTTGATAGACACATTTTTGTGTCTGAATTGTCCCTAATGTCTATATTGTCAGTGCTTGATTTTGTACTTATTATGGTGTTTTTATGTTTGTGTTGATGTTTTTGGAGAAATACACTTGTGTGGAAAAAGTTGCTCAAAAAGTGCTACTCGGACCCCAATTTGGATAAGGGGCACCTCAGTTGAACACCTGTTATTCACACCCCAGGTCTCAGATAGGGGAGCAACCTTCTTCTTCACGAATTCAAATTTGAAATTGGCTGGAAAATGTGACAGACTATTATCAGAACTAGGGTTCGTGACTTAGAGTTGTTTTAGAGAGATTCAATGGCTGAGATTCTTTGGGATGAGTTTTTTGTGCGTAACAGGCGTGGTATGATTGTCTGTTTTGACAGAATTTGGCTAGATAATCCAAGGGATCAAACCAGGGCAGTTAGTGCACGGGAGAAATATGTTGTCACCTGCGTAACTGCTGAATCGAGTTTGGGAAGATTTTGTGGGGATTCTTTCATGGTTTTGGACTTGTATGGGCCTGTTAAGACGAAACAGGACTGGTAACCCGGTTAGTTTGAAGAAAGAATGAAGTTTCCTCGGTGTTTCAGTCAAACAAGGAAGAAATATATTCTCGACTTTATTTCTGGGAAGTGTTTGAGGATTGCGCATGTCTGAAGTGTTGGGATCTTTCTGTTCTTGTTTAGAGCGAAAATGGAGTATGTCTCGATGCAACAGAAGCGTGTAAGAGTTAAACAGGGAAAGAAATCTCGATAATATGCAAAGTGAGTAAAGAGAAGATATTGGCATTAACTAGTGATATTTTGAGGTCATGTTGAGTATAAAAGAAGTGTTTGGGGGTCGTACAAGGGGTACGGAGAGTTAGGGGTGAAAACAGAGGTGATTAGTGAGCTACAGAGAAGAATTTAGAGGTTGCAGAGTCGTTTATGCTGCTGCTGCACCTCAAGAACACGAAAAACATTAGACCGCAGAAGACAGTCGTTTTGTTACAGTGCCAGCGACACATCATATTTATCGTTCTCTGTAACAGTTCGGTTTGTAACAAATATAATTGTTACAAACCAGGTTTTCAATATTTTTTCCATTTTCACCTCTTGTAAACACTTTTTAGCAAGGAAAAATTATTCTGAGTGTGTTTACAATATGCGGAGCTAGAACCCAACACTAGGACGACGGAGGAAGACGAATTTCATACATGGATAAAATTATTTAATTCTTTTAAGACTTTTGCATTAATTTTAATTGAAATATGATTTGAATTAATTGGTTGTCATTTAATTTGATAAGGTATGCTTAGCTTAAATTTTTTGATACATCATGCTTAGGATTTACAACTAATCTTTTGAGAATCTACCTTGGAAAAATCAGAGTCCATGTTAATTTTATTTATTGATATTTAATTGTTGAGAATAAATAAATCGAACCCTATGTTATGAATTCGACAAATCCTAGTCCCAGTAACTCTCTTCATCTTGTGACAATATTTTTTATATACTTTTCTTTTATTTTAGTTTATTAATTCTTAAAATCAATCTCATCAAG
The DNA here is from genome assembly GCF_003573695.1 of Papaver somniferum. Taxonomy (NCBI): domain Eukaryota; kingdom Viridiplantae; phylum Streptophyta; class Magnoliopsida; order Ranunculales; family Papaveraceae; genus Papaver; species Papaver somniferum. The sequence goes on from NW_020622492.1 coordinate 17,124,001, forward strand.
TCCGAGTGAACGACAACTCTATTTACCACTATATAAAATTCGATGACCCGCAGTTGTTCAAGTTAATTCTATATGATTCTATGAGGTGACTAATTCCTTCCGATGTCTGGCTGGAGACTTTAAACTTAGGACTTCTTGGGAGATAACCCATGCTCATGCAACACGGTAATATCTTTCCTTAACTCTTTTGCTTCAAGCGGTAATCGTTTCTCCTTGTTCATGCTTTTAATTTTATCTTTAGAGCATTGAGGACAATGTTAGATTTAAGTTTGGGGTATGGGAGAAAAATTTTAGTTGCAATAAATAAACTCCAGAGCCTAGAAATTTATGTTTATTAAGGATGGCACTAACCAATCTAAGTGGATGGAAGCATCTTGGTTGTAGGAGTTGAGGAACCAATCTGAGTTGGATGGAAACATCTAAATAGAGTCTATTCATAAAAGCATAGAGGTCAGGTGTTAGAAAAAAAAACATGGTAGTTTCTCCATATCTCGTTGAATCCTTTTCACCTTCTGTTTTTATTTTTCTTTTCTTATAAGTGATTTGGCGGGGCACACGATTCAAGTTGTTACCATTTCTAGGGTGAAATAGAGTGATTGAGATAAAAAAAAAAAGAAAAAAAAATTGAGACCAAACCATCAGACCAACCGGAATAAATTTAATAAAGTTGACCACTGGTGCCCTTGTATATGCCAGTTGTGTTGACCTAGAGTTAGGTTTATCGACCACTGGTACCCTTGTATATGCCAGTTGTGTTGATATTAGTCAGACAGGTATCTCAGTCCATTAGGATAGGTTCATCTTGGCAGAGGCCTTCAGACAGATATGGGAAACACCGTTTACTTTAAACCATCGTTTTTCTCTACATCCATCTTCTTAATCTTTCCATGTGATTGGTTTACTTCGGTTATGATGTCCAGAAACTATATGAGTAGAGCTCTGTCACTTATATATGAATTTTAGTGTGCTGAGTGCAAACTCGTGTACAACAATTGGAATTTCGTATCAGGTACTTCCTCCTGTAGTCAATGAGAGTATGCCAACCAAGGAGATTATTTAGTGCCTTCCAAGGTTCTGCATAGATAGCTAGGGTCTGGAGTAAAGGTTTTGTGGGTACACCTTCGGTAAACCCTCCGGAGACAACACTCCGCCGCTAGGGACACCTAGCGGTTTAATGGCTTGCTGCACGTGCTAAGTGTAGTCATTTTATTTTCTAGATTATATTTGCTCGAGGACTAGCAAATACTAAGTTTGGGGGTATTTGATAAACACATTTTTGTGTCTGCTTTGTCCTCGATGTATGTATTGTTAGAACTCGATTTTTGTACTAATATTGTGTTTTTATGTATTTTTAGGTATTTTTGGAAATAAATGTTGTTGGAAAATTCGGCTCGAAAAGTTGCTCGAAAGGTTTTTGTACTAAGGTTTTGATGTCCCATACTTTTGATCTACAATTGTTATTTCTGAAAAAATCAACTATTGTATTATTAAGAATCAATTTGAATGCATGATATGCATGATTATAATTAGAGAATATAAATCACTTTGATATTGGTAAATAGTGGAATCCATAGCCCCAGTCTTCTCCATATTTTTCATATCACTTTTATTTAAGTTTGCTATATTTTTAGTCTTAAAATTAAATCTAGAATCTTTTGCTTTCACAAGTCTCAACGAACCTATTTACTAGAACATCATTGAAAAATCCCATCAACAGTGCAACACCCCACACAATTTTTCGTAACAAAAGGTTTTTCTCCCATTTAACGTTAGCTACGGCCAATGTTACTACAATTTCAGGGACTTCTAATCTTGTTGATGGACATGGAAAAGCATCGATAATGCTCCCTGATGGTACAAAAATCCATGTCCAAGATGCCTTATTTTCAACAAGATCTAAACACAACTTGTTGAGTTTTAAAGACATTCGTATTAGTGGGTATCATATTGAGACAACAAACGACGCTAACAAAGAGTATCTATGCATTATTGCCATTGTCTCAGGTAAGAAACAAGTCCTAGAAAAGCTTCCATCTCTAGTTTCTGGATTATATCACACTATCCTAATTGAATCACATCTTGTGAGTCATCCTAAGACTTCCGATCCCGGTGTTTTTGAACTTTCGCATGACCGTTTGGGTCATCCGGGATCAACTATGATGCGTCGATTTATTGAAAACTCATATGTACATCCTTTAAATAGACTAAAAGTCATATCATTCAACGATTGTCCATGTATCGCTTGTTATCAAGGAAAATTGATTATTAGGCCATCATTGATGAAAGTTGGCATCAACACCTAATTTTCGGCTACGAATTCAAGGTGATATATGTGGACCAATTCACCCTTCGTGTGGACCATTTCGTTATTTTATGGTTCTTATTGATGCTTCAACACGTTGGTCACATGTTTGCTTACTTTCGACCCGTACTGTTGCATTTGCAAGACTTCTTGCACAAATTATTAATCTACGAGCTCAGTTTCCATATTTTCCTATTAAAACTATTCTTCTTGAAAATGCTTGTGAATTTACCTCTAAAATATTTAATGATTATTGCATGTCAATTGGCATTGATGTCAAACACTCCATCACTCACGTGCACACTCAAAATGGCTTAGCGAAATCATTTATTAAGCGCTTACAATTGATTGCCCGACCATTAATCTTAAGGTCTGACTTGCCATTTTCAGCATGGGATCATGCAATATTACATGTTGCATCATTGGTCCGTATAAGACCAACCAGCTATCAAAATACTCACCTGTATAACTCATATATGGGAATCAACCAAATATATCTCATCTTCGAACTTTTGGTTGTGCCGTGTATGTTCCCATTGATCCACCACAGAGAGCAAAAATGGGTCCTCAAAGCAGACTCGGCATATATGTTGGCTATGACTCTCCATCTATCATTCAGTATTTAGAACCTCAAACAGGAGATGTTTTTAAAGCAAGATTTGCTGATTTTCAATTTGACGAATCAAATTTCCCGTCGCTAGGGGGAGATAAGTCAAAACTTGAGGAACGACGTGAAATTTCATGGAATTCACCATCACTAGACCACTTTGATCCTGGTACAAAATAATATGAACTTTAGGTTCAAAGAATCCTACATTTGCAAAATATTGCAAACCAAATTCCTGATGCCTTTACTCATACAAGTAAGGTAGCAAAATCACATATACCTGCTGCAAATACTCATGCGAGAGTAAGTATCCCATAAGGACATCATGATAATCAGTCCACGGTATGCTTAAAGCGTGGAAGACCTCTTGGTGCAAAGGATTTAGTTCCGCGAAAAAGGAGATCAGTAGTTGGCATTCCGGAAAAAGCCATTCTCTCTGAAACATTGGTTGATCAATCAAATACTGATACATAAGTTGCACCTGAAGAGGAACATGTACCTCAAAACAATGAGATCTCTATAAACTATGTTGGTACAAGACAAAACTGGGATAAGAATACAATTATTGCTGATAGTAACTTTTTTTTTACAGTTGCTTTGGATATCATTGAAAATATTGATGATCCTGAAACACAATCTGCCGAAGAATGTCGTCGTAGAAAAGATAGGCCTAAGTGGGAGGTTGCAATCCAAGTAGAGTACAACTCAATAGTAAAACTTGGAGTCCTTGGTCATGTTGTTGTAACTCCTGAAAATGTAAAAGATTTCGGATAAAAATGGGTATTCGTACGAAAACGTAACGAGAAAAATGAAATTGTGAGATATACAGCTTGACTCGTTGCGCAAGTTTTTTCACAAAGACCAGGTATTGATTATCAAGAAACTTATTCTCCAGTGATGGATGCCATCACATTCCGGTTTCTTATTAGTTTGGCAGCTTCAGAAAAGCTTGAAATGCGTCTTATGGATGTAGTTACAACTTATCTTTATGAGTCACTTTATAGTGACATTTATATGAAACTTACCGAGGGATTTCGTATTCCTGAAGCAGACAAGTCCAAATATCGTAGTGTATACTCAATAAAACTTCAAAGAGCGCTATATGGACTAAAGCAATCTGGAAGAATGTGGTATAATCGCCTTAGTGAATATTTACTGAAAGAGGGATATACTAATAATGTTATTTGTCCATGAGTTTTCATTAAGAAATCCAATTAGGGGTTTGCTATTATTGCAGTATACGTTGATGATCTAAATCTTGTTGGAACTCTAAAAGAACTCACTGAAACTGTTGCTTACTTGCAGAAGGAATTTGAGATGAAAGATCTTGGTAAAACTAAGTATTGTATTGGTTTACAAATTGAGCATGTCACAGATGGGATATTTGTCCATCAATCTACTTATACAGAAAAAATCTTAAAACGATTTTATATGGACAAAGCACATCCACTAAGTTCCCCCATGGTTGTGAGATCACTTGACGTGAATAAAGACCCATTTCGACCTAAAGAAGATGGTGAAGAACTTCTTGGTCCGGAAGTGCCATATCTAAGTGCAATTGGTGCTCTTATGTATCTTGCAAATTGCATAAGGACAGATGTTGCACTTTTAGTTAATCTGTTATCTAGATACAATTCTGCTCCAACTCGAAGACACTGGAATGGAATCAAGCACTTATTACTTTATCTTAGTGGCACTATTGATTTAGGTCTATTTTACCCTTATGAATCTAAACCAAAACTAATTATGTACTTAGATGCAAGTTATCTTTCAGATCCACACAAAGGACGATCACAAACTGGGTATTTGTTTATTTACGGGGATACAACTATATCTTGGTGGTCAGGGAAGCAAACAATTTCAGCTACATCTACAAATCATTCTAAACTAATAAGAATCCATGAGAGCGTCTGATTAAGGTCAATAATACATCATATCCAAGAATCATGTGGACTTCCTTCAACTAAAGATTCACCAACAATATTATACGAAGAAAACACTGCTTGTATTGCACAACTAAAGGAAGGATTCATCAAAGGTGATAGAATAAACCACATCAGTCTGAAGTTCTTTTTCTCACATGATCTACCAAATGATGGGTGAAATTGATATCCAACAAGTACGTTCAAATCACAATCTAGAAGACCTCTTCACTAAGGCGTTACCAACTTTTATATTCAAGAAATTAGTTCACAAGGTTGGAATGTGTCAACTTAAATATTTGTAGGATAAAATTTCGTTGAAGTATCCATCAGGGGGAGCATCATTAGGACTTAAACGCGTTGTACTCTTTCCTTCGTCAAGGTTTGTCCCACTAGGTTTACTTGTCAAGGTTTTAATGAGGCAACATATGCGTGTCCAAAACTGTTCTGAGTCTCACACATTTCAGGTTTTTTCTCTCTTGATTTTCCTAATATATTTTTGTGACTTAGACACAGTGCTCATCAGGAGGAGTGTTATGAACGTTTATTTATGTTAATAGTATTTAGGGTAAATCTCATTTATTACCGGGATTCCCTTGTGTCTAGCCTATATAAATAGAGGTTGTATTCTCCATTTTCTACACACACATTAATAAGAATTCTTCTTATCTCCCTACTTTCTCTGTCTCTTTCTTTGTGTCACACTATTATTTGGGTTTTGTTTTTGATTTAATTAGATTTAGGTTTTCAAAGAATATTTTTGTATTTTTGATAATAAAATAGGTCCCCACATCTATATTTAGGATAGTTGAATCCATAAGAGCCCTCAAAACCAAATCCTTGGAACCCGTATAATAGGTTTCAAAAACAACGAAATAGAATAGATTGTAAAGCATTAATTTTGACCAATTTACAACAAAGTATCAGGTATGCCTTTATAACAGAGTTTGCAGTAAGTAAATCAGAAAATGGAAAGAGGACGACTTTCATAAACACGATCGGACAAATGAAAACTAACCTTACGATCCATACCCTTTGCTCCATGATACGGACTGACGAAATTGTGTATATACCATCACGATGAATCACATGACTTAAAAATAATTTCTACTCCTCTTTTTTCTTAAGAAGTTACTTTAGCTACTCGAGAGTTGAAACTTCAATTATTTTTTGTTGTTGTTTTACAAATATTTGCAGGGTATAATTGAAGATGGATAGTGATATGAAGTTTTTGCCTTAACAATGAATTTGGTAATTTAAAGTGTTTCCCTTAAGACTATTCGATAAAAAATGGACGGTGACTGGTCATATTTATAATTTGATAATCTAATAATCTTACTCACCGTTAATGGTGGATGTTGCCAGCAATGGCAGTAGAGAGGAGGATAAATTAAGGCCATGGAAACCATTAAATCCGAACCCAGTAAATCGACACTCTAATTGAAGCACCAGTTCGTGGAGACCATTAAATCTGAACCCAGTAAAATGTTAAAGGATATGTTCTATGAAAATATCATTCAAAGTTTCATTTCAAGAAAATTGAAGTCCCCAATATTAATGAATTAAAATCCTTACCTGAACCTTGCATCCTTGGCTCTTAAATCTTATCCAGTGATCATTATTACGAATTGATGATGATGTCAACTCAGGTTAAAATGGCTGAAAAAATGGATAATATAAATGTTAAGGTCTTGTCTTTTGAAACATGTTAGACATAATTAGATTCAAAAGAACCTATCTGAGATAGGATTAGAGCAAATGCCATTGAAGATAAATTACCAAAAAAAATAAAGAAAATTAAACAGATTTCTAAGAAATACTAAACTCCCATTACAAGGTATTGAGTGGCTCTGAGTGATAGACCTAAGATACAATTCCAAGACTTTTTACATAATAGAGACACCCATAGAAAAACACAATACAACTACTGCAACTTGGGGTAGATGACAAAATTGCACTAAAAAAAAGTGAGATTCCATGACAAAATTTGTAAACGCAAAACTGGGCATATTAATTGTTATACATGCATTATGATGTTCCCATCTACTTATCTGAATACGTAATTAAATCGCAATTACCTGGAGAACTCTGATTTGGGGAGTATGTTCAATCCTGTCACTTTAGGCTTGATGGATATTGAAATTGGGGACGATTGGAATTTTGGAATTTGAGTTCCCAATTCCAATCTGAGATGAGGTTTCTTAAACAAATATGTGATATGTCCAGTTGTAGATCGATGTGGAATGTTGATTTTGTAAACTGCTACTTCTTCTCTACTGATACTTCCATTACAAACTTCTTCTCTTTTTCTAATCCATATTATGTGAATCTATCTGTAGATCGATGAGGGGTATGCGGAACTGACAATTACCTAAATCAAAACTCTAATCGATATTCTGTAAAATCTGTGTAATTGGTTTGAGAAGAAATATTTGGGGGGGGGGGGGGGGGGAATTGATAGAAAACACGATTAAGATTGCATAGATTTTGTTTTGGTTTGGACGATTACGTATTTACCCTTCATGTGACTGATATCTACGGGAAAATAGGCAGGAAAACAAAAATGTGGAAGGGTAGTTGAGTCGTTTCCTATCGGACGTGTGAAAAACGTCTCTTTTCTTTATATTAGTATAAGATAGGATAAGATAAGATGTATCAAATTTTACCCAACTCACAAAAGCATGTAGACTCCCAATCTTGCTAGTTTTAAACGCATCGTATGAAATAAAACTGATATTTTTAGTAGTGAATTCGGTGATGTTATCTTCACGAAAAAAAGTTTTAAACGTAGTCTAACTTGGTGACTAAAACTGATATTTTTAGTAGACAATTCAGTGATGTTATCTTCACGAAAAAAAGTTCATTTATTCGTCCGCCATATTATGTCAAAAGGTTTTGAAATTGAATCATTGGTTTATTACTTATGAGCAAGAACGCATAGCGTGTCAGATTTGAATTTGCTGAATACAAATCCTGTCCAGATTTTCATGTAGATGCTAGACACATTATTTGCACATAGAAAAATTATTTCTAATTTTTACATGAATTGGGAGATTTTCTAGTTTATGTATCGATGTTAAACACATAATTTCGATGTCTAACTAAGTCTATAGAATTTTTTGAATGAACATGGGAAGAAATGCAATTTTCATAAGTAACTTCTCAATTTTAGATCTTTTGGTGTTGATTTAATATTTCCTTTTGAGTCGAAAAATAGCGGGGGTTCTTTACCCTATGTATGTTTGAACACCAAACTTAGATTGAGGAGATAGTGAGAAATGGATATCACAAGATCATTAAGAATGAATGTGTAAGTAGTAAGACTAAAAAGAATTTTGGTCGTAATTATTACCTTGTTTGAGATGCTTATCTCCTCATAATTTTAATCTTTGGAAAAAGGTTTTAAGAACCAAATGTTTTAGTTTGACAAATAGAGAAAGGGTAATTAATCTTGATACATGCTTTCATGTCGTTGAATTTACATTCTTGATTGGTGATATTGTATCTACGATGCATGATTTATTGTATATCATACGTAGAAAAATATATTGATTGAGTTAAATGTTAAATCCATGTAAACCAAGCATGAAAAACTTTGTAGTTCCTATAAGAACGAAATGCATATAAGTTTGATTAGTCAACATATATTTTGAAACAAGCTGTTATACAATTGAATGAGAAATTTAATTACTTGGTTAACTCAAATAGTTTCAAAATTGATTAGGGTGACAGAGACATAAGAATGTATGTTATATCTGCAAAAGGGACTCGTTGAATTTGTGTTATAACTCATACTAGGGTTTAACCCATGTCGTAACGGCACGGGCATGATGATATGCATTTTCTGGCGTTTGGATTTTTGATTTAATACTTATTATTTGTCGTGTTACCCTCCTTATTAAAAGTGAAGAAAAAATTGATTGATATTTCCGGTCTTCAGTCTATCATGCACTCATATATGATTTATTTCTAGTATGTTTGAAATTTTCACATCTTCCCAAATACTCCCACCGTCCTCTATATATAGGCGGAAAAATGGAATTCTCTTAGAATAAAAAAGTTTTTGTTTTTTTTTTAATTTCCTAATTCTACCTGATTTAACATCATCAGTTATAATACATTTATCTAGGAAATATGGAAAATAAGAATATATTAAGAGTTTCTATCCTAATATAAAGTATTTAAAAAATATAATTGTTCTTTGGAATTACTAATGACATTAACTAAGTTTTTGAATATCATACTCTTTAATAAGGGTATACAATTAATAAGCGTATATATGGAAGAAATCTTCCGCCTATATAAATGGGCTACAATGTTTTACTTCTCCGCTTTTATAATAGGGACGGGTGGAGTATGTTAGAGTTGTATCCTCAAGCCACGAATTTATCATAATTAATGTTCACACTCTCTTTCCTAAAAAAAAAAGGTTATAGTGTTTTATAGTTTATAAAGGTATCGTATGAGTCATTTGAAATGATACTCCACTTCTGAATTTCCCTTATTTCAGTGACCTTGCAAAACCAAAACATTAAACTATGTTAGTTATTAAGAAAATTATGTAGTCATCCTGGATAGTTGGGTAGGCTTTAAAAATGTCCATATCCTTGTTGACTTTTTCTCCTTTAAGAATAGTCCAAAGATATTAAAACCCAGTATGGACTCAATAATAAATATCACATTCTATGTTCTTACGAATTCAATAACACAATAAGATCTCTAGTACCTCAAAACTTCTACACATTCTACGGACCTTCTAAATGTGTGGTTATTCACTGTATAAAAATGATGAAACTATGGTTAGCTAGTCAGTCAAATGGTTAACCACTTAACCTAAAAACAGCAGACTCAGTTATCCATCATTTAATTAAATTGATGCTAAAAAATTTATTAAGGAATATTTTTGTGTGAAATGCCTTATGGAATCTCTTGGATGCAATAATTCTAACAATCAAATTTTGTTAGCTCTTAATTTTTGTTTACTATAATATTAAGACTCATCAATTGGCATTATTTTGCGTTTGCTACCTAAAAATTCAAAATCATGTAAGTGTGCCCAAGAAAACCTCTTAGTAAGGTAGGAAAACAGTCTCGATGACAAAATTATAGCGGTAAACATGTGTATGTTATCAATATCTTCTTTCCACTATCTTATAGTAGTAAACATGTGCGCAAAATAAATATATGTTCTATTTATAATAATAATGTTTTTAAACCAAGATATCGTTTTCACTGATCTACAAAAGACTAAAATTCAAAAAAATCATGACAACAAAGTTGAGATAAAATATTCAGCAGTTTGATCAAAGTTTGAGAATATAACAAATAAAGCGTAACTCATTCAAGGATAATAACTAGTAATAGGATAAAGACTAAGAATAAGAAGGTTAGCTTGTGATTTCTGTGGTGAAATGAAATTAAATAGAAAGAAAAATTATGAGCGATTGACTTTATCAGGGTGGTTGTTTGACCAAACCATGTAACTTAGCAGGTGAATACAAAAATGAACTATTAAAGCATCTAATTTATACAGAGTCGAATGAAAAAAGGGATGTTTCTAAACACATGATTTTTTAATATTTTTATATATATATATATATTTTTTTTTGTGTAGAATCTTTTGGATGAAGCGAATTAAATTAACATCATATACATTTGATACCGAGGAGAAAACATACACAGTAGCACTAAAAAATTAGTTATCTGAAGATGATGAGTCCCTAATCCAATTGGTAGGACAAAAGAATAAAGCATTTGAAAGTGTTATTGTGCTCGTTGTTGTTTTCCCTACGTCGTACGCCAGAGCACGAATGAAATGGATAATTTGCAAAACATTCAACACATTATAATTCATATAAAGAACAAAATACGTAGGTGGTTAAACTTAAGATGAGTTTCTCATTTGGTATAGGATATATGATTTATGATTCTCAATACTCATTTCCACCAGCATTAAGGAACTTTGTTTGTAGTAATCTGAAAATGAGGATGGAAAAACAATAAGGAGAAAATAATCGGAATCGCAAATACAAGAAATTATATATATATATATATATATATATATATATATATATATAAACGATCAGACTCAAAAAAAAAATCTAATGGGTTTCTATTTTTCAAAGTTTAATTAAAAAAAAAGTAAAATAAATAAAATAGACAACCTTGAAAAATAATGTTTGGGGAAGTGATCTTCATGAAAATAACATAATCCATTGAAGAATTGAGAAAAAGCTCACCGCCTACCAAATGTGCTTGTCGAAGCCCGGTGGAATATCTAAAATAAATCAAACCATATTTGATAAAATAACCATAATTTTCTATTTTAGTCGTTTGTTCTGATTGAGATTCAAAGTCATACAAAAATAAGAAAAATAATTAAAACATGACCTATTAGACTATGCAAAATGTAAATAAAACATGACCTATGACACTATGCAAGTAACTCGATTTGGAGAAACATAAAAAGATTAATCAAATACTTGTTACTATGGTTGAGGGACATGAGCGCATTTTATTTTTCACCGGCCACCGTTGTTCACCAATAGTTACCACCACTACTCTTGCTACCGAAACAGCTTCCGCCACCTCTGTCCACAATGCCATAACGTTTTTGCCATCTCCACTGCTCACCGACTCCACCACGACCACCACTCCACTTATATAATTGTTAGTAGCAAATCTAAGCAGTAGTTCATAAAAATATATTTATATAATTATTAATGAAGTAATTTATTTATTATAATTTTAATATGACATTTATTATTACATAATAAAACTGTTGTAAAAAATAATGAGACATCATTGATACGACAAGTAACTTTTGTCCATTTGATGCATTTCTAATCTCAATCACAACCATCACTTGTGAGAAACAACAATTATTAGTTTCTATTGATATAGTTTTTAGTAAAATCATTTATTAATGGAGTTTTGTATTTATTAGATTAATTAACAGAAACGAAAATTAATAAATCTTTCATCATGATCAATTAATAAGACACCAAATTAATGGGTGTAAGTTTATTTTTGTAGGAGCATTCAAAACCGTTGATTTATCTTTTGGGAGAGTAAATATTAACCACCACTTATGTAGGTAAACTTATCGAAACTGTCCTATGTATTCCAGATGTTGTTCGTGAAACTGAAGACATGTTTAGTGTATAATGAAATGATTTTTTTTAAAAAAGAAATAGAAATATATATATTCTGCCTGTAATCTAGTTTTCACTCTTTTGATTTAGTGCTAATGCTTTTGATATTGTGTGTGCTTGCACTAGACATGAGTATGGTACCCAAATACACCATAATATTTTTGTTTCAACCTATAAGTCCTCTTACCAAGTGTGATCGTCTATGGACAAAGTCGATACAATACAAAAACTTCGGTATTCACACTTTGTGTGATTGTCTATGGATACGAAATCGATACAATACGACAACCAAAGTGTAATACTTGATAATAGGTTCGGACTTAATAAAAACTCTACATGATCACTATCAAGTATATCGAAGTTAACGTAAAGTGCAATTTACTTTAAATTATATAAAAAATATAATTATGGAAAACAAAAGTAAATCACACAACAAGATTTTGTTAACGAGAAAAACTGCAAGTGCGGAAAAACCCCGGTACCTAGTTCCAGAATTGAATACTCTCAGATTTAAGCCGCTATACAAAATCTAAACCAACTTCGTATAGTTGAGACCAAGCAACCACCCCTAGTTCTCTTAGTTTCCTCAGTATCCCTGTGCTTCCGACTTCGAAGGACAAGCACCGGTACAATTCATTTGGATCGTATTCCAAACAGCAAAGGAACAACGAATCTGTTTGGTAACAACTCTATTGATTCTCTTAAGATAAAGATATCTCAAGTTATATGCAAAGGCTCTTCCGTTTAATCTAATAAACTCCTTTGTCTGGTTAGAACAATCTATCCAATAACTACCAAAGCAGTTAAGATTAAATTCGCAATAAATCAGTATAGATCTCAACGAGAAACTATAAAGAGATGCCGATCTCAAGAAACTAATCAATCGAACAAATCTTATTCTAGTTGGATCACAGATGATCAAGGTTTGTGCACACACAAAGATATGAAAACTAATAAGAAATCTTCTTCGTCTTCAAATCTTCAATAATAACCTGCACTACACCACTTGAATCTCTTGTGATCAATCACACACAGAACGGAGTCGGTTAACAATGGATTATCACAATATGTGTTTAGATTTAACAAAAATTCTAAAGATCTCGTCGATACTTCGATCTAATGTGAGTGAATCTTATATCAGAAGAGAAGATTCTCAAGAATAAACAAACTAGTTGCAATCAAAGTTTCAACAACCGTTAGTCGGTCAAATCAATCGAAAACTAATAACACTACAATTATCTAGTTTCTCACCAACGGTACTCGTAGAGCTTCTTAATCCCATAAAAGTCTTTAAACGAGCGATCGTAAGAGATTTCACCTAATCAGGATACTTTCCTCTCCGAATAAACGACTCTACCAGAAACAACAAGAAATAAAGCTTGCCTGGCTCTTAGGATAGTCTGCCAGAAATGCAAAGTTAGGTATTTATAGATCAAGGATGTTTGAACATCAAGGAATTTCCAAAACCTAAAATATTCTCAAGATTTGCAATGAATGACAACATTCAGTTTTTCTAATTCCATTTTTTTTAAACAAAGAAATTTTATTAATATACCAAATAATTACAAAAATCATAAGGAGCCAAAGAGAAAAATGGACAACATGTCCTGCTGGCCCAAAACTAAAGAGGCAAATATAGACAACATGTCTTAAGCCCAATATAATTCCAATTTTTTCTAATTCCAATAAATGCTTGTCCAAAATTCCCGAAATCTCTCAATAGAAAATCTCCAATTAGTAAATGCACATTACTAATTTATATTCTCTAGAGATATGCATTTAATTGCTGGTAATTAAAGCATATAAAACCAAAAACCTTAATTAAAAGATTCTCAATTTATTTCGGCAGAGGATCTCATTCAGTACTAAGAAATATCTTTGAACAATAAATTATAAGAGTCATTGTACGTGTTCAAAGTATGTTGACATCTTTTCATTGTAAATATTTATTCATATTTACATGGATTTACATTCTTGGAATCGGTTATACTACACTTTCAAACAAGTTTAGAATTGGTTGACCTGTATTCCAAGATAACTATGTGATTGATCAAATCAAATCACATACATGGGTTCAATCGGTTCTACCAATCACTAGGATCAGTTATACCTTAATATGAAAAATACTTGTGGTCGGTCACACAAGTTACCAAGACCGGTTACTTTAGTGTTCAGGATCGGTTCCATATTCCCATGGTATTGCTTGTGATCGGACACACCAGTTACCAGGACGGGTTACCAATTACAAGGATCGGTTACACAACACTCTGTGATTGGTCACACCAATTACTAGAATCGGTTACACCAATTACTAGAATCGGTTACACCAACTACTAGGATCGGTGAAACCAATTACAAATGTCGATCATACCATATCATGGTGATTACTTAGGATTTGTTACACCAATTAATAAAAACCCGTCATACCAAATCATAAGTCAGGCATTGTGATTAGTTATACCAAGATACATAACATAGTTACGATCGAATCTACCAACTCTCACATATTGGTCATCCAAAGATTTGCAATGAATAGCCGGACCAATAAGCCTAATGATTTCCCTTTCGATTCACGAAAGAAGTTCATGAATGTACTTCCTTTAAACGAATGTAAAAAATTGTTTCCTAGGATGAAATCTTCACCATAACCCATAACCCATTCATATAATCATAATAGTATATACAAGATTATGTCGATGTCATATCTACGAAGTTCAAAAGATAAGCGTTATACTTTATAGTATAATTCCCTAATACTATGATCATACAATTATGACCATGTCACATCACTAGAGTATTATACAATATGTACAATATATACAGCTTCGCAGTTATGTTTTCAATATAGCACGACTTGAAAGATACGTTAGGAATGAAACAGTTCAAATCAATATTACCAACCTCAAGTGGAAGGACGATGTCGTCGTTGTAGTTCGCTACTTTTTCACTTTCTTCAGGTCTTCGGAGTAATACTTGTATGTCTCAACATTCCTAGACTTTCTAGTCTAACCTAAACGAAGTTGACTCTAGTAAATAATCAAGCGATTTTAGATGAGTTTTGACACACTAAAATATGACAACCAGACTTGACATACCAACGCTTGGTGAGTTCAACCGAGCTATGCTCTAACAATCTCCCTATTTGTCAATTTAGTAAAAAAACTCTTATTACATATGGATAAACAAATTACATAAGAATTCATTTTACAGACGCTTGATTCCAAGTTTCAACAGCACAATAACCTGCATATATTCAATCAATAAATGTTGATGTTGACATTTGAATAACAAAAGCTTTTACTCCCCATAAAGGTAAGCCAGTTAAATATTCAATCCGAACATCTTTGTTATTCCTTTTCTTGTAGTCAGAATACTACAACAACAATATGATATGTTTCTACCCCTTAGTCAATGCTTTACTCTTTCGTTAGATATAACGTTTAAGCACAATTGTCTTTCCTCAGTGATTGCAAATCACTTGTTTACTCCATATATTTCTCCCCCTTTTTGTCACAAAATGACAAAGGTTCAAGCAAATAACGACAAATTGAAAGGATCTTACAAATCTAAAAGACTTGTAAGCAACCTATAAGAGTTAAGCACGAAGGTTTCACATACCACTTTAGATAACCAATATTAAAACCAAAACTACAAGTGATTTAGTTTTAATATGTTGTCAAGGAAACAATTTCCCGAAGCAATTTTCCTTAATAGTTTAAAAAATCGACTAAGAAACTTAATTCCCTTGTTAAACCGATTGCTTATGTGCAATCGCTTTGATAAGACCAAAATAAAGATCAGAATTAACTTTATTTCTTTCATCAGGCTCTAATTATTTAGACAATAACTTAGACCTTTCTCTTTAGACAACACTTAGTCCCCTTCTTAGTAAGGGACAGTCATATTCCGCAGTAAGCACTGGATGGTGATTTTCCTGTAAACGAAATAAGTAGTCGAACTTAATCGT
Source organism: Papaver somniferum (assembly GCF_003573695.1). Classification (NCBI taxonomy): domain Eukaryota; kingdom Viridiplantae; phylum Streptophyta; class Magnoliopsida; order Ranunculales; family Papaveraceae; genus Papaver; species Papaver somniferum. The sequence goes on from NW_020622492.1 coordinate 17,139,953, forward strand.
AAAATATGTTACCAAAATCCTCGATTTGCTCTAATGATGTCATGTACGAGCGTTGGCTGGAATAAAGACTCTGGTAGTATGATAGAGCGTCATCTAATGAGTATGGAGAGATGAGGCATCGCTGATTTAGATGGTCGGACACCCAATTTTTTTTGGTCGGTTTAGCATTTACGGGCCCGAGACTAAAAAAGGAAATCATTGTTTAATTAGGTTTTTGGAAATAAAATTGTTATAAAAGGGAAAAAACCTTTTTTTTTTCCACCGACCTCGCACCTCCCTTTCTCTTCTTCTGCACGCTCGATCAAGAAAAAGGAAATTTTTTCCGAACTTCCAGTCGTCGCTGACCTCCGCCAATCACCATCCGGTCAATTTCCGACCGGCGCCGACCAAGTACGTCATATTTTTTTTTGAAGTTCATGATTTGTTTTTGTTTCTTTTTGCTTTAGAATATGATTTGATTAAAACCAAAGAGGTATCAAAAAATACAAAACTATTCAGAAGAAAACTACACTAGAAAAGCCTTATTAATTTTAAGCTAACAAAAACGAAAATAGGGATGGTCTGGATTTTCCAGACAACCCAAAAATTCAGGCCTTGTGTCAAATATTATTCTTTCTCCCCTCACTAAACTGGTTCCTTTTTTTGCCAGTTTATTAGCAGAGAAATTCACTTATCTGTAGCTATGAATTAAATTCCTGGAGACCACACTTTCACAGATCCTGTTCCATCTATTAATTGCAAACCAAGGGATCTTCTGAGATTGAAAAGCTTGAATAAATGAATTGAACCAGTTCTAAAGCAAAGGTCATAGAAACCCTGACTTATAGCCCACTCCCATGAATTCAGAACTTCCATAATTTCAGAATAATAATTTATAGAGATCCCCAAACCACCAGATACAACATCACATATTTACCAGAACTCTTCCTTCCAATAAATTCATATCCTTCTAGCCCTGGGTTCCCTTTAGATGCACCATCACAATGCATAAGTAGTTGGTTATGACCTGGTAGTTGGAAGAATATTTCCTTTATTTTTACAATCTTTACTTTACTGCTTTTAAGACCAAAAGCTTTCAACACCTGTAAATCATAAGAACCATTCCACATAGGTGCGTTCATTCTCACTTCGTGTTCAACTGTAAATAGAAGGATTTTCTTCTTGATAACTTCTACATTACAGTTTTTATTTTCAAACAAACATGCATTCCTCATAATTCATAATTCTTTCATAGTAATAAAGGAAGTAATTTTCCTTAACTCTTTGACTGCTGGACTTTTATTTTTTGCTAAGTGAACCATTTCTTCAAAAAATCTTGAATTAATGAATTCAAAGATTCCTCCTAGCCACTTCCAAATAATCTCACTAAAATCACAGTACCAAAGAAGATGGTCTCTTGTTTCTTCCTATTTCTTACAGAATATGCATCTATAGGCAATATTAACTTTTCACTTTTTCATATTTTCATCTGTTGCACATACATTTCTTACTAGTTTCCATACTGAGCTAGAGATACTAGGATGAACAGAGTTATACCATACCTTTTTGGTCCATTGTAGAGTTGGGAACTTTTCTATAATGCACTCCACTGTAGATAAGACTGAGAACTCTCCTGTGATTGTGCAAATCCATATTCTCCTGTCACTACCTCCACTTACTACTGGTAGTTCATTAAGCTCATGATTTGTTAATGAATTATTTTCATTAAAAATGTATATTCTCATATATATACATGCATGCACGATTATCCATAAAAGTTTTCTTTAGGAAACGTCCGTCCGTCCGTCCATTAGTTTAAGAAACGAGCAATAATCCATATTACGAGAAAAACATATATTTTTGAATAGACATGATCTGATTGTAGTGAAGAAAATTTTGTCTATGAGCTTTCATGAAAACACAATTTTATTTTGAATATGCAGATTTTCACCAAAATAGAAGAGACTCTCGTTTCATAGACCGATGCTCGTTCGAACGAGAAAATATTATTTTTTTTACGTGTAACTCACGTCAATTTTTTTTTTTTGTAAAATCAAGTTTTGATTTTTTTGAATAATCGTTAAAAATAGACAATTAGTTGCAATGAAATAATATCTTTATGCAAATTTTCACAATTTGATAGTGGATGTTCACATAGTAAAAAAAAATCAGTGGATGTTCACACGATGAAAAATTATGTGAACTGTTCACGGTTTTATGAAAAACTAGTGAATGTTCACACGGTAGAGAATTACGTGAGTCGTTCACGGTTTTGTGAAAAAATAGTGAATGTTCACACGGTGGAGAATTACGTGAGTCGTTCACGGTTTTATAAAATCAAGTTTTAATTTTTTGGGTAACGAATTTTGCTCGTCTTTGCAGATTTGAAGGAACGAGCAAATTATCAAAGCCTTTGCGTTATAATCACTAATGTTAGCGAAATTCTAAACATGTAAAGTTGGATTGTTACCGTTTTGTCGCGTGTTTGTTTTTGACATATCCGTGACTTCATATCTTTCGCCCCGGATAATGGTGATACCTAGTCACAACCACTATTCTGGCTCTTCTGTGGAACATTCCATAAATACCATGCCAAAGATGAAAACTTCTACAGATGTTTGTGCCAAAGTAAATCAATCTTTCAGGAATGCTGGAAAGCTGATACATGGTATGTGTCTTGATCGTATGAAAGTCGTCTGTGGAAGAATCAACACTTTCTTGGCTTTAGTGGATGTAGAAGAGAAGCAGAGATGTGATGAGATATCTCAGAAGAAAAGAGCTGAAGATGAAAAGCTCGTATCTTATCAGCATAAACGGCGTCGACTCCAGCAAGCGAGACTAGTGGCTGAAGATGATGTTCGACCTCGTGCCAATGGTATAGCTTCTGATTCATATACGGAAGAAGTTGAGTCTGTCTAGAAACCCACTGATCTCAAAGTTAAGTTATATCCACCTAGTGTGAAGGCTGAACGATTGGCCAGCGAATATGAAGAAGATGGATATTTAGATGCAACTTATGATGATCCTGAAGACCACTTGGAAGAACTTCCTGATAAGAATTCTGAAGATGACTCTGAAGAAGATTCCATGGAGGATAATGACCGTGAAGATGACGAATCTGATGATTAGTCTTGCTTGCAATCTTCCTGGATAGTTGAACATTTTTATTTTTCGTAGATGTCATTTTAATCATTTAAGCAACTTTGCTGCATAAATATTGCATTAGGATTTTTTGAATTACAATTATTTATTATACATTCGGCTTAGTTCTCTTACGCCTTTGATTGAATGAAGTGGACCAATGTCCATGTGCGTCTAGAAAAACGTGTAATATGCACGAACGATCAATCCCAAGTTAGGGTACTGATCGTTGACCGCATCCAACCATGGTTATGGACTGTCAGTCTCCAATGTCATCGCTTTTCCTATGCGTCACTGGTATCAATCTCATTTAAAATTTAGGGCTTCAGTAGAAATGGAAACTGATTTGACCATCTGTAGAGGATAAGTATCCACCGTGTCTTGTGTATTGACCTTCAAGGCTTAGGGTTTTCACTTGCACCAAGATATCTTCTTCCATTCTTGAGTCTAGTCGTACAGAAGATATTTTTGATCATAATCACACCTCTTATCATCATGTCTGACAGTAGTACATATTCTCGAAATGGATCTCCAGTGAGGCGTGAAATTAAAGCACCTATCTTGGTATGAAATATGTTTTCCTTCTTATTTTTTATGTAATCATCAGTTGGTTAATATTGAAAATATTTGTTGCAGATGAATCAGGGAGATTGATTTTCTTCTTCTTCTCCCTATAACTTGAGACCCAAACGGACTGTTAAGGTCCCTGCTTGTTTCAAGCTTGCTCGTACGGATGCTGGAACATCCGTGAGTTTGTTGTCGATTAGAGATTTATTTGAAATTTTTTCGAAACCTTTATTGAACTTATATGTCTCGTTATTGCAAGTTGATATTCACGTCTTTGATACTGGAAGAGAAAAAATGGAAAGTATGCGATTATAGATGATGATGATGATCGTGCTGGCAATTATTCAATCAACTCCGTAGATGTTGATCTTAGATTTCCTGTTCACGAGTACCCGACAGATGAACTCCCATTTGACATCTCTATGGAGAATTCTTGTTCGTATAATCAACTTGTCGGTGGATTCATCGTTCGCAAGTGTTGCATCTCTCTATACCAAGATCTGGAGAAACTACGGGCATATTGCCACTACTGTAGTGTGGAAGAATTTTCTGCTGACTCTTCTGACCACAGTTGTTGGACAGTTGCCCATCATTGATGAAATGAACAACAACAAAGAGTTTTACCAATGGGATGATATGATCTCGAACTGTGAGACTTTGAAATTCAACATAGGGTGGCTCCGTCGTTGGCTCGAAGTTATCAAGATTGATAGAGCGGTTATTGCTGCTAACATGATTTCTGCTTCAACTGCCATCATGGAGGAAGAGAAGGCGCTCGCACTAGAGTCGATAAGGGTTGACAGGGCAATTCAAGAATTGAAGGTGAAAACCGAAAATTTCCTAAAAAGGATCAAAATGGTATTCGACAAAAATTATCCATTGCTAGATGGTTTGCTTTTAATGAGCATTTGAGGTTGTTTCCTATAGGTTTAAGTTTTGTTTTTGAATGAGGTAGATTGATTAATCATGATGTTAATGAAGGAATTTCTCTGTTTATATTAATGAAATCCTTTTTTGAGTTTTGAACGAATGAGCATACTGCACGCTCTTTTGAAGGAATAGAAATTACATTTCGAAAGTAAAGTAATTGTTTACTGCATGTTCAGGCATAATATGCTTTAAGCCACTTTCCATTGATCATATTCCCTTCCACTCCTCCATTAACAGCCAAGATTTTGTAATATCCATTGGATACTGCTTTGAAGATTACGTACGACCCTTCCCATTTTGGAGAGAACTTGGAAGCAGACATGTCTTGTTGAATATGCTTTGCTGTTTTTAGCACCATATCTCTTACGTGGAATGTTCGAGGTCTTACCATTTTGTTGTATGCTCTGGAGATCCTTTGTTTGTAATCCTCCACACATTTCTCCACTTTAGCCTCCTTGCATTGAGCATGTCCAGTTTAGCAATTCTTGAATTGGACAATTCAGCTTCATCCCATTGTACTCCACTGACCGTTCCAATCCTTGCTGAAGGAATCTTGATTTAGGATAGTAAATGACATCAGCACCATAAACGAGGGAATATGGCGAAGTTCCGATTGAGCTTCTTGGTGCGGTTCGATAGGCCCATAAAGCCATAGGAAGTTGTTCATGGCACGTTCGAGGATTATCATGAACCGTTCGACTGAGAATTCAGATCAAAGTCTTGTTGGTAATATTTGCTTGTCCGTTTTCTTGGGGATAATACAGTGTAGAGAAAGTATATCTGATACCATATTCCTCGAGCAAATATGTCACATGTTTGTTGGCAAAATGAGATTATCTGTGATAAGATGTTTGGGAACGACGAATCTACATATGATGTATTCCTTGATGAAGGCTGCAATTGTGATTCTAGTGGTGCTTCGAAGAGGGATAGCTTCAACCCATTTGGTTAAATACTCAGTTGTTGTGATGATGTATTCATGCTGCTTCGAAGATGCTGGATTGATTTTTCCAATGATGTCTATTCCCCTTCAGTAGAAGGCCATGAACTGCTCATAAAATTCAATGAGAGACAAAAGTGTGAATGAGATTACCATAGACTTGGAATTGATGACATTTATGAACGTAGACAGTTGCGTCGTCTTTCATGGCCGACCAATAATATTTCTCATGGATCTGGAGAAATAGCTTATTCTTTCCTTGATGCTCTCCTCGTGCTTTTCTTTCAGGATTGTTGGGATTTCATGCTCAGCTAAGAATCTCAGCAAGTTCCCACCAAAGCTTTTCTTATATAAAATACCTTCCAGATAAACAAATCGTTTATCCTTCTGGGCGAGTTTGCTTCTTTCTTCTCTAATGGCGAATCATTGTCGCAAAGGTATTTGATGTAAGGTTCTCTCCAGTCCCCAATATGGTGAATCGTCAAAGATTCTAAATGATGGGGCGGTGTTTGACAATTGGGACAAGATCCTTGCAAAATTCTCGACTGAGCCTCCATGGAGGGCCAATAATACCCGAGCCTTTGGAGCCTCCTGTAAAGTGTAACCACCAACGTTTTCCACATATTTCCTTATGTATCCGTTTGAGTTGCTCGCTCGCCTCTTTGTCTCCGAGGCATCGTGATAGAGATCCATCAGGGTTGCGATAATATGATGCTCATGTAGCAGAAAAAAGTTCTTTAATTCCTTGAGGATAATTTTTAATTATGTAAGAGAACTGCTCAATTCATGAATGATAGGTGCCCTCCAGTAGTTTGATTGAGCGTCTTTAACTTGGGCGAGCCAAGTGGATGACACAGAGCGTCTCTGCATAGTAATTTCCTTCTCCGACCCTTCAAATTGCAACTTGGAGGCAAGAGTTTCCAAACAGTCTGCATGTATGTTGTTTGTACGACCAGTATGGATGATCGTTGCATCAGAAAAATGAGCTAATAGTTATTGTGCTTCGGCTATGAATGAGGAAAGTGTTACTTCTTTGAGAGAGTATACACTATTCATCTAGTTGACTAATAACTTTGAGTCTCGTCTTATCTCCAGGTACAGTTCTCCTGCTTTCTTGGCCAAGGACAACCCTAGCAAGAAAGCCTCGTATTTTGCTGAATTGTTGGTGCAGTGGAAATCCATCTTGAATGAATGTGAGAAGACTTCACCAGATGGGGATACTAACACCATGCCTGCTCCTTCAGTATCATTGCTAGGGGTGGCTGATCCATCAAAGTATAACAACCATGTTTCTTCTTTAATGACTGAAATTTTTGGAAACTCACCCCGCACATCTTCATGCAGCATAGTGATGTCTTCCCCAGGAAAGGCAGCGAGTAAGTATGAAACTGCTTGTCCCTTGATTGCTTTAGGTGAGACACAAGCGATGTCGAACTCTGACATCTGAAGTAACTATTTTGCAGGTCTCCCTATCAAGGATGGTTTTGATAATGGGAATTTTACATGATCAGCTTTAGCAACGAGCATGACTCTGTTTGACAACAAATAATGTTTGAATTTCTGGATTTCATGGACCAATGCTAACCATGCTATTTCATCATTAGGGTACCGAAGTTCAGTATCTCTTATTGTACGGCTAAAGTAGTAGATCGGACGTTCAACACCTTCTTCATCCTCTTGACCAAGAAGAGCCCCAACAGCAACATCGCTGGAATCTGTGTATAGTATTAACGGTCATCTCTGCACCGAAGATTTCATGACAGCAGGTGATAATAGTTGAAAAAGCGGGGGTCTAACAACACCACCCAATATTTCACTTAGTAATCTGTATGGACAAACTCGAATATACTTTTAAGAGAATCAACAAGACTCAATCAATTAAAAGTATATCAACGAGTTTATATCTCTCTAGATTTGATTTACTCAAGCGGGAACTGCAATTTCTAATCAAATGCAAGGAATAACTTGGACGGTTCCAAAGACCAACATCCAAGGATCAATCAATATCAATCGTCAACCAAAGGTCGGATTTCCAATTGATTAGTTCAAACGCACAGCCTGTAATATTTCAGTTATAAAGATAAAACAATATAATGCAGAAATTGAAATAACACAGACACCATAAATTTTGTTAACGAGGAAACCGCAAATGCAGAAAAACCCCAGGACCTAGTCCAGATTGAACACACACTGTATTAAGCCGCTACAGACACTAGCCTACTCCAAGCTAACTTCGGACTGGACTGTAGTTGAACCCCAATCAATATCCCACTGATCCAAGGTACAGTTATGCTCCTATGCCTCTGATCCCAGCAGGATACTGCGCACTTGATTTCCTTAGCTGATATCACCCACAACTAAGAGTTGCTACGATCCAAAATCGTAGGCTTTGACAATAAACAAATCTGTCTCACACAAACAAGTCTATCAAAGGATCAATCTGTCTCCCACCGATAAACCCTAAAGGTTTTGTTCCGTCTTTGATAATAATGAAGGTGAACAGGAACCAATTGATAATCCGGTCTTATATTCCCGAAGAACAGCCTAGAGTCAATCAACTCACAACAATCTTAATCGTATGGTAGCGAAACAAGATGTTGCGCAATCACAAACGATGAGACGAAAATATTTGTGATTACTTTTTATATCTTGCTTATCGGAGATATCAATATCAAGCCAATCAATCTGATTGTACTCGTAGGATAAAAGATGCAAGATCATATCACAAAAATAAGATAAAAGTAGTATCGGTATGGCTTTACAATCCCAATGAAGTCTTTAAGTCGTTAACCTGGTTTTAGAAGAAGAAAACCGAAGGTTAAAGGAGAATCAACTCTAGTATGCAAACTAGTATCACACGTAAGGTGTGGGGATTAGTTTTGCACAATACTATATATCTCCTTTATATAGTATTTCAAATTAGGGTTTGCAATCAATGTTAGCTTAGTAACAAAGCATTCAATATCCGTCGTTAGATGAAAACCTGATTTAGGTTCAAGCTAATATTTCTCAACCGTTAGATCGAAAACTTTGCTTGTTACATACACTTGACAATGCACGCTTCCAGGTTTGTTAACCGTACCCAAACGTACGCACTTGTTGGTTCAATAATAATTAACCAAAAGGTTAGACATATGAGCATTTCATATCAACCACGTTCTTCTTCACTATAACTAGTTCAAATAACTTCAAATGAACTAGTTAGAGAGTTGTTCAATTGCAAGGAAATCTTATGTACTACACTAGACATAATTGAAGCAAAGATGATTTGATTCACTTGAATCGGTTCATGAAAATTTATAGCCATGGTTTGCAAACTGCATTCCTTAGTCTTTTTAAGTTTAATTTCAGAAATCATCTTCAGATATATAACCTTCTTAAGTTTGCAGACTAGGTTCGCGGACTTAAGCAACCGGGCAGAGTTTACAAACTCCAGCATAAAATCTCGGCAAAAGACCTTCCGCCAGTTCGTAGACTGGGTTCGCGGACTGGTACTCACGCAACTAGTTTGTCAACTCCAGCAGAATTTCTCGGGATGAGAAGTTCGGTAGTTCGCGGACTTGGCAACAAGCCATTCTTCCGGTTTCTCTTGATCAACAAAGTTCGCAAACTTTGGTTCGAGGAATAAGACTTATACATAAATGTGTTTCCACAACAATGCTTATGTCCACCATTGGTTATATAATCTAAACTCTCATTTCAATCATTGAAACATTCTTTGAGGACGTTTTATAGTTGTTACACCATTTCTCGTCAAAGCAATTTTCAAAGTGATTGTAACATATCATGACTTTCGTCACTAGGTAAAGATAAACTTAATCGAAGCGAAAAGCTTACCAACACATATTTCGAGATATATATAGGCGAGGTATACTCGGCTCGAAATACCAAATGTGTATAATCTAAATCTATATATATATAGCATACGACTTCTTGTCTCAAAGAGTAGGAGATAGAGTAGATAGACTTTTGAGTGATAGATAAGTCGAAGTCTTCACATACCTTTTTGTCGAGAAGTTCCACCGGTTCCTTGAGTAGTTCTTCTTCTTGTATGATGAATCGCCATGAAGTCCTTGAGCTCAACTACACTTTCTATCCTAGTCCGAGACTTAGCTATAATAGACTAGAAATCAAGACTTATAGTTTTGATCACCGACATTGACAAACATGCTTAAGATAGCAACGCATGCGAGGTTGACCGAGCAATACTCTAACAATAGTATCTACATGAATTTTTTAAAAGCATCTTGCTGGAGGGTCGTCCGTACGAAATTTGCTCTCTTTTTCATCAGAGGAGTGAATGAAGCAATAAGTTGAGCTAACCCTGGAATTAAACATCGGATATAATTTACCTTGCCCATAAAGCTCTGAAGCTCTTTCACAGTCCATGAAGGATTTCTTTTTTATAAGTCAAAAAACTGTATTAATAGCAAAAAATATTTACAAAGAGTTTACAAGAAAAGAGGTCATAGAGGACCCCAAAAACTTATAAACTATTTAAAGCAATAATAAGAAATATTAGAAAGCTCAATACAATTCAAGAAATCAGGTCTTCCAACAAAGCTTACCCCTTCACCATCACCAAGTAAACAAACCCTTTTAGCCATCTTATCCGCAGAAAAATTAGCCTCTCTAAAAGTATGTTCAAATCTGACCGAATCAAATTGAGATCGAATAGTAAGCCAACGAACTCTATCAAACCAAGGGATAGAGTTTCTAGTAGACGCCTCCGCAACACTTGATGAATCTGATCTGATTAGGATTCGTCTCCAACCCCAACCAACTTCCCATTCCAGACCAATAATAACACCATAAAGCTCAGCCAAATAGTTAGTCGTAATACCTAGACCAATTGACATAGATTCAACCACAATGCAAGTAGAATCTCTGGCTACCACAATGCAAGTATAATCTATGGCTACCACAGTGCATGGAGGAGCATGATGGTAATAGCTTTTGTTTTGTCTGGGTGAACTTTGATCCCTTCTGCAGTGACTTGGACACCTAGAAACTTCCCAGAAGAAACACCAAATGCAAATTTCATGGGATTCATCTTCAATTTATATTCTCTGTATCTTTTGAAAACTTGTCTCAAAACATCTAGGTAGTATGTTCGAGTTCTCGATTTGATAACCACGTCGTCAATATAGTATACTACTTGTTTATGCATCATGTCATGAAGATAGTAGTCATTGCTCGTTAATAGGTAGCACCTGCATTCTTCAATCCGAAAGGCATCACAGTGTAGTAAAAATTCCCGATGGGCATTCAGAACGCAATTTTTCTAGCATCGTGCTCATACATCTTGATCTGGTTGTAGCCACTACACGCATCCATAAATGAGAACATGCCATGACCACTAGTTGCATCTACGAGCCTGTCGATTGTGGGTAAGGGAAAGTCATCCTTCGGAGTTTCTGAAATTTACATAGCATCGGATGTGACCATTTTTCTTCTTGACCAGGACAACGTTCGCTAGCCACGACGGGTGTTGAATGGGTTTGATGAATCCGGATGCTTGTAGTTTCTGAACTTCAACTTTAATTTGTTCTTCGACTTAATGCCTGAATTGCTTGGGCGGTTGTTCGACGGGTTTGGTGTCGGGAGTTATGTGCAAGTGATGCGTGACCAATTTTTCATCCACACCGGGAATTTCCTCATATGTCCAAGTAGAAATGTCTTGATACTCTTTCAGCAGGCTTATCAATCCCGTCCATTCATCTGAAGACAGTACAAAACTGATCAAGATTGGTCTTTGATATTCCTCTGTTCCGATTGAAAAGACGAGGATACCCAAATATACCTCAATCTAAAACTTTTCTTACCTATAAGTCCTTTCTCTGAAAGTGATTGTCTATGGACTGAGTCGAGACAATGCAACTAATCGGTTCACACTTCGTGTGATCGTCTATGGATACGAGATCGAGACAATACAACAACGAAGTATGTTTACTTGATAAAAAGGTTCAGACTTAACTAAACACAACGGGATCACTTATCAAGTAAATAGGAACTAACGTTTTGTGTAATTTACTTTAATTATATAAAACAATTATAATGCGAAAAATAAAAGTAAATGACACAGCAAGATTTTGTTAACGAGGAAACCGCAAATGCAGAAAAACCCGGGACCTTGTCCAGAATTGAATACTCTCAGGATTAAGCCGCTACACAAAATTAAACCTAACTTCGTATAGTTGAGACCAATCAACTAACCTATAGTTCACCTAGTTCAGTCTTTATTCCCACGACTCCAACTTATGAATAAGTCACATACTTGGAACAATTCCTTTGGTTCGTATTCCAAACAGTAAAGGAACAACAAATATGTTTGGTATCAACTCTCTTCAACCAAGTGATATGAGTCAGACAAAGGTTTTTATGTTTATCTTAACATAAACTCCTTCGTCAGGTCCTTAGATCTATCTTATGTTCAATTATCGAAGCAATCGTAAATATTTTTCAATCAACACTCTTAATCCAAAGAATTGTGTTGATGCCGATCTACACAACTAATCAATCCAATTCTGTCACAAGGATAAAACCTATTATAGTTGGATCCTATTTTTACCGAAATAAGTATTGTGCACACTAAAGATTATGAACCCCGAATCAGAAATTTTCAATATCTTCTTTGTCTTCAAATCTTCTTAGATCTTCAATAAATACCTGCACACAATCACTTGAATCTCTTGTGACCAATCACGCACAAAACGGAGTCTGTTAATAACGGATTATCACAAGATTGTCTTTAGAACTAACAACAGTCTAAAGATCCCCGTCGAAACTCTGAACTAGTTTGAGTGAATATTATATCAGAAGACAAAATCCTCAAGCATATACAAACTAGGTGCAATCAAAGTTCAACCAACGTTAGTCAATCAAACCAATCGAAAACAAAAGATAAACCACAATTATCTAGTTTCCCACCAACGGTACTAATAGATCTTCTCAATCCCAAAGAAGACTTTAAAACAAGCGGTCGTAAGAGATTTAGCCTAATTAGGTTACTCTCCTCTCCGAATAGGCGGCTTCACCAGTAGCAGTACAACAAGAGGTAGTTTGCTGTTACAAAGGATTAGTTTGCTAGAAATGCAAACTTCAATATTTATAGACAAGGAAGTTTGGACACCAAGGAATTTCCAAAACCGAAAATATTCTCAAGATATTCATTAAGGCACAAATTAGGTTTCCATAATTCCAGGAAATGCTCTGTCCAAAAATAATGATCGAAATCTCTTGGAAAATCTCTAATTTGTAAATGCACATTACTAATTCTTATTTTTCTAAAAATGAAATTAATAACCTTAATTAAAAGATTCTTAACTTATTTATGTTTCGATCCTGGGATTCTCTTCCCTTAGCTATTAAGGAATAACTTTGAACAATTAAAGATTAACTTTCACAGCACGTGTTCAAAGTATGTCGACATCCTTACTTTGTAAGTCCTCTTTCATACTTACAACCTTGAAACCGATTTTCCACACTTCCAAACAAGTTTAGAATTGGTTCATCTGACTTTCAAGAAATATGCGATTGATTAAGAACACTCAATCACAAATCATGGATGTAACGGTTCTATCAAAACAAGTTTCGGTTCTACCTCCATGTGAGTATTGTGCTTAGTCACACTAGATTTCCAAAATTCGGTTGAAAAGGTACTAGGATCGGTTCCCCACATATATATGGCATCTAACTTATATGTGTTTCATATATCCATAGGGTCGGTTCCCCTTTTCCTAAAAACATGTTGCACGTGTCCATAGGATCGGTTCCCCTTTCTACTATAAACTTGATGCACATCGTACAAGGATCGATTCCCCTTTGTGATGTACTATCTCTTACTAGGATCGGTTCCCCTTTTCCCAGATTTGGTTAGACAAAAAATCACAAACTCGATTATAGCATCTCAGGTGATTACTTAAGATCAGTTTCACTAATAAAATTCATACCAATACATAAGTCAGGCCTTTGTGAATAGTTTTACCAAGAACACAAACAAGTCATGAACGGTTGTACTAATCACACATATTGGTTGTTCACAAGATATGAAATGAATAATAATACCAATAACACCTGGCGATTTCCTTTTCGATTCGCAAACCAAGTTCATGAATTTACTTCCTTAGAACACATGTAAATCATTGTTCCCTAGGATGAAATCCTCACCTCATACCCATACATAATCACAATAACATTTAAACGATTATGTCGATGTCTTATCTACAAAGTTTAATGGTTAATCAATAAACCTCGTATTGTATTCCTTAATACTATGTCTAACTAGAGTATAATCATTCATGCTTCGCAGTTTTGTTTCCATTATGCACGACTTGAAAGATACGTTATGGAATGAAACAGTTCAAGTCGAATATCACTAACCTCAATTGTAAGGATGATGTTGTCGTTGTATCTCCTTGCTTATTCACATCATCAAGTCTTCGAAATACTTGTAAAGTCTCATGTCCTAATACTTTCAGGCTAACCTATACGAAGTTGACTCTAGTACATAATCAAGCGACTCTTAACATGAGTTTTGATTCACTAAAATATGACAACCAAACTTTACATACCAACGCTTGGTGGGTTCAACCGATCTATGCTCTAACAATCTCCCCCTTTGTCAATTTTAGTGACAAAACTCTTACATCATATGGATAAACAAATTACAAGAATTCATTACACATACGCTTGATTCCCGAATTCAACAGCACAGTACTCTGCATACATTCAATCCTTAAAAATGTCGTTGTTGACATTATAATAAAAAATCTAATACTCCCCCTAAAGAAATATATGTAGATTTTCAATCCGCACGTCTTTTTTATACCAATTAATATGATATGTTACTCCCCCTTAGTCTGTGCTTTCACCTTTTCGTTTAGATAAACGTTTAAGCACCAATGTTCTTTTCCTTAGTGATACCAATCAATATAAAATCAATGCCAGTATCACTTGTTTACTCCATATATTTCTCCACCTTTTTGTCACAAAATGACAAAGAAACGAAAAAATAAAGGACAAACCGAAAAGAATCTTACAAATCTCAAAATAGACTTGTAACCTGTAGAGTTAAGCACGAGGGTTCCACACACCAATATAAAAAACCGAAACTACAAGTAGTTTTATTTTGATATGTTACTAAGGAAACAATTGTCCGAAATAATTTTCCCATTTTAGTTTAGAAAACCAAAAATCAACTAAGCACCTTAGTTCCTTTGCTAAACCGATTGTACAAAAACAATCGCTTATTCGATAAGACCAAAATAAAGATAACTCTATTTTTCTCATCAGGTTCTAATTATCCATAAACTTAAACCTTTCAATTTTAAACAAGACAAATACTAGGTTAGTTAACTAGCATTTCTTATTAAGGCATTCGATTAGATTTGAATAACCGAAACCTCACTTCGATAAGTCTAACTAAGACCATAATTAACTTAGTTTCTCTTATTCGTAATCGAATTGGACTAAACAACTCATCCCGTAAACCTTTTCTTTCGTTAAGCCATAAATAATTCATACAAACCAAATAAATCAACTTGCATAATTATCCACTTCAACCGGAAGCAATTGAAACAACATAGACATTAAAGCACCGCGACTGTACCAAAATTTTGTAAGCCTAAACAATTGATACCACACAATAAAGCAGGATAACAATAGTTTTTCTTAACCGGAACCAATTGAATCGCACAAACATCCATACACACATAATGGAATAAACATCAATTGTACCGGAATTTTGTTAAGAAAAAAAAAATATATATGAAATAAACTCAGACTTTTCTTAAATAGGAAAACGATTAACTAACAAACTCGTTACCTCAAATTTCGCATCCACTTCTCCAATATGTTTGCATCTTTGTCCAGGGAGAAATTATATCGAAATATCATCATGTTGTCATCCTTATGTAAAAAAAAAAGAATAAAAACAACCAACCTTTACCAGAGAAAGGTTGAAAATCGGTTTTAACAATTGCAAGCAAAAGTTGAAAACCGCTGAAACACATATGCTTTTATGCTATACCAAAACCGATTCAACATATTGTGACTTTTTCACATATTGTTTATATCAGAACCCCTCATGAAACAGTTACGACTTGAAATATTGTGACTTTTTCGCAGTTTTGTTTTCAATATGCACGACTTGAAAGATATGTTACGGAATGAAACAGTTCAAGCCAAATATCACTAACCTCAAATGGAAGGATGATGTTGTCGTTGTAGCTCATTTCTTCTTCACATCTTTAAGTCTTCGCAGTACTTGTAAAGTCTCATATCCTAATACTTTCAAGCAAACCTATACAAAGTTGACTCTAGTACATAATCAAGCGACTCTTAACATGAGTTTTGATTCACTAAAATATGACAACCAAACTTGACATACCAACGCTTGGTGGGTTCAACCGAGCTATGCTTTAATACCGATGTTGATTGTTTCAAGATCATCAATATTGGAGTCAGTGCCATCTTACAATTATCGTGGATTATCTTGAATTTCTTCCTCAGGCGATTGTTCGTTTTGACATGATTCTTCGGGGAGGGAGACTTTTCATCGACCTCCCGTGCTAATTGCTAATCTCTGCGTCAGAAGTAAATGATCCTTCCTTCCGCATCATAGCTGGTTATAAAGTGAGATCCCTTCTTAATATGATGGTGAGTCGATACTTGATCCTGGTGACGCTTGAGCGGTGTGACAGGTGGCTTGGAGGATCTAGCATTATCCGTGAAAAAGGATGGTCTGTCGGCAGCTTTCTCGATGGACTTCCGTCTTGGGAGTGGAATGTTGTAGATATTTCTTGGAGGTTCATGGATGCTTTTTTGACGTTCGAGGAACTCAACATCAGAACCAGAGCATAAGGAGATGATGATGAAGCTGCGATGCGGACGATCTTGTTGTTGAGCAGAGCCTTCATACATTGACAATATGTCAAGGGAATAACCTTGTTATCATGAAGCCACGGTCGTCCGAGTATCATATAATAGTCAGGCTCTTTCTCAATCACGTGAAATTTGACCGTTGATTGAATAGGTCCCACTTTCATATCCACATAGGTGTACCCGTGTGTGTGGCTCTGTCTTCCTTCAAAACCTGTCATCAATATGGGATGATGAACAATTTTTGTTTGTGGGACTTTGGCCGCCCTGAGAGTCTTCATAGAAATAAGATTAGTAGAAGCGCATGTATCAATGAGAGCTCTCCTGAATTATGAGTCTTTCATAAAAGCAGTCACGTACAAGGCTCTATTATGTCATTCTTCTTCCATTCGATCTTCTTCAATGAAGGTAATATTGTTTATCGAATGTTCAGACACCATGGATACTTCTTCAACTGCTAGAGATGATGGACTTATTTGCACATCATATGGTATTTTGTTGAGTGCAACAAATGTGTTCATACGCTGATCTCTGTAGAAGTGCAGGAGTTCACATAAATTTTTGATTAGATATGTAACTTACTGATCCACCGGTTTCTCATAAGTAGTGAAACTGTTGGCTTGAGGATTGGCATCAGTGGTATCAAGAGATGAACGTTCCACCACTTGAGCTCCCAAAATTCTTATCAAATCCACCATGCAATTGAGTAGATTATCAATTGCTCTATTCAGCCGATTCATGTTTCTTGCCAGAATCTCTTTCCTCCGTGCTAGTTAGGCCAATATTGGAATTTCTCCATCAAATGCATTAATAGAGAGGAAATGAGTGGTAAAATAGGAGCTATGACCATTACCAGAATTATTCAAAGAAGCATGAAGAGTATCTCTATTCGAAAGATTCTGATCGGAATCTGGAGTAGTTGGATAAGACCTAAGACCGACCATTTTGACGAATTGGGATTGCAACCGAGAGATTAGTCTCCCACTGTGGTCGCCAATCTGTTGATGGGTGAAAACGATTTACTGGTTTTTTAGGAAGGCGGAGGCTCGAGCGTGCGGGCGGAGACTCCTTGACCGAGCAAATTGCCTAAACCTTTTTTCAAACAAATACACTTCACATGAGTGCTTTGAGTTAGAGATATCAATTTGTAGGACTCCGACCTAAACCAAGAAAATGGTTGTTCCAGAATCAATTCTGTCACAAAGCGGGATGAGGGTCGATCTGTATGAGGGAAGCTGAGAAGTGTGTGAGATCAATGATGATAAAGGATTGTGTATTTGTTGATGATTTATGCAAGTTGGTGAACTGTTGAGTTTAGATGAGATAAGTTTTGATTGATTGAGCGATAATTTCTTGTTGGTCGAAATTGTTGTTTACCAGATGATTCTTGGTTGTTCAATCATGGATTCAGAAACATATTTATATTGCAAAAACAGTAAACACATTGATCCCAATAAGTATGACAGTTGCTGGAGCGAAAGAGTAGGAAAGTGGTAAATCGTGGTTAAACCATGCCAGTTCCATGTCATGCGGAGACTTGGTTGATTGTCCATCCACTACTTTGCTATCTTCCTCAACCGCTTGCACGACTTACTCACATTTCTCATCGTGGGTGTACACATGTGTCGTAGGCCGCCAGACCAACACCCTAGTGATTATCCCCCATGTGACGTGATTGATATATCACGAATGTAGAGTGTGCAAGGCAGGTGTGTATTTAATTAGTCAATTGTTGACTTGACTAGACGATGAGTCTTAGCCTTGATGAGTCGAGCATAATGAACGAATGTGATATTCTCTGAGACACATGGATTGAGCATAAGGTTCCTGTTGGGACACAATGATGGAAAGACATTGAGTCTTGATAATTGTGATATATCATTTTACCAGTCGAGGTAATAATGCTATTTTGATAATTTGGCTCGAACGTCCGATGAGATTGCTCGATCAAAGACTTATTTTGATATGTCGAATATTCTACAGGAAATCAAGGATATTGCTGAATTATACAAAATGCTCATTTCTGATCTAATATATCATGAGTGATCGAATGACAAAGTAGGAATTAGAAATATTGGGTGGTCGTCCATTCGAGCCATGTTGCTCAGTCGAGCAAAAATGTTGGTAACAAGACTAAATATTAAATATAAATTAGAATATTGATTGCTGGATCAATAGAATTCTCGAATGTTGATAGTTGAATCAACATGAGGAATATTTCTCGGTCGAGCAATTGATAGTTGAATCAATGAGTTATGAACCCATTTGATCGTGTATTTTGCTAACTAAAGCAATTTAGTGTTATAGATGAGCAAAATAAATATTGCTAGTTTGAGCAATATTTCTCGATTCATGAATTATTGTTAGCGAGACCAAATAAGATATTAATTTAAAATACTGGTAGCTGGACCGAATACTGTATAATTAATTAGGATGTTGATTCCTGGATCAACATAAAATTATTAGTGTTTGAACCTGCTCAAAATTATGGTTTGTAGAGCATCTGGTTTGAAACCCTAATTTTTATCGATTGTTGATCAATTGATGATTTACTGAAAATAAACCAAATGAGTGAGAAAGGGAACGGCTACATGGGATGATGGGCCGACCATGTAGCACCCAGGTGCTTGAATGAGCATGCACCAAATTCCTTTGTAGATCAGTTGGTAAAAGGATGATTAAATACTCGTTTAATCATTATTAATAATAAAGCACGTCTGAGCATTAGGTGGTAAAACCTAATAATAGAGAGAGGAAGGACTGACCAAGGGGTATGAAACTGGTCCTGGTGGTCGTGGGACCAACTGATAGTCGATTTATCAAATTCCAATTTGTTTGGAAAGAGTTTGAACCCAATATGAATTATGGAATATTAATTAGGTAAAAATCATAAGAGAGTGTATGACCGACTTCTGTAAACCAAAGAGCCGACCTTGGTTGGTCAAGGTGGCATGCCCGTGTCACCATATTGTCTTTGACTCAATCCTGAGAATTTTTGGTATTTTCTGGTGCGCGTTCGACCAATTTTTTCGATTTTCAGAAGAGTTTGATCTTGACTGAAACTCTCGATTTTTCTTGAATGAGAAAGTAGAACTTTGCTCGTGCGACCAATATTTTGAGAATACTAAAATAAATGATATTTTAATATTTCCCGTGAGAAGCTCGGATGGTCGTGTGACCATTTGACTTTTTGGCTTTTGATATTTTGAGCAATATTTTAAAAATATGGAAAAATTAGGTTTTTGCTCAAACGAAGGAGTTTCATGAGATGAGGGAAGAAATAATATTAATAAAATAAGAAATTGGGGAGGTGTGCGGCACGTGTGCCCGATCCCGTGCTCTTCCCTGTTTTATATTATTATTTTCATCATTTGAGGAAATATGGAGAAACTAGGAGTTTTGCTCAAACGAGGAGTTTTCAAGAGACAAGGTAAAATAATAAAATAAGTTAGAAAAATAAAATAAAGGGGGAGGCGACACATGCCACGACGACATGACCGGCCGGCCGGTGGGCCTGGTCCCGCGCACCTCTTTTATTTTATTTTATATTATTTTCCTTACTATTTTGCATAGGTTTCCTCGTTCATCCATATTTTTGAATGCTCGTATATGCATTTGGGTGCTCACTCATGCATATTTGGGTGCTCGTTTGTGCATTATTGTTAAGTCTCGGTGGTGGCCCAGATGCCTGAACAATGAATATTTATTATTAATTCATGGAATTAAGCTGTGAACAAGCCGTGAAAAGGAATAATGAGACATATGTATTATCTATTACTAATTCATGGAATTCAGCTGGGAATAAGCCATGAAACGGAGTAATAAAATAGATTATTTTTCTAGGAATTCAATAGATGAATGTTGCGCTAGAATTTATTCTGTGAATTGCTCTATACTAGCATGCAATATGTCTAGGAGCATTATGTTTATTCGAGAATCAAGGTATGAGATGATGAGGCATCATACTAGTTCTGAATATTGATTCTGCATAGTCAGGGAACATCGTGGCATCTTGAAGACGTTAACGCTCTATACTAGCATGCAATATGTATATGAGTCGTGCAATCATTAAGAGATTCTATAAATATGCATTATACATAGTCAGGGAACAGTGTGGCATCCTGTAGACATTAACGCTCTATACTAGCATGCAATATGTCTAGGATTCGTCCGATCATTTCGATTCTATGTATAAGTGTTGATGAAATATGTGAAGTGTCGAAAAGATCAGTTGAGAGGCTTTACGAATAACATATTCATAAAGAGCTCTGAGAGGGTGTACGCTCAGTCAGAGATTATGAAACGAGCGTTCACGAATCCTAAAATATGAGTTTCACATACGTGTCTGAAGTCGTGTCAGAAACATGCAAGATCATGATTTTATGATTTTACCCTTTGTCGAAAACCCACCATCAACAATCTTACAAATCTTAAAAGACTTGGATACAACCTATAAGAGTTAAGCACGAAGGTTTCACATACCATTTTAGATAACCAATATTAAAACCGTAACTACAAAGTGATTTAGTTTCAATATGTTATCAAGGAAACCATTGCCCGAAGTAATTTTCCCGAAAATCCAACAATTTGACTAAGATACTCAATTTCCTTCTTGGACCGATTGTGTATGTACAGTCGCTTACTTTGATACCAAAATAAAGATCAGAACTAACTTTATTTTTCTCATCAGGCTCTAATTATTCAGACAATAACTTAGACCTTTCTCTTTAGACAAGACAAACACTAGGTTAGTTAACTAGTTTTTCTTGTCAAGGCATTCAGTTAGACTTGAATAACCGAATCCTCCGATTGATAAGTCTAACTAAGATCATAATTAACTTCGTTTCTCTTATCCAGAATCAACTGGACTAAACAAATAATCCCGTATTTTTGTTAAGCCACAAACAACAGATACAAACCAAAATAAATTGACTTGCACAATTATTTTCTTAACCGGAAGCAACTGAACAAATATAAACATTGCAACACTGCAATCGCACCAAATTGTGTTAAGCAAAAACACTTGATACCCAATAATAAAGAAGATACCAAACAATATGCCAAATAAATTGACACAATTTTTGTTAACCGGAAAAAATTGAATCACATAAACAATCCAAACACAATATAATTGAACATATCAATTGTACCGAAATTTTGTCAAGCAAAAGCAAGATATATGCAATATAAACATGCTTTTCTTAAACAAGAAAAAGGATTAGCTAACAAATTTGTTACCTCAATTTCCGCAGCCACTTCTCCCAAGAAAGATATATCATTAAGCGCAAGTTCAAATAAGAAATCTCTCCCAGTGTGTTGTCATCCTCTCGCAAGAACAAAAGAACAACAACAAAAGAAACCTTTACCAGAGAAAGGTTGAATTGGTTTTAACTAATGCGTGCCAATAGCAAAAGTTAAAAACCCGAAACACATATGTTATGCAAAACAGAACTCATATAAACACAAATTGATTTAACATATTGTGAATTTTCACATATGAGTTTCAATCGGAACACCTTATGATCCTTTGATAAAGCCTACCAACATGGGCTAAAACTTAATCCCGCCAAATCAAAAATCCACACAAATCATAAGGGTTTCACCATATGAGATCGAATATTAAGGTTAATGAAAACTGAAATCAGACATCTCATAAACCGAAAACACATAGCAAAAATATATAAACATTCATTCACAGGCTATGTAATCGGAAATTATCACACAAAAATTATAAAATAATAATTTTATTCATAAATACTAATGATAGTTTTATTCAAAATATACCTTATACAATTCTTGAAGTGAATCAAAACATTGATGTCTATTTTTATGGATCAAGCATTACAACATATAACTTAATCCCCAGAGGTGCTCTGGTTGTTCACTGAGGTTTCTTCAGTGTTCAAGTTCTTGAGCTTCCTCTTTTCTTTCAGCTGATTGAGTCGCGTCTTCAAAAGATTCACTTTCACAATCAACTTCAGAATATTTGACTTGATCCATTCCTCATTCACCACGGAAGCTTCCAATTGTTCACGAGCAATTTCAAAATCTCGCATTAGCGTAAACATTAGCTCAATATATAATTGATTCCTCTTATGTTCCTTTGAGAAATAACACTTAATCTCGGTCGGAAGATAAGTTTCAAGCTTCTGTAATTGAGAATCAATATCAATATTATTTTCACCCATCTTAAACCGCAGTTTGATTGTGGAATAGAGAATCGGTTCCTAAGATGTTTTTATGAATCAAATAAAACTTGGTTTCCAAGTTATTAAAAACCCAACAGGGTATTTTTATTTGATTAAACAAGTATGATAATACAAGTTCGGAAATAAAAACAAGAAGGATTTTCCGAAATATTATTTTCAAGGAAGTCTGAATATTTCTTGTTCAAATTTATCATGAACTTTGTAAGATGGACCGAAAGTATTCCTCTAAAAAGTGAAGGATTCCAATTTTAGAAAAATACTTAAGTTGTTCATGATGTGAATAGATCAAGTATAATGTTTATACCTCTCACATGTTCCCTTGTGCTCTTTTAAGAACTTCCCATTTATTCAAATCGAGCAAAAACTTTGGGAAGTTCCGGTCAACAAACTTAGTTGTTGAAGTGAGGTCTAAATGGCTCAATGGAACATGATCTATCTTGATGTTCTCGGACATCTTATTTTCTGGAACAATTGCAAGAATAGGTTTGACACATCTGTGAGATTCCTTGGAATATGACAACACCTGTTGATGAGATTATTTCCTTGATTCTGATTTGGACAACAGATCACTAACAAAACAACATGATATGAAATCATTTGTTTGCTGCATTTAAGCTGATTTTTGTCACTTTCAGAGAGATAATCCTTGTCACAATAAATGACAGCTTTTCTTGACCAGATATTAGTCGCAGGATTATAATTTGAAACACATCTCTTTTGATTCTTGCAAGTGGTTAAACTATTAGAATCAAAATATTGTTTATTGGTTAAGAGATTCCGAGAGATAGAATCACACATCCTTGTCTTAAATAATAAATCTTTTCTGAATTTAAGATTATTGTTGGAACTTTCAGATTCAGTTTAAAGAGAAAACAGAACTGTATTTTCATCTAGACCTTGACTAGATGTGATTATCATCATGTCAGAAGGTTCATGAATTTCAAGATTTTCTTGAGACACAGCTTCTTCATGAAACCTAATTTTTATCAAAGAATCTTTGATAATACTTTTGACAGATTGATAATATATATTATCTTCTAGATTATATTTTTCAGCAAGCTGTATGAAAAATTTAATCTCATCACTGTCATCTGAATTTGACTTGTGTGTCACAGGTGCTTGTTTTCTTATTAACACATCATGGTTAATATTCCATGAATTCTGTTCAACCAGCGAACTAACAACGTTGAGCTGTTTATCAGGATATATAAACAAATTGACTTTCTAAAGTACATTATCTTATTGCTCTACGTTAACGAATCATCCATTAGATTCAATTCTTATAGGATGGATCGCACCAAACATAGATTGTTAGATATTTTCGTGTTTGCCAGCTCTGATACCAATTGAAAAGACGAGGGTACCCAACCACAACCTTTTTTTTCCAACCTATAAGTCCTTTTCCGAATGTGATCGTCCATGGACAGAGTCGAGACAATACAACAATTTGGTTCACACTTTGTTTGATCATCTATGGATACGAGATCGAGACAATACGACAACAAGATAACTTGTGTGATTGACTATGGATGCAAGATCGAGAAAATACAACAACAAAATGTGTTAGTTGATAATAGGTTCGGAAATCACCAAACTCTATAGGAACACTATCAAGTAATGCGGAGTTAACGTACAAGTGTAATTTACTTTTAATTATAATAAAAACAATTATAATTACGAAATAGAAACGTAAATAACAAAGTAAGATTTTTTTAACGAGAAAACCGAAAATACAGAAAAACCCCGGGACCTAGTCCAGTTTTGAGTACTCTCAGAATTAAGACACTTTACAAAATCTAACACCAACTTCGTATAGTTGAGACCCAGCAGACTACTCCTAGCTATTTAGTTCCCCCAGTATCCCCGCGCCTTCGACTTCTAGAGTCACGCATGTGAATAACAAGTCCTTTGGATTGTATTCCAAACAGCAAAGGAAGAATCTGTTTGGTAACCACTCTAATCAATCTTTCTACAAGATATAGATGAATCGTTGACAAAGGCTCTTATGTTTAATCTAATAAAATATTTTTTCTGGTTAGATCAATCTATCCAATAACTAACAAAGTAGTCAAGTTTAGATTCACACTCAATCGATATAGATTTCAAAAGTGAAATATAGAGAATGTCGATCTCACGCAACTAATCAATCAGATAAACTGATTCTAGTTGGATCCCAGCCGATCTAGGTTTGTGAACACAATTCACAAGATACAAAACTAATAAGAAATCTTATTCGTCTTCAAATCTTCTTTTATCTTCAAAACCTGCACAACACCACTTGAATCTCTTGTAATCAATCACCCACAGAACGGAGTCTGTTGACAATGGATTATCACAAGATGTCTTTATCAGAAGAGAAGATTCTCAATCATAAACAAACTAGGTGCAATCAAAGTTTCAACAACCATTAGTCAATCAAATCAAATCGAAAACTAATAACACTGCAATTATCTAGTGAAAAAGTGGGGGTACAACAACCTCACCCAATATTTCGCTTAGCAATCTGTATGGACTAACTCCAATATACTTCTAAGAGAATCAACTAGACAGTCAGACTCAATCTTAACAAAAAGTATATCAAGGAGTTATATCTCAATTTCTCGATTCAATGCTTAGTCAGGCAAATAGAAATCTGCGAGTCTAATTGAATACAAAAGAAATTAACTTGAACGGTACCAAAGACCAATGTTCAAGGATCAATCAATTTCAATAAACAACCAAAGGTCGGATTTCCCAATTGATCGATTCAACGCACAGCCTGTAATATTTCAATTATATAACAAAATATAATGCGGAAAAGAAATGACATAGACACCAGAAGTTTTGTTAACGAGGAAACCGCAAATGCAGAAAATCCCCGAGACCTAGTTTAGACTGAACACACACTGTATTAAGCCGCTACAGACACTAGCCTACTACAAATTAACTTTGGTCTGGACTGTAGTTGAACCCCAATCAATATCACACTGATCTAAGGTACAGTCACGCTCCTTACGTCTCTGATCCCGGCAGGATACTACTCACTTGATTCCCTTAGCTGATCTCACCCACAACTAAGAGTCGCTACGACTCAAAGTCGAAGGCTTTAATAAACAAATTTGTATCACACAGAAAAGTCTACAGAAATAGATAAATCTATCTCCCATAAAAATACCTACGAGTTTTGTTCCGTCTTTTGATAAATCAAGGTGAACATGAACCAATTGATATACTAGACTTATATTCCCGAAGAACAGCCTATAAATATCAATCGCCTCACAATAATCTTAATCTAATAGAGAACAAGATATTGTGGAATTACAAACGATGAGACGAAGATGTTTGTGACTACTTTTCTATCTTTCCTATCGGAGACATTAATCTCGATATAATTATTCCAATTGCACCCAGCACGATAGAAACTGCAAGATCAGATCACGCAACTACAAAGAAGATAGTTGGGTCTGGCTTTACAATCCCAATGAAGTCTTCAAGTCGTTTACCTACAGTGTCTCGGTAGAACCTAAGGTTAAAGGAGAATCGACTCTAGCTTATACAACTAGTATCACACAGGAGGTGTGGGGATTAGGCTTCCCAGTTGCTAGAGTTTTCCTTTATATAGTCTCCAAATCAGGGTTTGGAATCTAAGTTACCTTGGTAACAAAGCATTCAATATTCAACGTTAGATGAAAACCTGATTAGATTCAAGTTAATATCTTTCAATCATTAGATCGAACTTAGCTTGTTATACACAAATGAAATGCACGTTCATTTGGGTTTGTGCAACCGTACCTAAACGTGTACACTTAGTTGGTTCAATAATAGTTAACCAAATGGTTATCCATGATAAAATTTCCTTAATCCCCACTCCAACTAAAAATCCGAAAACAGTAATTCGGATATGTTTTTTTAATCTCATCCCCACTTTCGAAACTTTCATAAATTTAATGAAGGTTTAGCAATTCATTCGATTTTTTCTCCTTTTTTATACTTGAGTAGGTTTTTAATTTGACTTAAAATTCATGTTCTTAACCATTTTTATCTTTGATACACATGATATGCATCTCTTAATTTTAAGTGAAAATTTGGAATTCTTTGATCTCTCTATATGTTCCTCTCCATTTTCTTCTAAACTTAATAGTTTACAATTCGCAGCCTCGCCGGAATCATCTGAGTGCAAAATTCTAAAGAAGCGGAGTAGTCTCACATATCCAATTTCCGGTGAATGTGAGTTCAAACCAGGTGAAATCTCTCTTTGTTTAGTCAATGCTCAGTTTGTATTCTCTTTGTAACCTATAGTGTTCTATTGTACCAAGGATATGGATTTGGTAATCTAAACCAAGGGGTGCATATACAATATAAAAATAATAAGAGGATTCAAATATTACCGTAATTTTCAAAGATTTCAGATTTTCACCTTCATTTGATTGATTAATACTAATGGTTTTTAGGCTCTTTGTTACAGTTTGTGGCATTGTAGTTTGTCGTGATGTTCTCTGGAGTATAAATTTCACATTTTCATTTACAACCATCTTGGTTTAGGTTGTTGATGGTCAGAGTTTGTTCTACAAAGGGATGATCAAGCATCAACCTAAGGCTATTGTGGAAGTTATATCATGTACTCACTTACTGTTATCTCACTGACAACAATTGGGTACGATTTCTTAAAGCATGCACTTTCCTTCCTATCTTAAGGTTTCCTTACTGTAGACATGCGTTATATTTATTCTAGACTTATGTGGTATTTTCATTCTTTAAGAAAAAAACGGCGTAAAAGCGTTCACATTATTCTTGAAGTGCAAAAGATAAATCATGGTTGAGAATACACCCACTTTCTACATCCTCAACCAACATCCCAGATTCCATTTATTCCTCCGAAATTTCCATGCGTTGTGCACATTAAAATTAGGGTTAAGGCAAATTTAAATATCCCTCAACTCTATGCGAAATCATTTTACGTTAAGCCTTGAATGCTATTTACATCGGATTTACCATTATCATACCTTTCACAAACAAATGATACCAAATAGCCTAATAATGGATTGAAAAGTAATATATCATCAGGCTACTGTAGGTTGAGTAAATTCATAAATCTATTATCTTTTGTTTGAAATTTTACTACATATTATGGACTAATGCAATAGCTGCACATGCTTCAAGTTTATTGGTTAAAAAAAATCGAAAAAAACAAACTCAAAATAACAAGTAAAGAAGCATTGTGCATTTATTATATGATTTTTTTGTTTGGTGGCGACCTTACTAAACAGTTACATTAGGACCTTACCCACGGTGAAAATTGATACTTGGTGTTTAATTAAAGGTTTTGCTTATTTTGATTAATTCGTTGTATCTGAAATCAAGTCTCAGTCTAAGAAGAAACCGTTTTTTGATAGCCCTAAAAGTACACTCATATTTTTTCATCTTTCTAATGTCAATTTTTCTCTTTTTTTTTGTATTGTAGATTCTTTTTTTTGTTTCTTTGCCGGCAGTGGAAGAAGACCCATCTTATCTACGTTTTATTACTTTATTCATTATAATATATTTTTTTACCTCGCTGAGTTCTTACCTTCTAAATGTGGCAGCTTGATTTTTATTGTAACGATGGCATTTCAGATTATGCATGGCTTGGGATTGCCAGTCCGTTGGAATTGTATGGTGGCATCATGTTAGTGGATCTTTCTTAATTAATTTTAATTGTTGATTCAAATAAATGCAGACTAGAATTGAAGGAAAGATTTTGAGCGAAACCTGGTATTATATAATGAGTGAAACCCAGCTAAAAAATGAAAATATTGTACTGTACTTTGAACAAGTGCAACCTTTGAGTGTCATAGAACCTATGGCATCAAGAAATATGGGGTGAAGACTCCATCACAGAATTGTAGTCGGGAAAATTCACAAGCATTTAAATTCGTTAGGAATGGAAAATTCGAATGGGCTTTTGATAGGGCATCATGGTCGCGATGTTAATAAGGACTTGGAGCTGAAATTTTTTGGTAGATTATTTTATGTACTATCACGGAAAAAGTATGACATAAGTTTATATCACTGAATGCAAGTTATTTCTCACTCCGATAGGAAAATGTGTTGGTGGCTGCAAGGACAAAATTTTAAAGATATTTGGGGTACTGAATGAAGAAAGGTGCAAATCCCCGTTGATTTCAACAGTGGCTAGGTAACCAATTTATGAGTGAATCAATGTATCAGCCAGCGTAGTGGAACTATTTTGTTTATTCATACACCATATTATGTTGTGCCTTGCAATCAATAGTTCACAATATCTATTTTGTATTCATAAAACATATGAATCATGATTTAGCTCATACTCGATGGTTTCCTGCATTTATTGTGTGTTCATAAACTTCCAATTGTTTCCGGTTTTCATTTTATCTACTAATCTGCTACGAAATTGGTTAAGGTGTGTTCATAAACAATTAAAATGTAGGGTGTTTGAATTTGTTTTGTCCAGATCCATCAATACATTTGTGTTGAATTATTTATTAATCTGCTATAAAATTGGCTGAGGTGCGTACATAAACAACTAAAATGTGGAGTGTTTGAATTTGTTTTTTCCAGATCCATCAAGACATTTGTGTTGAATTCAGTCATTGGAAAAGTATCAATGTAATTTAACATTTTGTCAACTTAAGTTCGCAATAACATAACTTAAATTAGAATGCAGTATATTGTAATGAAATTAACAAATCTCAGTATTTTCATGTAACTCTTTTTTAAATTACAACTTTGAATTTGTGTTGTAGTTCGCTCACCAATTTATTTTCTTACGGCTGCTGTCATTGACCTTAATAGTTAGTTATTCTATTTGTGCTTCATATGAATAAATTACTACTAATGGAATACCGTCCAAGTCTCGAAAATAGTACAACAATACTACAGATAGGCAGCGTACTGCCAGATCTAGAACCCCCATTGCACAACCAATCAGGTGGGATTTGTTATTTTTCTCCTCTCTTCAAATCTCCACAACGAAAATGATTTTGGAGTGCTTCGGTGGCTAAGATTAGTAATAATGTATCACTATTCCATGCACTTTGGAAGTATTAGACAAAGGAAACACAATAAATCCCGCTTTACTTATTCAGTAACTAAGATTTGGATATGTATATAATGAATATGGAATTACATCCAAACATCAGAATCGGGAACGAAATTATTGAGGAAAATGTCGAAAAAATTATTGCTACAGGCTTCGCGTTCTATGGGTATAGGCAGACCGATTATTTTCGGGTGTTATTTAAAGCCCTATATTAACGTCCCGGGTCATATACTAGTACAACATAAAAAATACAAAAGATTATGTATCCCAAAATACAACTATGTACAGAAAAGTTAATCAAAGAGATAAATGATGTAATTCAAACAATGGTCTTCTCATTAGACTTTAACCATTTAAAAACTTCTTCATTATGATATAATCCTTCATAAAAGGAATGATCTGCTCCAAATATCATCATAATTACAACCCGTCCCAGTAACCATTTATCGACTTTGTAAAAATCTTGATCATCGTCACGCTGGAATTGGTCATCTTCGAAAATATACTTGAATATATCATCGGATTCCATTAGTAAACCCAAAGGGCTACAATAACTCGTTGTAATAGCGATTGAAACATCATATGACATAGGATTGTCATAGAGATATTATTTATTGAAAACATAAAGGAATACATAAAACCTAACCCTAATTTCGCAAAAAAAAAAAAACGATTTTACTTATTTAGACAAAACGTAGTGAATAATGATATCTAGATCTTCTCAGAAAATATGAAATCCATATCCAGATTTAGGTTGAAGAAGATGAAGACAAAGTAGGATTAGTTTTTCTGGAAAAACGATTTTGGAAAAGAGAAAGAGAGAGAAAGTAGGTTATGCACATCCCTGATTCTATGAATGGGCAATTACCTACATGTATTCATTCAATAAAGTAAAAAAATATTACTGCACATTTATTTATTCCATTAGAAACAAAAAAGAAAAAAATCATCACAGTAAAAACAAGGCTGAGGTGCCAGTTTATTTGGGAGGGTACCAAATACCTGTATCTTATATGGTACTTGATACCCGTCCTAGTAATCTGGTACCCCTATTAGCAATATTGAACAAATATTTGAATTCTTAGGAGTTGTATTTTTATATATCATATGGTGTTGGATGGTCTATACCTTTCCCACAAAGACGGATTTGTTGTCATGGGAAGCGTTGAAGCTTGCTTCTTCTGCATCCTGGTGAAAGTTTGAGCATTGGCTTCTCATATATGAATCCGACCTTAGCTGAAGCCTCTCAAATGTGTCAGCGGGCCGAGATCGAGAAGGTGAGAATTAAACAAATACTCCTACTTTTCACGGGATTCACAAATCCATAAAAAACTTTACAAATACCCTTGAGGGTATAATTGAAATTTTTAAGAAAACCGTAATTTATATAATTCGTTATTTAACCTTTATACCATCGTACCTTCTTCTTTATTTCAAAAAACTCATATAAAATATTCATCGCTTCCTCCACCACCACCATCAAGATCGAATCGTCACCTCCGCCACTACTATCCACAGATATATTACAATTTATGTGTTTGATTTCAACTGATTTATATATTTGATTTCGAACAATTTTGAATCTGTATTCAGAGATCGATTTGTTTTTTTGATTTTTGATTTCATAATTTTGAGTTGAAGACTCAGATTAATGATTATGTTTTCAATTTTCAGATCTGGAAAATTGATGACATGGTTTGAAAATCGATTTTGAATACCAATCGACATGAAGATAATCAAAAGGTAAACTCTCGATTAAGTGTTTACAATTGATTACATTTTTTATGATTTGATTCAATAAATTTCAAAATTGCTTCTATATGATTCTGTTTCAAGTGTTTACTAGTAATGATTTAATTGATTTTGTGTTTACTGGTTTTGTACTGGTGGTAGCAGATGTTGTTGTGATGGTAGTGGTGGTGGCAAGTGTAGTTGCAATAAAGGAATTAGTGGTGGTTGTTATACTTGCAGCAGTGGTAGATGTGCAGCATTAGTGTTGGTTCTTATTCTGATGGTGATGGTGGATGTTGTTTGTGGTGGAGGGGATGGTGGTGGACTTTTTTGTAGTATTCATAGAAGTATCTGATAGTAGAGTTAAGAATTGATAATAGGAATAGAAGTGTGGCAGAAGAAAAATTTGGGTAATTATTTTCAGAGTCCTATTTTATGCATTTTTTTTGTTGAAATTTAAAACTTTCCGCGGGTATTAACATAACAAGATATCTATGCATGTGATAATACTATCAAAAGAATCATGTTCGTATTCATTTTATAATATTTTACTAAAGTTGTTGTGTTTTCTTTTTTTTTTATGTAATATTGCATAGTTACAGATAACAGATGCTTGCACATCTTGTTTTGAGCAGCAAATGATCTTCACATGGAAAAAGATATTAGTCTTCGTCGGCACAAGATATAATTTTATTGATTTTTTAAGAGTAAGGAGCGGGTGTCGTGGATGGGGGAGGTTGTGATTTGTAACAATATAAGGAGTATGAACTCAGATGGTGGAGGTGGTGTCTTATGAGTAGTATGTTACTGGATTTGTTTCTTCAAAACTTATGTGGTTTTGTTGTTTGTATGTTATATTTTGTTAACTTAGCGTAGGTATACATTTAGAGACGTCAATAAAATGAAAAGTATGTATATATCCATAGAGTAGGAATGTCCACATTAACACATGCATTATTATGCAATTAGGTTCGACATTTTTGTTTCATTTTGCAATTTAGTATTACTACATGATATTAAAGTAGACATGCTCTTTATGGGTAACAATTACATTTACTAGTCGTGTAGTGCATTAATGATCCGTGTTTGTTGATAATTCTTTATTATATTATAATTGTTATGAATGGATATACACTACATAAATTGAGGTGGAGTCAGACAGAACAGTAGCATGCTCAGATGTGGTATGGACTAAACTAGGCCTAAGACCGTATTAGAAACATGATAACTTAAATGTCGAATGAATTGTTGAAAATTTTGATCATGTTTTCACCAAGTTCAGTTCAATATCCAGTCAGTGTAAAAGAAATTTTATGGTTTTGTTATATATTATTGATTCAACTAGCTTCTTGTCCAGTGTGGTTAATTTCACTTTGCATTTGGTGTAGATTTGTTTAGATACAAATTAAATGAAAACCGTGTGTACTAGGAGAGTAGATATGTGTTTATGGATTCGTGCAAAACTAAGCAACTTAGTGTTTGTATATGTGTATCTTTGTGCATGCATTCTGGTTGTTATTAATTCTTGTCAAGTATAAAGTGCATATGTAATTGAAGTAATGGACTCTTAATGGGTAATGCCATGATTTTCAGTTGATACAAATACGTATGTTAGTGATGGATTTATGTCTGTTGGTATTTGGTTCGTGCTTAGTGATTAATAATCTAAGCACATTAGGTTTTAAAGATGAAATCAGTCAATTGATAACATAAGCGAAGCAAGTTTTAAAGATGGGACCAGTCAATTATTACCTACCGACGCCAACAAATCTGGTTGCCAAAGCATGTTCCCGTAACCTACAAGTCTGTAAGCTTCTTTCGTATCGTTATTAGTATCTGTAACATCAATATTTGTGCAAGGTTGGATATCATCGGTATAAATTGTGATGATTAGGTTAGATTCTATGATTGTAAAGTTCATTAAATGTTGAATTTCTGGTGCAATGGTAGCATGGCTGAATCCATATCAGATGATGCGTGTTCGACTCACGCCAAGTTCATTCATTTATGTATGTCAGTTTAGGTATCAACTTGGATTGTTGATACCAAATTTGGGTGTCAACTTGCGTTGTTGACACGAGATTATGATGTCAACTTTTTTTTTTTGATTTTCGACTGATTTCTTTTTTGGGATCAACTTCGATTGTTGACACATATTATGATGTCAACTTCGGTTGTTGACACCATATTATTTTATTTTATCTGATTTTTTTTGGGTCAACTTCGGTTGTTGACACCATATTATTTTTTTATTTTTTATTTTCTGATTGAGAATCAGCTTCGATTGTTGACACCAAATTATGATATCAACATCGGTTGTTGACACTACCACCAGTGACAACGGTGATGGTGGATTGGTGGTGGCAGCGGCAGTGAACTGGCGTGGCAATGGTGGTGGTAGTGGCGGAGTGGTGGCGGTTGGTAGGTGGTGGTCGTTGGGCGGTGGTGGTTGAATAGTAGTTGAATGTTGTTGGTGGTGTTGGATATCTGGTGGTGGAATGATGTTGTTGGTGGCGGCGGTAAAGTGGAAGAGAAAGAAATTTGTTATATTTTGAAATAAAGAAAAATATCATATGAGTGAGGATATTAAAGTAATTTATTTTTAAATGGATAAGGTTTTTATATTTTATGGGTGTTTTTATTTTTGTATAAGGGTATATCTATTGGGTGTCAAAACTAGGGGTGTATAATGAATGTACCCGATCGGAAAGTGAAGTCGTGAAAACAAGTAGGGTCTGAGGCCTCTTGTGAATCCGTAAATCTAGAAGCATGGTGCAAAAAAAGATGGTCCCAAAAAAAGTACACACAATCATGGTGAACCTTGATCGAAATATTATTCGTTAAAAAGAGACGAAACATATTGAGATCCCCGGTTTCTAGCCTGAAAACCTTAGTTTTTGGGAAATCTTTATATATATAATTGAAACCAAATACTCAATCCTCATCCACCTCACCACAAAATGATGTGGAAAATAGTGTGGAGAGCTCCGGTAAGAGTATTGGAGAATATAGTTGTCTCGCTTTTTCTGGCCCTATATTTCACTCTACTTACATCCCTTAGTCTATAAATTACGGCCTCCACTATTCTCTGCAATTATACCTACTTCTCACTATCATATTAGGATTATCTAAATCGTGAAAGAAAGAAAAAGCCTAAACAAGAACACGATAATTTGGCAGAGAGAAAAAAAAACTATTTCTCTGCCAAACTGTGTTCTTTGTTGTAATGTATTACTGAGATCTTCATCTTTTTCTTCGGTTTTTTCTTATCCGTACTTATTTATTTGAGTTTTGTTTTTTGGGTGGGGTGGGGTGGAGTGATGATTTGTTCAATTTCAGGTTTTTAAAATAAGTAAATACAATTTATGTACTATTCTGATTCATTATAGGGAAAAATTATACACATTTTTTTCTTCAATCGGCCTTCCACCATGACATTGGTCATCTAGTTATAATAGAAATTATGTAAGGACCACATATGTTTGTCGCCGAGTCACACTACCGATTTAATGTTAATTTATATAAGCACTGCAAAGAATATTATTTCATATGGGTTAAATGTCTTGTTAGAGAAAATTCCTTTTAATGTATGTTAAATTTTTTGGTCTTGGTTAGAACTAATCTTATAAGCTAAAGGTCTAAGGTTACTTACTCATTTTCGATGAGTGAATGAAGTGCAAATATGGGTGGGCATGTGACATTTTCCATGCCTACTAATCTGCTACGAAATAGTTTATTTTGTGTTCATAAACTTCCAATTATTTCCGGTTTTCTTTTTATTTACTAATCTGCTACAAAATTGGCTAAGGAGTGTTCATAAACAATTAAAATGTAGGGTGTTTGAAATTTTTTTGTCCAGATCCATCAATACATTTGTGTTGAATTATCTATTAATCTGCTATGAAATTGGCTGAGGTGTGTACATAAACAATTAAAATGTGGGGTGTTTGAATTTGTTTTTTCCAGATCCATCAAGACATTTGTGTTGAATTCAGTCATTTGAAAAGTGTCAATGTAATTTAACATTTTGTCAACTTAAGTTGGCAATAACATCACTTAAATTAGAATGCAGTATATTGTAATGAAATTAACAAATCTCAGTATTTTCATGGAACTCTTTTTTAAATTACAACTTTGAATTTGTGTTGTAGTTCGCTTACCAATTTATTTCCTTACGGCTGCTGTAATTGACCTTAATAGTTATCTATTCTATTTGTGCTTCATATGAATAAATTACTACTAATGGAATACCGTCCAAGTCTCGAAAATAGTACAACAATACTACAGATAGGCAGCGTACTGCCAGATCTAGAACCCCCAACCCCCATTACACAACCAATCACGTGGGATTTGTTATTTTTCTCCCCTCTTTAAATCTCCACAACGAAAATGATTTGGGAGTGCTTCGGCGGCTAAGATTAGTAATAATGCATCACTATTCCATGCACTTTGGAAGTATTAGACGAAGCAAAAACAATAAATCCCGCTTTACTCATTCAGTAACTAAGATTTAGATATGTATATAATGAATATGGAATTGCATCCAAACATCAGAATGTGGAATGAAGTTAATGAGGAAAATGTCAAAAACATTATTGCTACAGGCTTCGCGTTCTATGGGTATAGACATACCGATTATTTTCGGGTGTTATTTAAAGCCCTATATTAACGTCTTGGGTCATATACTAGTACAACATAAAAAATACAAAAGATTATGTATCCTAAAATACAACTATGTACAGAAAAGTTAATCAAAGAGATAAATGATGTAATTCAAACAATGGTCTTCTCATTAGACTTTAACCATTTAAAAACTTCTTCATTATGATATAATCCTTCATAATAGGAATGATCTACTCCAAATATCATCATAATTACAACCCGTCCCAGTAACCATTTACCGACTTTGTAAAAATATTGATCATCGTCACGCTGGAATTGGTCATCTTCGAAAATGTACTTGAATATATCATCAGATTCCATTAATAAACCCAAAGGGCTATAATAACTCGTTGTAATAGCGATTGAAACATCATATGACATAGGATTGTCATAGGGATATTATTTATTGAAAACATAAAGGAATACATAAAATCTAACCCTAATTTCATAAAAAAAAATATATATTTTACTTATTTAAACAAAACGTAGTGAATAATGATATCTGGATTTGCTCAGAAAATATGAAATCCATATCTAGATTTAGGTTGAAGAAGATGAAGAGAAAGTAGGATTAGTTTTTCTGGAAAAAACGATTTTGGAAAAGAGAAAGAGAGAGAAAGTAGGTTATGCACATCCCTGATTCTATGAATGGGCAATTACCTATATGTATT
This sequence comes from Papaver somniferum, assembly GCF_003573695.1. NCBI lineage: Eukaryota > Viridiplantae > Streptophyta > Magnoliopsida > Ranunculales > Papaveraceae > Papaver > Papaver somniferum. The sequence continues at coordinate 17,176,700 of NW_020622492.1, forward strand.
CATTTAATAAAGTAAGAAATATTATTGCACATTTATTTATTCCATTAGAAACAAAAAAGAAAAAAATCTGTTGTGTTTTCTTTTTTATGTAATATTGCATAGTTACAGATAACAGATGCTTGCACATCTTGTTTTGAGCAGCGAATGGTCTTCACATGGCAGAAGATATTAGTCTTCGTCGGCACAAGGTATAATTTTATTGATTTTTTAAGAGTAAGGAGCGGGTATCGGGGATGGGGGAGGTTGTGATTTGTAACAATAAGGAGTATGAACTCAGATGGTGGAGGTGGTGGCTTATGTAGTAGTATGTTACTGGATTTTTTTCTTCAAAACTTATGTGGTTTTGTTGTTTGTATGTTATATTTTGTTAACTCAGTGTAGGTATACATTTAGAGACGTCAATAAAATGAAAAGTATGTATATATCCATAGAGTAGGAATGTTCACATTAACATATGCATTGTTATTCATATTAGGTTCGACATTTTTGTTTCATTTTGCAATTTAGTATTACTACATGATATTAAAGTAGATATGCTCTTTATGGGTAAAAATTATATTTACTAGTCGTGTAGTGCATTAATGATCTGTGTTTGTTGATAATTCTTTATTATATTATAGCTCTTATGAATGGATATACACTACATAAATTGAGGTGGAGTCTGACAGAACAGTAGCATGCTCAGATGTGGTATGGACTAAACTAGGCCTAAGATTGTATTAGACACATGATAACTTAAATGTCGAATGAATTGTTGAAAATTTTGATCATGTTTTCACCAAGTTCAGTTCAGTATCCAGTCAGTGTTAAATCAATTTTATGGTTTTGTTATGACGTTGTTATATATTATTGATTCAACTGGCTTCTTGTCCAGTTTGGCTAATTTCACTTTACATTTGGTGTAGATTTGTTTAGATACAAACTAAATGAAAACCGTGTGTACTAGGAGAGTAGATATGTGTTAATAGATTCGTGCAAAACTAAGCAACTTAGTGTTTGTAAATGTGTGTCTTTGTGCATGTTATTAATTCTTTTCAAGTATAAAGTGCATATGTAATTGAAGTAATGGACTCTTAATGGGTAATGTCATGATTTTCAGTTGATACAAGTACGTATGTTAGTGGCACCATATTATGATGTCAACTTCGTTTATTGATACCATATTATTTTATTTTATTTTTTCTGATTTTTGTTTTTTGGGTCAACTTCGGTTGTTGACACCATATTATTTTTTTATTTTTTATTTCTGATTGAGAATCAGCTTCGGTTGTTGACACCAAATTATGATGTCAACTTCGGTTGTTGACACTACCACCAGCGACGGCGGTGATGGTAGATTGGTGGTGGCGGTGGCAATGAACTGGCGGCGGACTGGCAGTGGTGGTATTCCGGTGGTGGAGTGGTGGCGGTTGGTAAGTTGTGGTCATTGGGCGGTGGTGGTTGAATAGTAGTTTAATGTTGTTCGTGGTGTTGGATATGTGGTGTTGGAATGATGCTGGTGGTGGCGGCGGTGAAGTGGAAGAGAAAGAAATTTGTTATATTTTGAAATAAAGAAAAATATTATGTGAGTGAGGATATTAAAGTAATCTATTTTTAAATGGATAAGGTTTTTACATGATATGGGTGTTTTTATTGTTGTATAAGAGTATATCTATTGGGTGTCAAAACTAGGGGTGTATAATGAATGTACCCTGTCGGAAAGTGAAGTCGTGAAAACAAATAGGGTCTGAGGCCTCTTGTGAATCCGTAAATCTAGAAGCATGGTGCAAAAAAAGATGGTCCCCAAAAAAGTACACCCAATCACGATGAACCTTGATCGAAACAATATTCGTTAAAAAAAGACGAAACATATTGAGATCCATGGTTTCTAGCCTGAAAACCTTAGTTTTTGGGAAATATTTTTATATATATATATATATATATATATATATATATATATAATTGAAACCAAATACTCAATCCTCATCCGCTCCACCACAAAATGACGTGGAGAATAGTGTGAAGAGCTCTGGTAAGAGTATTGGAGAATATAGCTGTCTCACTTACTCTGTCCCTACATTTCACTCTCCTTACATCCCCTAGTCTATAAATTACGGCCTCCACTACTCTCTGCAATTATCCCTACTTCTCACTATCTTATTAGGCTTATCTAAATCGTGAAATAAAGAAAAAGCCTAAACAAGAACACAGTAATTTGGCGGAGATTAAAAAAAAAAAATTCTCTGCCAAATTGTGTTCTTTTTGTAATGTATTACTGAGATTTTCATCTTTTTATTCGGTTTTTCTTATCAGGTTTTTCTGGGGGGGGGTGGGGGGGGTTGATGATTTGTTCAATTTCAGGTTTTTTTCTAAAAATATTTTAAAATAAGTCAATACAATTTATATACTATTCTGATTCATTATAGTGAAAAATTATACACTTTTTTTTTTCAATCGACCTTCCACCATGATATTGGTCATCTAGTTAGAATAGAAATTATGTAACGACCGCATATGTTTGTCGCCGTGTCATACTACCGATTTAATGTTAATTTATATAAGCACTGCAAAAAAATTTTATTTCATATGGGTTAAATGTCTTGTCAGAGAAAATTCCTCTTAATGTATGTTAACTTTTTTGGTCTTGGATATAATTGATCTTATAAGCTAAAGGTCTAAGGATACTTACTCATTTTCAATGAGTGATGAAGTGCAAATATGGGTGGGCGTGTGACACTTGCCATACCTAGTGCTTGTATGCACATGTATGAGTCAAACAAGATTAAAATTAAAATAGGTTTTAATTCCTTAATGGATTAAAATTAAAACAAGTTTGTAATTCCTTAAAATAAAAAGGAAGAGAAGGATAAAAATAAGAACAAAACTGAGGCTATTGTGATTGAATCATATTTGGAGAATATTGGAACTAGATCTTTACCAACAAATTATGTGTTAGAGAAAATTGTAGATGATGGTGGTTTTGGCCTACCATCTAAAACAACAATAAGAGCGTCTTCGGTTTCTCAGGGTTAAGATGGCATTGCGACATATATTGAATCTGAAACTTGAGATGAGGAGGCAGTTAAGGAGGAGGAGGAGGTCTGTGAGGAGATCTCTGCTGACAACCTACCAAATCTTAAACATTCAGTTAATTCGAGATCTAGGGTTTTGGAAAGTGAAACTGGGAAACTGGAATGGGGAACTTAGGCTGATCAAGATGCAAGAGAGAAGAAAAAATTAGCAAGAAAAAAGCGTGATTTTTTGGATAAGAAAATTGTTGGAACTTCTACAAACTTGGGGGGGGGGGGGGTAGAAGTAGAGTTATAAGCTCTCAGTCAAAGGGTTCAACAAGCCCTCCAAAGAAGAAGGTTTAATGTGTGTTTTCTACTACAGTGCTCAAGGCTTGTCTAAGGATGGTGTAAATGCCAAGTTAAAGGAAATATACACTTTGCACAAATCGGATATTATTTGTATTGTTGAACCAATGGTTTTTTGTACTCTTCATTTTGTGAGGAGTTCGAAGTTGGAAGATTTTTGTGAAGATGTTATTACTAATAAAGATGATGGTGCAAAAGGTAATATATGGGTCCTCAGGAAAAATAGTTTGGCTTGTCCAGGTTTGCTTTCTTGTTCAAAACATGTTATTACTTTAGATTTCGGGGGTAATATAATTAAGGTTGTGCATGCTTCTCTTAATCATGTTACTAGGAAACAGTTAAGGAATCAATTGGGATTGGGTTTTATATCTATCCCTTGGCTTGTCATTAGGAGCTTTAACTGTATCTTGCGTTTGGATGAAAAGAATGGTAGTATGGTTCCCAAAGTTGTCTATATTAATGAGTTTAGAAGTTGGATGTCTGATAATGGGTTGGTTGAAGCTGATGTTGTAGGTAATAAGCATACATGGTCTAATTTCTAATGTGGCCATAATAGAATTGTTTCAAAACTTGACAGGACCATTGTTAATGATGCTTGGGTATGAAAGTATTTGAATTGAAGATGCAAAGCTTTTCCAAGAATCACTTCAGATCGTTTTCCTCTTTTTTGTCTTTGCTTTTGATAATCCAAGGCCAAATAGAGATCTATTTACAATTCATAAGATGTGGCTCTCTCACCCGGGTTTTATGGATTTGGTTAGGGGGAGTTGGCAGACTTATCTTAGTGGTGATCTTCCTTTTGCGTTTGTTGGAAAATTAAAAAGACTTAAGGAGACTTTGAAGTTATGGAATAGAACCGTTTTGGGTATGTTCAGTTTGGATTAAAACAAGCTTAACTTAAACTTGAAGCTGAGAATGATCTTCTTGATTATGATCTGGATGATGATTTACAATTCACTGGGTGATGGATGCATAGAAAACTGTTGATGAAGTGGGAACTGAATTGGCAGTGATGCTAAAGATGAAGTCTAGAGTTACTTGGCTGGAAGATGGATACCAGAACACTGGATTTTTCTATAATAGTATCCGTATGAGAAGGAGCCAAAATACAATCTCAAAACTTAAGATTTCCACAGATACTACTTTGTTTTTGCAGGATGAAATAAATGACTACATATTCAACTATTATAAAGACAAGTTTACTGGTGGTGATGTTGATATTGAGCCTAAACTGTTTGATATTGAACATGAGAGCATAAATGCAGAGGAAAGTGCTCTTATGGATGTTTTGCCAACTTTGGAGGAGATTAAAGAAGTTGTTTTTGATTTATGAGTGATGAAGTTTTTATAGTGGTAAGAATGGACTCGATTCTCGGACTATTTTAAAGATTTGGTTTAAATAGTAATTAAGAACTAAAAATACCAAAGAAAAAAACTAAATTTGATTTTGTTTAGCAAGGAGAGACAAATCTGTGGTTTTTGATTTAACTATTTCTTATGTTTGTAAACTCAATAACAATAGCTTTAACACAATACTCCTAATTTACTCAAGGAAATTTCGAACCCAATCTCATTCCTTGGAGGATATAACGTTTCAAACTCTTTTTAATGACTCTTGTCGTTAATCTAAAGCCTAATTTTCCTTTGCTTATAAAATATCGGTAGCTTAAAAATTACCCAAAACAATTAGTATGAAGCTGTCATATCTCTGGCTATCCCTGAGAGGAGTAGTGGTGCCCTTATCTGTTTTGTGTGGGTTCACTTAATTATCAGTAACTTAATTAGAAAGTTAATTAGTAATAAATAACTTTAATTAAGATAAGATTAGAGATGAACGGTTGAGATAAGCTGAGTGTACTCATTCGATTAGGGTTTGTACAAATGAGTATTTAAGTGAAGTTGTACACACTGTATTGTCTTATGAATGAAAGAGTTAAGTTGTAGGCTGTCTTCTTGAGTGCAAGAAACTGTTTTATCTAGGGTTCCTCCCATCAGTTGTTTCTATCACAACAATTGGTACCAGAGCAGGTTACGATCCAACCATGACAGGTCCTTCAGAAAAAGTTGTTGATGATCACGTGAAAGATCTGGAGAAACTAGTGGCTCAGCTCATCTCTAGTTCCAAAGAGGAATCTCAGGCTCGTACACTAGCAGTAAAACGTTCAGAAGAATCGATGGAGACTATACGCAACCTTATCATTAAAATCTCAACCACACAGGAAAAATTGCAAGAGTTACTTTTTACAAATACAAAGATTCTCTCTTCCATAAATAAAAAACTCACCATCCCACATCAAAAAGCTGAGAGCTCTGGCAACCCTTTCTTCTCAGAATCACCCAAAGGAGGAGAGATAAGCTACCGCTTTCATAAATACTCAAACTTTCAAAATCACAGACCCCCTAAACTTGATTTTCCTAGGTTTGATGGTGATAATCCTAGAGCTTGGAAAAGTATGAGAGGTTTTTCAGTATGAAGAGTATAGTGGAAACAGAAAAAGTTAACACAACATCTCTCTACCTCACGGGGAAGGCAGATTCCTGGTTCTTAGATCACCAAACTGGTAAGGATCTTATCTCTTGGTCTCATTTTTCTCTCGCCATCTATACTCGTTTTGAGGATTTAGCAAATGATAATTATGTTGGAATGTTCAATAAGTTGATACAGATCTCTACTGTTGACGATTATTATGAGAGGTTTGAAACTCTCAAGGCAATTATGTTAAGCAAAAATCCCCATCTTACTGAAGATTATTTCATCCTAAGCTTCATAACTGGGTTAAAAGATAAACTCAGAAACACTGTTCAAATGTTCATACCCACCACACTCAATGAAACCTTTCACCTAGCTAAATTACAAGAGCTTACAGTAGAAGGCCAACATAAAAAGTTCATATCTACTCTTAAACTACAACCTACCACTCATTATCCCTTTTCTTCTTCAAACCCAAGCCCCTCAAAGGCTCCCACAACTTATCTACCACCCAAGAACAGTTTTAACAAAAACCCATTCCCTTTTAAACCTTCCACTGCAAGGCCAAACTACAATAATCCCCCAATCAGAAGGTTAACTTATAATCAAATGAAAGAGAGGAGAGACAAAGGTTTATGCTACAACCGTGATGAACCATTTCAAAAGGGACATAAGTGCAAGTAGCAACAACTATTCATGTTGCAGGTAGATGAGACAGAGTAGGTGGAGAATCATGAAGACTTTCAAAAAGAAGAAGAAGTTGAAGAACCACCAGTAGAGACAGACATGGAAATCTCCTTACATGCTATAACTGGGAGCTCTAGTAGTGAGACAATAAGAATTCCTGGCCTTTTAAAAGGAAAATCTATCTCAATTTTCATCAACACAGGAAGCACACACATTTTTATATACAACAGCTTAGCACAAGAACTAAACTGTGTGATAGAGCCAACTGCCCACCTATTAGTCACTGTGGCCAATAGGGGAAAAACAATCAGTTCATGGGTATGCAAAGAACTACTTTGGGCAATGAAAGGTATTAAATTCAAGAGTGACTTGAGGGTCTTACCACTTGGAGGGTGTGACATGGTTTCAGGGGAAGATTGGCTGAGGACTCTAGGTGATGTTCTATTTAACTTTGAGAAGATCAGCATTAGTTTCAAACACCAGGGAAACAAGATTACTCTCACTGGAGCAAGGGAGAAGACATCATTAAAAATGATTAGTTTCAAGGCAGTTAAGAAATTCTTAAGGAAAAATATTCATGGAGTAATGTTCCATTTCTTTGCAGTCACATCAACACCCATTTCTCAATCAATACCCTCACCTATTCAAGACCTCTTACAAGAATTCACAGATGTTTTCAAAGAGCCCAATTCACTGCCACCCAACAGGATCCTTGACCACTCCATTCCGTTGAAACAAAACTCCACACCACTAAATCAAAGACCATATAGGTGTCCTTATGTTCAAAAATCAGTAATAGAATCATTGGTTCAAGAAATGCTTAAGGCAGGGATCATACAAAATAGCCACAGCCTTTTTGCTTCACCCATTTTACTTGTCAAGAAGAAGGACAACACATGTAGATTTTGTGTTGATTACAGGCAACTAAATGAAATCACTAACAAAGACAAGTTTCCCATCCCTGTGATAGATGAGTTATTAGATGAGCTGAAGGGGGCAAGGATATTCACCGAACTTGAACTGAGGTCAGGTTATTATCAAATAAGAATGCATGTACCATATATCCACAAAACAGCTTTTAGGACTCATGAGAGGCATTATGAATTCAAGGTGATGCCATTTGGGTTGAAAAATGCTCATGCAACCTTCCAAGCTCTTATGAATGAAGTGTTCAAACCATTCTTGAGGAAGTTTGTCTTGGTGTTCTTTGATGACATTCTTATCTACAACAAGTCACATACAAAGCATGTTCAACATTTAAGGCAAGTCTTAGAGGTTTTGAGACAACATGTACTTTATGCTAATCAATCCAAGTGTTGTTTTTTTCAAGAAGAGCTAGAATATTTGGGGCACATCATTACTCAGAGTGGTGTGGCAGCTGACCCTTCTAAAGTCTCCAGCATGATTTCTTGGCCTACTCCACAACTGTCAAAGAGCTGAGAGGGTTCTTATGCTTAACTGGCTAGTATAGAAAAATTTTCAAGGGGTATGAGATTATATGCAAACCACTCACTGATCTACTGAAGAAGAATGTTTTTTCATGGTCAGTGGAAGCTGAACATGCCTTTAAGGAGCTTAAAAAAGTTATGAGTATCACTCCAGTGTTAGCCTTGCCAGACTTCACAAAAACCTTTATAGTGGAGATTGATGCTTTCTCTAAAGGGTTAGGGGTTGTGCTTATGCAAGAAGGGAGGCCAATAACATATTACAACAAGCATTTGGATTCTAGATCATTAAGTCTTTCCACATATGAGAAGGAACTCCTTGCAATTTTAATGGCAGTCACCAAATGGAGAAGTTATTTAATGAGCAGCCACTTCATCATACATGCAGATCAAAAAAGTATTAAGTACTTCCTAGAGCAAAGAATGTCAACTGCATTGCAATATAGGTGGTTGATGAAGCTACTTGGTTTTGATTATGAGATCAAATACAAGAAAGTTTTGGAAAACAAAGCAGTTGATGCCTTATCCAGAATTCCTAGATCTTCATGTAACACCATTATTACTTCTCAACCAGAATGGGAAGTGGAGATTGGTAGAAGCTATGAGAAAGATACAACAACTCAAGACATTATTGGTAAATTGCTAATTTCACCAACCTCAATAGAGAATTACACCTAAAACAAGGGAGTGTTGAGGTATAAATCCATAATTTATGTGAGTAACAGTAATGGTGTCAAGCAAACTTTTCTATCTTCTCTTCACTCATCTGCCATTGGAGGCCATTCTGGGGTTCAAGGAAGCTACAAGAGGGCAAAAGCATACTTTTACTGGCCAAAGATGAGGGAGGAAATATTGGAATATGTAGTCTCTTGTGATGTCTGCCAAAGAAATAAAGGAGAGCACACTCACCCTGCAGGTCTTTTACAGCCTCTTCCCATACAAGAGCATGCTTGGCAACACATTACCTTAGACTTCATTGAAGGGCTGCCAAATTCTGAGAGGAAGGATGTCATACTGGTAGTAGTAGACAGGTTGACTAAATACAGTCACTTTATTGCCCTTAGTCACCCCTACACAGCTTCTACTGTTTCACAAGACTTCTTAAGCCATGTATTCAAGATCTATGGATTACCAGCATCCATTACTTCTAACAAGGACAAGATCTTCATCATCAATTTTTGGCAAGACTTGTTCAAATCCATTGGCACCAGTCTGAACCTCAGTACAGCTTATCATCCTCAAACAGATGGCCAGACTGAGAGAGTGAATGCATGTTTGGAAAACTATTTGAGGTGTATGTATAGCCACAAAAAAAGTCTTGGTACAAGTGGTTACCTTTAGATGAGTGGTGGTATAATTCAAATTATTATACTAGCCTTCATATGACTCCCTTCAAGGCTCTATATGGATACAACCCTCCTCATCTAGCTTTTCCTATTTCAGTCACCTCCTCAGTATAAGATGTTGAAGATTATATTGAGGAAAGGGATCAGGTACTAAGCCTTCTAAAGGAGTCACTACTCAAGTCTCAAGAGAGGATGAAGTACTTCTCAGATATGAAGAGGACTGATAGGCAGTTCAGAGTTAATGACATGGTATATCTCAAGTTACAGCCTTATAGGCAAATCACCATAGCTCTGAGGAAGAAATTCAAACTATCTGCCAAGTACTATGGGCCATTTCAAGTCATTGAGAGGATTGGATCTGTGGCTTATAAACTACAGTTACCTGCACATTCTAAGGTACACCCAGTTTTCCATGTATCTCAACTCAAGAAGAAGATATGATCCTCTGTCACAGCTATCCCTCATTTTCCACTGGTGGACCAACAAGGACAAATCATGGTCAAGCCAGTAGCTTTACTGGGAGAAAGGATCATCTCACGCAACAACACCACCGTCCCTCAGCTTCTTATCCAATGGTCCAACACTACTACTGAAGATAGTACCTGGGAAGATGTCAGTAACATCAGGGCACACTTTCCATCTTTTTATCCTTGAAAACAAGGAACTCATTTAGGGGAATGCATTGTCATATCCGTGGCTAGCCCTGAGAGGAGTAGTGGTGCCCTTATTTATTCTGTGTGGGTTCACTTAATTATCAGTAACTTAATTAGCAAGTTAATTAGTAATAAATATCTTTAATTAATGTTTAGATAAGATTAGAGATGAATGGTTGAGATAAGCTGAGTGCACTCGTTCAATTAGGGTTTATACGAATGAGTATTTAAGTGAAGTTGTACTCACTGTGTTGTCTTATGAATGAAAGAGTTAAGTTGTAGGCCGCAAGAAACAGATTTATCTAGGGTTCCTCCCATCAGTTGTTGCTATCATAACAGAAGCATATAAAGAACAGAAAAATCTTAAGCAATTAAAAGCAAAAAATGGAGTAAATATGTCAAAGAAAATAATTACTAAGAATTACTCACAGAAAAATAACTTCTTCCGCAACCCTAAAAAATAAATTTAGCTACTCATGAATCGAACATCGGAGAAAAATTGATTAATCATTGTATTCAAAAAGATATAAATATGCTTACAACAATTTTCAGTTGCTAAAGGTCTCCAGCGACTAAACAGTTTTTTGCTAAAACAATTCAGCCACCAACGCAGTACAGCTAGAAAAGGTTTATCACCACTAAAACTGTTTTTTTTTTCGTCGTTGATTAAACGAGTGTTTCTGCGACTGTTTTTGACAGCACTATATTCTTCGTGTTCTTGATTGCAGCAGCAAAAAAGATTTTTTGTAACTTTTTTTTTCCGATTCTAAGCCTCTCAATCCCTCCCAGACTTTCGGTATCTCCTCTATGATATCTCAACAACCTTTTTATACCCAACAACACCTTCGAATCTCTCCCAATAACTCCCATTGATCTTCTTTCCTTATTTTTCATGACACAAGTATAATTTCCCTTTTTTATCTCATGCACCCTTCTGCCGGTGTCATATCTCCCTTTTTTATCTCATTCACACTCCTGACAGTATCCCAATTCTTCCAAACACGTAAAGGGCACATCTAAAACTCGCAACAACTCTTGATATCCCGTGAAAAACTCGTGTCCCCTGTTTGCTCCAATCTGATGATGTAGCCCACGTTTACTGGATCTAAATCCCATAGCAGGCTTGTTTAACCCAATCAAGTCTTCCCAATTGATTACAAACATTGAGTCTCTCTAAATCGCTTCCAAAATCGAGCCAAAAATTCTGCAAGTTTACCGCATCTTTTCCCGCCAATTTTTCGTTTCAAATGAGGAAGAAAAGGGTGCCCTTTATCCAATCTGGGGGTCCCTTTATCACTTGTCCTGGGTGCCTTTAGTAATTCTTGGGGTGTGCTTTTATAACTTTTCTGGGGTGTCTTCAATTCATTTCTGGGGGGTGCCCTTATCCAAAGTTGGGGGACTTTAACACTTTTCTGGGTGCATTTAGTAATTTTTGAGCAGATTTCTCCAAAAATGTTTATTTTCCGAAAATACCCTACACACACATAAAACACCATAATAAGTATCAAATTGGGCACTAACAATATATAAAATTGAGACAAATCAGACATATAAATGTGTCTATCAAGGAGCCGATTCTGCACCTGGCCCGGATGCTTTCTCAGGTATCTTTTATAGGCATTGTTGGGATACTATCAAATATGACTTAGTTAAAACTATTGTCAACTGTTGGGAGATGAGGAAAATTCCAAATGACATCAACTCTAGTTTTATTGTGCTTATTAAAAAGAACGCATCTGATGCGTTTAAGGATTATAGGCCTATTAGTTTGAGTAATTTATTCTTCAAAATCATTACAAAGATTTTGGATACGCAGCTTGGTTTGGTGCTCAACAAGTTGATTTCTGAAGAACAAGTTGCTTTCGTGAAGGGAAGAAATATACATGAGAATATTGCTTTGATCTTTGAACAAATTAATGAAATTACTGTGAGTAGGAAACATGGTAATATTGGCTTAAAACTGGATATTTCTCGAGCATTTGGCACTGCTAGTTGGGAGTTTGTTGCTGAGGTTTTAAAAGGTATGGCTTCTCGGAAACTTGGTGTAGTTCGATTCTCAATATTTTGCATTCTTCTCAGATTTTTATTTTGATTAATGGCAGCCCTGGAGGTTTCTTTATCATAACAAGAGGTGTGCGGCAAGGTGACCCTCTATCACCTTTTTTTTTGTGCTTATTAAAGATGTATTTTTCCGTAACCTCTCTAAGCTTTTTGCTCAGAAAAGTATACATGTTATGGGTTGAAAGGTGTTAACTTTATTTGCTTTGTCCATATATGAATGACCTCATAAAAAAAGTGATATTTAGACCCCACATAGGATCACCTCCACCCTTATCATTGGGATGCTCCAAGGGTAGATAGATTAAATCACAAGAACATTATCGACAAGGTAATATGGAAACAAATCGGTACACTAACTCCCACGAATCCATAACAAAAAGTTCAGATAGTATGGAGCACTATATAAAATAAGTGACAACTAAAGTGCAATCTATAAATCTGCATCCCCTACAAATCCATAAGAAATAGTTTAAGCTACCCCACGTTTTTTTATTCCCCGCCATTGTCTCCTACCTGTATAGTTGCAACCTACATTACATAATCACAAACTGTAAAAATGCTCCCCACATAAATATGTAAGATTTCATTGTTTTCCTACGTTAATAAGAGTTACAGCTGAACGAGCATGGTGCTCACAGGTATGATTTTCAATGTTTATATGACCGTAAGTAAGATGTATAATTTGGTTTGCACTAGATATTAATGACCTTTTAATTGGATAATATGCAAGGAAAAATAGAAGCTGAAGAAAAAATAACGAATTAGGCGAGGTCAGTGTTCTAAATTTCTAATGCCACAACTCAAGTTTAATATACAATAAAACTTCGTTAAATTATTAGTTTTGGGATTGTTAAGTTCAATTAATTTAGCTAAGTATTAATTTATCGATAAATTAATAAGTTATTATTATATCGAAAGATACCAAATTTAATATAAATTTCTAAAATAAGTGTGCAGTATCAAATATCTAGATATTTATTTTCAATTCAAATTATTTTTTAATTATTTTATGGCATTTTATGTGTATAAATGTATATGTTTTAACGTTAAAATTAAAATAAGAAAAAGAAAATAAAATAAAATCATTTCGGAACTTCTCAAGGGAATACAGAAAATTAAAGATGAAGTCCAATGTATGATTAATATGAACAAAACCGAATAACCTTAGACGCCTATTTTAATAAGCACCATAATATAATGTTATTACACTGATTATTAATTAATATATTAATTGGGACATATTGGAAACTTAAAATTTTTATTATCTTATAAATTTAACGGGGTTATTAATTTAACACAATGGCCCAAATCAGGACTGACAGAAAATATTATCTTCGCGAAGTTATTAGTTTATCTCGGATTAATTTAACGAAGTTCTACTGAAAAATGATCATGCATAAAAGGAAGCGTTTAATGAAATAACGGAGCCGGATCAAAGTGAGTATAACGTAAGGTTGTGTTTCATTGTGTTATGCTTGTTGCTCTCCCTGTTATAATTGTTTTTGTTTCCTCGATGTGGCATGCCAAACTGAAATGCACATGAATTCGAGATTAATTATGCGGCAGGTATCGAAATTCTGATTTGTATTGGATTAATAATCATGACCAGTTTGTTGATGCATTTTCATACTTTTATGGTTTGTTTTCTACGATTTTACTTATGTTTGTTAGGCTATTTTTTCTGTCTACCTAATCCTTGACATATTGTTATTTTGGTGGTGACTATGCACAATAGGAACTCTAGGCGGCCCGGAAGCATTTAAAATTGTGAACATTGTATCAATGGATAAGTTTTTTCACACTGCAAGCATCTCCAAGTTCATATAAAGCCCGTGTATAGTTTGACCATTAGAGGGGTTTATGACTCTTTAAGTTTATTGGGAGTTTCGTCAAATCATTATGTTAGTCCTGGTGTGATAAAAAAAAGAGCTTACAATTACATAAAGAAAAGCTTAAATGCTGCTTAAATTATTTGAAACTGTATTTGGATTCGTTGAGTTTAGATCCGTTTGCAGGTGGGAGTGGAAGGGAGACTAGGTTGGTAGTTGGTACTTAATTGTTCTTCTGCACACGTGGAAAAACATTCTAATTTTGTACGTTTGGCATTAACGTACCTGGATTCAATGATAAAGATAAACGCATCTCCCCTCCTTTAAAACATTAAGTCATATTAGCTCCTACGTCGCACGGTGAGTATGACATCCCTCAAATTAAATTAGATAAAAGCTTTCACATAGAGTAATTCTGGAGAGGATAAGTGGTGGAACTCTATTGGTTGAGACATTAAAAGCTGGATTACACTCTGTTTACACCCTGTATTTAACTGACTGTTAGTAACACCGTTAGAAAAAATGTGGGTATACAATATTTCTGTCCGTTATTGTGGCAAAAAAATTCGTTACACTTCGTTTACATCGAATATTAACTGTACTTTAATTGACGCCGTTAGTGTGGACAATACCTACATAAAAAACTAGACCTGAAGCTAGCAGGGACACCAATATATCGAATTGAGTTTTATTTTGTTCTTCTTCTTCTTCTCTTTCTTTTGTTCTTCATGTCTTTCTCCCTGTTGATCTCAAATCCAATGAATATCTTTTTTTTGTGAGGGATTCATGTAAATCTTGAGATCCAGATAAATCGAAGAAGATGGTGATCAATCTGGAAACTGATTGAGCTCCGAAAAAAGAAGAAATCACAAGAAATGAAAATTAGGGGTTTTGCTAGAATTGAATAAGTTGTATATTTGGAAGAGGGATTCGATTTAGAAAATGCAAATGGAGAATAGAGATGGGTATTGTGTATTGGGAGTAAGGGAGGAGACTTAGCTCCTGATTCTCTACTCACACGGAAGAATCAGTGAATTAGGGTTTTATGAGAACCAGTGATAGTGAAAGAATTGAGTTTCCAAGATAAAAGTTACTGATAATTAAATCTGGGTCTGTTTTCGTTTCGATGTTGTGTTGTAGTTGGGCATTCTGGGTTCGATTCAAATTAGTGGAAGAACCATGGGTTCGATTCAAGTTGACAAACATTGAATCACCACCAAGCTTGCGAAGATTCAAGGTTTGTATTTTTTATTTTACTAATTTTTTAGGGTTTCTTCCTTTAACAAAAACCACCACCATTAAAATATAGGTCTGAGTTTGTGTTTTTGTTCCCTAAAAATTGATATATCCGTGTCAAGTGGTTTCAAATGCAAATATAAATTAGGTTCAGAGTTAAATGTCGAATATAAACTAATCATTCTGACCAAATTCTATTGATTAGACTAATCTATAGATGAGTGCCAATTTCAATTTCATAATGTTTTGGGTGTGTTATGTACTTCGTAGGGTACCAAGCATTTTGTAGTGGTGGAAATCAGGTATTAAGAGGTAAAGATGGATATACTGATTTCCACAATTTTGACCACCATAATGTTTTTGATATTCATGTATAAATTGATAATCTTCCGAGACAACGTATTTTAGTTCTTAAGCCCCTTCTACGTTCATTTTTTCTTATGCTTTATTTTTATCTGTAGAAAAAACGACGTCTCTCTGAACCTGTAGCAACAATAGTAAGCCTTGCCTACTGTGTATAATTAAGTACGTCTTGAAGTTTATCTTTTGGATTTGACAGTATAACATAACTTATATATATATATCCTCCTCAATACAAGGCAGCAGGTTAACCAGTTGGTGGCCTAGTTAGTAATTCGGCGAATAATTTGCGAATTATTCCGAACCGATACGTTTCGCGAATCATACGCGTACAAACCTAACTCCGAACCTAATACGCGTGTAATATGAACTAGTCGTATAATACGCGAATAATTCGCGTATCCGAATCGGTAAGAACTAGACTCGGTCAATTCACTAAAAAAAGAAAAGAATGATGGGGATCGAACTTGAGTCAAAATGCTCCTAAAGGAGCATGCCAGACCACCGTTCCAGCTGTTAGTTTTTGTTATATTTGTCATATATATTTGTTATAATATCATTAGTCCATATATATTTCATTCATCAACATTTTTTCCATCTTTAAATCCCTAGACTTATACAAAAGTTAGTCTTTTATGATATAAATACTTATTAATATGTTATTTATGTGTGCCGAATTTTGTGTAGCGAATCAACAACTCTAAAACGAATTATACACGTACGTATGCCGTTCCGATTTATTCCCGACTCACGAACCGTTGACCGAACTTGATTTTTACAAATCCGAATAATACACGTACGTATACCGTTCCGTACGTATGTCGAACTATGAATTGCTAACTAGGGTTGGTGGAGGATTTAACAATATTTGCTGACTGTTCCGTTTTTAGCACACAAGCTTAAAGGTACTCAGTAACGGCGTCATTTCCTATGCTATTGGAAATTTGACCATATTAATAATAGATAGCGAAGCTCAACGGAACTACTATTTGAACAGGATGAGGCATTAGAGTACGTCCATGGTGAGAACTTCTCTCTCCCTGGATTCTTTTGAAGTATTACTTAATGTTGGTTTGGAAATTTTGATCATGCATTGACTTTGTTTTTGTTGTGTTGCTAAATGCAAAATTAAGACTGCTCAAGCACCATTAGGGAAAACTTCCTAAAGAGGAAATAAATATGAAAGAGGCTGAAAATAGAAGAAAAGGTTTGTTTTTGAAGATCAATCTGGATCTTAGTAGCCAGGAACGTCAAAGGATATCTGGTATCTCCACGAGATTCACGGTTTTGCGTTCCCAAGTGAGAAACGTGTTAGCGCTCCTAGCATGCAAAAAACGTGTTCCCAACATTAAGAACCGTGTGATTTTGATAGGTGTTGTAAACACCTTAATTATTATCTATTGTTTATGCTTTCTTTACTATGTCTCTTGTAAAATATGTATCTTATGTTCACTTTTGAGTGTTTAGGTGCTTTGGAGTCATTGGGAGCAAAAGAAGGAGAAATCGTCTATTTGGAGCGTAAAACGAAAAAAGGGAAATTCACAGGCGAGTGACGGATCCAGCTTGTCAGTTCTAGGGAACTGGAGGAACAAGAATTACGAAAACTGAACTGTCAGTCTCGCAGGACCGACAGTTGAAGGGAAATTGATAGTTCAGCTGGTTGGCCCTTATCCAGTACTACATGGGTGTCTATATCACTCTCATTCCTACACCTGACCTAAAATTCAGAGAAATCATTTTCTCTTATTTCTATCCTTCCTGTACTGTCTGAGGCGGCACCATCATGAGACTGAGAAATTGAGATGAAATCTGAGATGGGTTTATGCATAGATCAAACATCAGCAGAATCTGGTGATGGTAATGTGTGAATCTGAAGTCGGCACAAGCATGGAACTGGTGGTATTGATATTTGTATTCGCTGGTAATGAATCTGAGATGAAAAAGGATACAGGTATGGCCTGTGGCAGTGGTGTTGAGTGATTGCTGCTGTTTGAGTTCATTACAGGTGGTCATGAATGGAGATTGAGAATGAGCAGAAGCTGGCTGGGTTGATACTGATGTTTGTGACACAGAGAAGGGGATCTGAGATTGAAGCTCAGATGGAGGAAATTGGTGAAGGTTGGAGCTGTTGGTGATGAATCTGTTCATGGGTTAAGAAGAAATGGTAGATGCTGGTGGTGAGAAGGCTTGAAGATGAGATAAATGTATGTTAGGGTTTGAATTAGCTCAAGAATGATAAATTGCAGATGGGTTATGTTTGATTTTGAGTTCGATTGTGAACTTTAGGAGAAAAATGGAGAGCATGCAGGAGATGAAGATGGGTTTCTGAAAATTGTTGTCTTGATGTTCATGTTGAACTACATGTCTGGATTGTTAAGAATCTGTATTGATGTGGCTGGTTCTTGAACACAGTGAAGATGATGATGGAGTTGGTTTAGGTATGGCTGTGCTGCAAAACAAAAGAAGAGAAGAAATCTGAAATCTTGGATGAGATGAAATGGGTTCTGGTGGTTGTTTGCAAGGGAGTCATGGAGTTAGCCTGGAGAGCTTAAGCTGATGCAGTTATAAGGTTTGAGTCTGATGATGTAAAGGAGGTGATCCATTGCAGGTGCTATGAGATGATTAGATGTATGCTTAGGAATGATTGGAAGCATTGTTGGGTGCTTGAACTGGTGAGATGTTGCAGTTTGAGCAGGGATGAAGGCAGTGGTGAATGAAATTGGCATTGGAGATGTTGGGATGTGAAGCAGATTGCTTGTTGTGCCAGGAGATATTGAAGGCTTGAGCTATAATAGTTATACGTTAGATTGAAGTTGTTGTTGGCAGGAGACGGAACTGCAGTTGCAGGTGAAGGCTGAGAATGTTGAGATAAAATGGGTTTTGGCTTGGGATTGAACTGAAATCAGAGTTGAGTTGAGGTACAGATGATGTTGGAGCTGCAGTTTGCTATGGCTTGAATGGTGATGTCCAAGGAAGATGATTTTGTAATTGTTCTGGAGTTGGGACTGTATTGCAGAATGGGTGTGTTGGTGATTAAACCCGAACAATGGTTGTGTATAATGGGAGTTGCAGGATGAGTTTTGTAGCTGAAATTGCAATTGAACAGGATGGAAGTGGTGGCTTTGAGATGAAAGAACCATAGTATGGTGCTGAGTTCGAGATGGAAATGGAAGATGGTTATAGATATTGCAGCTGAAGTGAAACTAGAGATGCTGGAGAAGATGCAGCTGTTATGAGTCCAAGTGAAGCTGAATTTATGAGTATATAAGTCAAGAGGAACTGGAATGACGCTGTAGAAGGTTAAGGCCGGTGCAAGCAACATCTTTGGCCAAGACCATTCAGCTACTGAGTTAGACTCTGACTCAGCTCACTCAGCCTTTGACTCAGTGACCTTGACTGAGTTGACTCGATGACCTGACCAGTTTGACCGGTGACCACTTCTGGAGCATATTTTCTGTATGGGTATTTTTCACATATGGGCTTGGTGGACATATTTATATTGGACTTTGGAGATTGGACCTAATTTTAGAAGTTGGAGAAAAGCTACAAAAGGAAAGTTTTTTTAAACTTTGGTGATCACGTATTTTTCTACTTGGAGCTTTCGAGAGCAGAGACTAGGGTTTGCTTTCATTTGTTTTTCATCTTATTCATTTTATTATTGATTATGATTATGATGAACTCAAACGTTATGAGTAGCTAAACACATAATATTGGTTATGGGATAAAGTTGATTTCTCAAATATAATATTTGTATCAATGAATTAGTTTTGTCTCAATAATTTATTGTTTATGATTCATGGTTTATATTTTCATATGATTTGATTGTTTGTTTAGTTGAGTCCGGAATCAATCTGATTTGCATTCATTTCTAAAGCTATATTAGGGTGTTCAATACGAAAAAGTTGTTTATCCCTGATTTTAAGTAGCATAATTATGGGTAGTGCTTGTAGTGATATATCCTACTAGTCACATATGAATCATAGCCTTGATTAAATCGAATTAGTGCTTTTACACGTTTGATTGCCTTGATTAGTCTTATTCCATATAACTTAGTGCTTTTAGGGAGTTAAACTTAATTGTGCTTTTACACTTTAGGTTGCTTTTTAGGAAGAATTCACATATACATCTTTTAATGTGGTTGTGATGAAATCAGGGAATTGGCGGGGTATACTTGCGATCAAGGTATCCTAGGACTTTTAGTAAACGAGATATTAAATTACCAATTCTAGTCATTGATGAAAATACATGTTTGTGAATGATATTATCCCATGACCAATGTATTCCTATTATTGATTACTTTCATATTTTATTGCTTTCAATTATTTTTATTGCTTTGCTAAAACAAAAATCCTCCCCTTTGTTACTAAGAAACTGAAATTTTATAACAACAAAAGCCTCTCTGTGGGAACGAAAACTTTCTTACCACATACTTCATTTAGTTGCGTGAGAAAGTGAAATTATTTTTGACGCATACGACAACGATCAAATTTTGGCGCTGCTGCCGGGGAGGCATACGGCTTGTTGTTAAGTTTTTAATTTCTTTTTATAATTTATACTTTTATCTTTGTTTTCTGTTTTCTTGCCTTGTTTCTCACTTGTTTGCGAGAATTTTTTTCAGGTACCTAATCCCTGTCTTCTAAAGATTGGAACTATCCAGGGTGTGGGATAGCTACTCGAAGTGGCACAATACTCTAACCAAGTCAAGACACAACGGAAGAAAAAGAGTTAGAAGTGGAAGAAGAGTTACAACTAGAAGAAGAACAAGAGTTTCCATTCGTAGAAGAACCACTAGTTGAAGAAGAAGAAGCAATGGGTGATGCAAATCGTATACTCAAAGTCTTGGCTCTCATAGGCTTGATGCACAATAATGGTGTATCCAAACAAACTCAATTTTAAAGATCAAGCCGGGGTTGCGTACAGAGTTACCAAAGTTCCATGGCATGGTGAATGAATACCCAAACAAGCATCTTATGGACTTCCATACCATTGTCATGGCCATGCTTCCAGCGGAGACTGATTCCGATGGTGCAATGTTGAAAGTTTTTCCATTTTCTATGGTGGACAACGCTAAGGATTGGTTGTACTGTTTTCCATCCGGAAGTGTCACTACATGGAATGGGTTGAAGAAAATTTTCTTAGAGAGGTATTTTCCTGCATCAAAGGCTATTCAAATTCGCAAGGAAATCTGTGGGATGAAGCAAAATGTGGGAGAATCATTATATGAGTGTTGGGAAAGATACAAGAGACTGGTGGCAAGCTGCCCTCACCACCAATTTAGTGACTCTATGATTATCCAATAATTTTATGAAGGACTCCAAACAAGTGATAGGAATCTCCTTGATGCTGCATGTGGTGGTGCACTAGTGAACAAGACGGTGGCACAAGCTAGAGAGTTTATTGAAAACATGGCAACGGACTCACAACAATTCCTGAGTCGTGGTTCAGATGTGCTTCTAAGAAGAGTGAATGAAGTGAGCGAGGTCGAGGAACTTCTTCAACAAATGGGTAACATGACAGCAATGATGCAACAAGTTGCATCCGCGGTTATACCAAGTTCTCCTCGAATTTATGAAGATGAGAAAGCTAATGCAGTCTTTCCAAATCAACAAAGACGGTATTGAAAAAGCGGGGGTCTAACAACACCAACCAATATTTCGCTTAGCAATCTGTATGGACTAACTCCAATATACTTTGCTAGAGAATCAACTAGACAGTCAGACTCAATCTAGACTAAAGTATATAGAGGAGTTAATAACTCTCTCTTGTTTTGATTTACTCAAACTAATAGAAATCAGTGAGTCTTTAATCAAACACAAGGAATAACTTGGATGGTACGAAAGACCAATATCCAAGGATCAATCAATGACAATCAACAACCAAAGGTTGGATTACTCTAATTGATGATCTAACGCACAACCTGTATTATTTCAATTATAAAGATAAAACAATATAATGCGGAAATTGAAATAGCACAGACGCCAGAAATTTTGTTAACGAGGAAACCGCAAATGCAGAAAAACCCCGGGGACCTAGTCCAGATTAAAAACACACTGTATTAAGCCGCTACAGACACTAGCCTACTCCAAGATAACTCCGGACTGGACTGTAGTTGAACCCCAATCAATCTCCCAGTGATCCAAGGTAAAGTTATGCTCCTACGCCTCTGATCCCAGTAGGATACTGCGCACTTGATTCCCTTAGATGATCTCACCCGCAACTAAGAGTTGCTACGATCCAAAAATCGCAGGCTTTGACAATAAACAAATCGTCTCACACAGACAAGTCTATCAAAGGATCAATTTTCTCCCACAGATAAACCCTAAAGGTTTTGTTTCTTCTTTTGATAATAATCAAGGTGAACAGGAACCAATTTAGAATTCGGTCTTATATTCCCGAAGAACAACCTAGAGTTATCAATCACCTCACAACAATCTTAATCGTATGGTAGCGAAACAAGATGTTGCGGAATCACAAACAATGAGACGAAGATGTTTGTGATTACTTTTTATATCTTGCCTATCGGAGATATCAATATCAAGCCAATCAATCTGATTGTACTCGTACGATAGAAGATGCAAGATCAGATCACACAACTACGATAAAAGTAGTATCGGTCTGGCTTCACAATCCCAATGAAGTCTTTAAGTCGTTAACCTAGTTTTAGAAGAAGAAAACCAAAGGTTAAAATAGAATCGACTCTAGTATGCAAAATAGTATCACACGTAAAGTGTGGGGATTAGTTTTGCACAATACTAGATGTCTCATTTATATAGTCTTTCAAATCAGGGTTTGCAATCAATGTTAGCTTAGTAACAAAGCATTCAATATTCACCGTTATATGAAAACCTAATTTAGATTCAAGCTAATATTTCTCAACTGTTAGATCGAAAACTTAGCTTGTTACACACACTTGACAATGCACGCTTCTAGGTTTGTTAACCGTACCGAAATGTATGCACTTGTTGGTTCAATAATAGTTAACCAAAAGTTTAGCCATATGAGCATCTCATATCAACCATGTTCTTCTTCACCATAACTAGTTCAAATGACTTCAAATGAACTAGTTAGAGAGATGTTCAATTGCAAGGAAATCTTATGTACTACACAAGACACAATTGAAGCAAAGATGATTTGATTCACTTGAATCGGTTCATGAACTTTTATAGCCACGGTTTGCAAACTGCATTCCTTAGTCTTTTCAAGTTTAAGTTCCGAAATCATCTTCAGATATATAACCTTCTTAAGTTCGCAGACTAGGTTCGCGGACTTTAGCAACTGGACATAGTTTACAAACTCCAGCAGAAAATCTCGGCAAAAGACCTTCCGCCGGTTCGCAGACTGGTACTCACGCAACTAATTTGTCAACTCCAGCATAATTTCTTGGGATGAGAAGTTCGGAAGCTTGCGGACTTGGCAACAAGCCATTCTTCTGGTTTCTCTTGATCAACAAAGTTCGCAAACTTTGGTTCAAGGAATAGGACTTATACATAAATGTGTTTCCACAACAATTCTTATGTCCATCATTGGTTATGTAATCTAAACTCTCATTTCAATCATTAAAACATTCTTAGAGGACGTTATACAGTTGTTACACCATTTCTCATCAAAGCAATTTTCAAAGTGATTGAAACATATCATGACTTTCGTCACTAGGTAAAGATAAACTTGATCGAAGTGAAAATCTTACCAACACATATTTCGAGATATAGATACGTGAGGTATACTCGGCTCGAAATACCAAATGTGTATAATCCAAGTCTATATATATAGCATACGACTTCTTGTCTCAAAGAGTTGGAGATAGAGTAGATAGACTTTTGAGTGATAGATAAGTTCAAGTCTTCACATACCTTTTTGTCGAGAAGTTCCACCGGTTCCTTGAGTAGTTCTTCTGCTTGTATGATGAATCTCCATGAAGTCCTTGAGCTCAACTACACTTTATATCCTAGTCCGAGACTTAGCTATAATAGACTAGAAATCAAGACTTATAGTTTTGATCACTAACATTGAAAAACATGCCTGAGATAGCAGCGCATGCGAGGTTGACCGACCAATGCTCTAACAATCTCCCCCTTTGTCAATTTTAGTGACACAACTATCAATACATATGGAATACAAAAAAGATAAAGAAACTTTAGTAGCTCCTATTCCACATGTCTAATCTTCAACATTCCTCGAAATCTTCGTTACTTCCAAGTACTCCAATGATCCCAAAGGTTGTAAGTTTAACATCACCGTTGTTGAAGATCCGTAGCTATAACAATGAGAAAGCATCGGTCTCGATCATTGTTATACAGTGTCATAGTATTATTACACAGTGTCAAAGTTCAATTGTATCACAACTTTAACAATAATACTATGGTGATATGTATCACTCCCTCTTAGTCAATACTCCATCTCACATGGAAACCACCCCCCCCCCCCTACATAATGATCCGAAAACCATATGTATTTTTAGTATGAACTACATATTAATTCTCCCCCTTTTTGTCAATAAAATTGGCAAAGGTACAAGAACGGGATCCTAATGAAATTTCTGAAAGAGAAGTTTCATGACTAAAAGAAGAATACATACCATCTAAATTAGATGCAATCATAAAGCCGAAGCTAAATGCATTCACCAAGGAGTTTAAAGATACAAGATAAGCCTTCTAATATTCCACAGCCGCACACCCCTCAAGATATGACTATTAAGCACAAGTTCAAAATAACTCTCCCCCATTTGATGTCATTCCCTAAAGAACACCAAGAGCGACCTTAATTTCAAAGAAAAGAAGGATTTTATTGGACACCAAAAACCATGAGAATGATTTTCTACATCCAAAAAACTCAATCAAATTAATCACAATTAAACCCATGATTAATTTAATCGGAATACGCAATCGAATTAAACACAAGAGGTGATCAATTCAATTGATTATGCTCAACATAAGAGAACTTATGGAGATACGAAAAATACTCAACTAGATTAATTACAAGAGAACCCATAATTAATCTAATTGGAATACACAACCAAACTAATCACAAAAGTAATCAATTTAATTGTCATTTTTTTTGCTCGACATAAGAAAACTTACGGAGCAATAACTAAATAACCAAACAGGATGATTAATTTAGTTCAATATGCTCGACATAACATATCTCACGGAACACCAACTAAGCTAATAAATCAACTTGGTTGTTTAATGCTCAAGATAAGATGCATTACGAAGCCTCACAGTAATACATAAAAATATGGATCAGGGATGATCAATACTGCGGAATACACAAGGATTCATTCTATTTTCCATCACTATTTTCATAACGACAATTAATAGACATAATCCTTGAAAACAAAAGATTTTAACCTACCTTCCATCAAATGATTGACAATATAGGCTTAACTTTTGTATTTGTCAAAAGACTATTCATTCTTTTACCAGTACGTGAATACCGATCACAAACGACTTTACTTTTGACAAAGTATGGGACAAACATAGTTCACAGACGTAAACACCAATATCTCATAACAAATCACAAGGAGTAATACTACAAAAACATCATCCTACAAATATTTTTAGAATTTAAACTAAAATAAACCTAAAAAGAAGATGAAAAATGTTAGAGCATTGCTCGGTCAACCTCGCATGCGTTTCTATCTCAAGCATGTTTGTCAATGTTAGTGATCAAAACTATAAGTATTGATTTCTAGTCTATTATAGCAAAGTCTCGGACTAGGATATAAAGTGTAGTTGAGCTCAAGGATTTCATGGCGATTCATCATACAAGCAGAAGAACTACTCAAGGAACCGGTGGAACTTCTCGACAAAAAGGTATGTGAAGACTTGAACTTATCTGCCACTCAAAAGTCTATCTACTCTATCTCCTACTCTTTGAGACAAGAAGTCGTATGCTATATATATGGACTTGGATTATACACATTTGGTATTTCGAGCCGAGTATACCTCGCCTATCTATATCTCGAAATATGTGTTGGTAAGCTTTTCGCTTCAATTAAGTTTATCTTTACCTAGTGACGAAAGTCATGATATGTTTCAATCACTTTGAAAATTGCTATGACGAGAAATGGTATAACAACTATATAACGTCCTCTAAGAATGTTTCAATGATTGAAATGAGAGTTTAGATTATATAACCAATGGTGGACATAAGCATTGTTGTGGAAACACATTTATGTATAAGTCCTATTCCTTGAACCAAAGTTTGCGAACTTTGTTGATCAAGAGAAACCGGAAGAATGGCTTGTTTCCAACTCCGCGAACTGCCGAACTTCTCATCCCGAGAAATTATGCCGGAGTTAACAAACTAGTTGCGTGAGTAACAGTCCACGATTAAGTCCGCGAACTTTTGCCGGAGATAACAAATTATGCCGGAGTTAACAAATTATGCCGGAGTTAACAAACTAGTTGCGTGAGTACTAGTTAACAAACTTTTGCCGAGATTTTCTGCTGGAGTTTGTAAACTCTGCCCGGTTGATTAAGTCCGCGAGCCTAGTCTGCGAACTTAAGAAGGTTATATATCTGAAGATGATTTCTGAACTTAAACTTAAAAATAATAAGGAATGCAGTTTGAAAACCGTGGCTATAAAAGTTCATGAACCGATTCATGTGAATCAAATCATCTTTGCTTCAATTGTGTCTTGTGTAGTACATAAGATTTCCTTGCAATTGAACAACTCTCTAACTAGTTCATTTGTAGTCATTTGAACTAGTTATGGTAAAGAAGAACATGGTTGATATGAGATGCTCATATGGCTAACCTTTTCGTTAACTATTATTGAACAACCAAGTTCATACGTTTGGGTACGGTTAACAAACCTAAAAGCGTGCATTGTAAAGTGTGTGTAACAAGCTAAGTTTTCGACCTAACGGTTGAGAAATATTAGCTTGAATCTAAATAAGGTTTTCATCTAACAGTGAATATTGAATTCTTTGTTACTAAGCTAACATTGATCGCAAACCCTGATTTGAAAGACTATATAAAGGAGACATCTAGTATTGTGCAAAATTAATTCCCACACCTTACGTGTGATACTAGTTTGCATACTAGAGTCGATTCTACTTTAACCTTTGGTTTTCTTCTACTAAAACCAGGTTAACGACTTAAAGACTTCATTGGGATTGTGAAGCCAGATCGATACTACTTTTATCATAGTTGTGTGATCTGATCTTGCATCTTCTATCGTACGAGTATAATCAGATTGATTGGCTTGAGATTGATATCTCCGATAGGCAAGATATAAAAAGTAATCACAAACATCTTCGTCTCATTGTTTGTGATTCCGCAACATCTTGTTTCGCGACCATACGATTAAGATTGTTGTGAGGTGATTGATAACTCTAGGATGTTCTTCGGGAATATAAGACCGGATTATCAATTGGTTCATGTTCGCCTTGATTATTATCAAAAGACGGAACAAAACCTTTAGGTTTTATCTGTGGGAGACAGATTGATCCTTTGATAGACTTGTAGGTGTGAGACAGATTTGTTTATTGTCAAAGCCTGCGATTTTGGATTGTAGCAACTCTTAGTTGTGGGTGAGATCAGCTAAGGGAATCAAGTGCACAGTATCCTACTGGGATCAGAGGCGTAGGAGCATAACTGTACCTTGGATCAGCGGGAGATTGATTTGGGTTCAACTACAGTCCAGTCCGAAGTTAGCTTGGATTAGGCTAGTGTCTGTAGAGGCTTAATACAGTGTGTGTTCAATCTGGACTAGGTCCCGGGGGTTTTCTGCATTTGCGGTTTCTTCGTTAACAAAATTGATGGTATCTGTGTTATTTAAATTTCCGCATTATATTGTTTTATCTTTATAATTGAAATAATACAGGTTGTGTGTTAGATCATCAATTAGAGTAATCCAACCTTTGGTTGTTGATTATCATTGATTGATTCTTGGATATTGGTCTTTGGTACCATCCAAGTTATTCCTTGTGTTTGATTAAAGACTCACTGATTTCTATTAGTTTGAGTAAATAAAAACAAGAGAGAGATGTTAACTCCTCGATATACTTTAGCCTAGATTGAGTATGACTGTCTAGATGATTCTCTAGCAAAGTATATTGGAGTTAGTCCATACATATTTCTAAGCGAAATATTGGGTGGTGTATTTAGACCCTCGCTTTTTCAATTGGTATCAGAGCAGGCAAACACGTTCAAGACCTTACAAGTCTGTGTTTGTAGCGATCTAACTATATGGACGATAAGTACATCTCTGATAACGAAACATCAGTTCAGGGTTGAAACTTCTGAGAAAAACTCAAAAACTTGTCCATTGATTGAATATTCTTTCGACTGGAAAAAAATCTCTTGAGGAACAGTTGGATGATCTTTCAGACGATAGTCATTCAGAAGAAGGACATAGTATTGATGAGGAAGTCTCCCAATATATCAAGTTGTTTGACCGTTCTTTGAAAGAAAAGAAGTCGACAACTTTCTTGAGAGAATACATGGGTCATCTTTGTCAAGAAAACAGGAAGTTGAGAAAACTATTTAAAGCTTATGATGGTGGATACAGACTCTTCCAATCTACCGTTAAAGATCACAGAGAAGAAGTTTGCTCAAAAAGGATCGAATGTGATAACCTTCTTCGAAAT
Organism: Papaver somniferum; assembly: GCF_003573695.1. Lineage (NCBI taxonomy): Eukaryota > Viridiplantae > Streptophyta > Magnoliopsida > Ranunculales > Papaveraceae > Papaver > Papaver somniferum. The sequence continues at coordinate 17,204,739 of NW_020622492.1, forward strand.
CTCTTCATGTTGAAAGAAAGACTTGCAGAAACTGAAGAAAGATGTGAATCTTAACAAAAAAAAAATTTTAACGACAAAGAACGCAGTCTTCTTGCCAAAGAAAAATCCTTGGAGACTAAACTTGCAGCTGCCCTTAATAAAGTAAATTCACTAGAAGAGAGTCTGGAAAAATTCAATTCTAGCTCCACAAAATTATCTTCTATGCTCGGAGCATGTAAAGAACATCGTGATATACGTGGTCTGGGATATAAAGGAATAGACGCTCCAAAAACTGGTAAGATCAATTTTTTTAAAGCTTGTGATAATTCTTAATGTGAAAAATCCTTGGCAGTCTGCAATGATTCTAAAAAACAGAATTCTCTTCTTTCAAAACCTGCTCGCAAGAGAACAGTTAAAAGTAATTCCTTTAACTGCTATTATTCTGGAAATAAAGGACATTCTGAGCAAAGATGTCGTTATCGGTTGAGGAATGAAAAACTTCATAAAATTCTTGCATGGATGTCTAAGGAAGTTATTAAACCGGTTTCCCACGTTGTTGGAGTAAAATGCATTTTGAACACTCTAAGAATGCACTGTGATAAGTCCCTTATTAATTGCATGTTCAAAACTAAAAATACCTACAATAATAGAAGAAATAGTGGAAAAAGATTGACTGATCAGGTAAATCACCCTGACAAAAGAAAAAGGCATAGGAGAAAGAAAGAAAAGTTAAGTTCCTTTTCACTCCCTGAAGGAAGCTGCAAATCCAAGACTTCAGACTCAATCTAGACAGTCAGACTCAATCTAGACTAAAGTATATCGAGGAGTTAATATCTCTCTCTTGTTTTGATTTACTCAAACTAATAGAAATCAGTGAGTCTTTAATCAAACACAAGGAATAACTTGGATGGTACCAAAAACCAATATCCAAGGAATGACAATCAACAACCAAAGGTTGGATTACTCTAATTGATGATCTAACGCACAACCTGTGTTATTTCAATTATAAAGATAAACAATATAATGCGGAAATTGAAATAACACAGACACCATAAATTTTGTTAACGAGGAAACAACAAATGAAAAAAAAACCTGGGACCTAGTCCAGATTGAACACACTATATTAAGCCGTTACAGACACTAGCCTACTCCAAGATAACTTCGGACTGGACTGTAGTTGAACCCCAATCAGTCTCCCACTGATCCAATGTACAGTTATGCTCCTACGCCTCTGATCTCATCAGGATACTGCGCACTAGATTCCCTTAGTTGATCTCACCCACAACTAAGAGTTGCTACGATCCAAAATCGTAGGCTTTAACAATAAACATATCTATCTCACACAGACAAGTATATCAAAGGATCAATCTGTCTCCCACAGATAAACCGTAAAGGTTTTGTTCCGTCTTTTGATAACAATCAAGGTGAACGGAAACCAATTGATAATCCGGTCTTATATTCCCGAAGAACAGCCTAGAGTTATCAATCACCTCACAACAATCTTAATCATATGGTAGGGAAACAAGATGCTGCGTAATCACAAACAATGAGACGGAGATGTTTGTGATTACTTTTTATATCTTGCCTATCGGAGATATCAATCTCAAGCCAATCAATATGATTCTACTCGTACGATAGAAGATGCAAGATCAGATCACACAACTACGATAAAAGTAGTATCGGTCTGGCTTCACAATCCCAATGAAGTCTTTAAGTCGTTAACCTAGTTTTAGAAGAAGAAAACCAAAGGTTAAAGGAGAATCGACTCTAGTATGCAAACTAGTATAACACGTAAGGTGTGGGGATTAGTTTTGTACAATACTAGATGTCTCTTTTATATAATCTTTCAAATCAGGGTTTGCAATCAATGTTAGCTTAGTAACAAAGCATTCAATATTCACCGTTAGATGAAAACCTGATTTAGATTCAAGCTAATATTTCTCAACCGTTAGATCGAAAACTTAGATTGTTACACACACTTGACAATGCACGCTTCTAGGTTTGTTAACCGTACCCAAACGTATGCACTTGTTGGTTCAATAATAGGTAACCAAAAGGTTAGCCATATAATCATCTCATATCAACCATGTTCTTCTTCAACATAACTAGTTCAAATGACTTCAAATGAACTAGTTAGAGAGTTGTTCAATTGCAAAGAAATGTTATGTACTACACAAGACACAATTGAAGCAAAGATGATTTGATTCACTTGAATCGGTTCATGAACTTTATAGCCACGGTTTGCAAACTGCATTCCTTAGCCTTTTTAAGTTTAAGTTCAGAAATCATCTTCAGATTTATAACCTTCTTAAGTTCGCAGACTAGGTTCGCGGACTTAAGCAACCGGACAGAGTTTACAAACTCCAGAAGAAAAACTCGGCAAAAGACCTTCCGCCGGTTTGCGGACTGGGTTCGTGGACTGGTACTCACGCAACTAGTTTGTCAACTCCAGCAGAATTTCTCGGGATGAGAAGTTCGGCAGTTCTTGGACTTGGCAACAAGCCATTCTTCTGGCTTCTCTTGATTAAAAAAGTTCGCAAACTTTGGTTCAAGGAATAGGACTTATACATAAATGTGTTTCCACAACAATTCTTATGTCCATTATTGGTTATGTAATCTAGACTCTCATTTCAATCATTGAAACATTCTTAGAGGACGTTATATATTTGTTACACCATTTCTCGTCAAAGCAATTTTCAAAGTGATTGAAACATATCATGACTTTGTTCACTAGGTAAAGATAAACTTGATCGAGGCGAAAAGCTTACCAACACATATTTTGAGATATAGATAGGCGAGGTATACTCGGCTCGAAATACCAAATGTGTATAATCCATGTCTATATATATAGCATACGACTTCTTGTCTCAAAGAGTAGGAGATAGAGTAGATATACTTTTGAGTGATAGATAAGTTCAAGTCTTCACATACCTTTTTGTCGAGAAGTTCCACCGGTTCATTGAGTAGTTCTTCTGCTTGTATGATGTATCGCCTTGAAGTACTTGAGCTCAACTACACTTTCTATCCTAGTCCGAGACTTAGCTATACTAGACTAGAAATCAAGACTTAGAGTTTTGATCACTAACATTGAAAAAGATGCTTGAGATAACAATGCATGCGAGGTTGACCGAGCAATGCTCTAACAGGTATGATCCCTACTCCAATACGTACAATCCGGGATGGTGAGATCACCCCAATTCTAGCTATGCTAACAAGCAAGGAGCGGTTCAACAACCTACTTTCAACCGTTCGAGTGGATTTCAACCAGAACAACAAAAATTCCATCCGCAACAATAACAATTTCAGCAACCTCAACAATCAATGCAAAATCAAGGTTCTGATATCGATGCAAAGCTTCAAACAATGATGCAAGGCATTTCTACCGTGTTTAAAGAAAGGCAGCAGGAGACTAAGAGTGCTATCAAGGAGTTGCAGACACAAATGGGATCCATGGTGGTTGATATAAACAAATTGAAGGCACAAAATAGTGGGAAACTCCCTTCTCAGCCTATTAACCCAAAAGAGGGTGTCAATGCTATTACTTTGAGAAGTGATACACAACTTGTGCAACCCGAGGTTACTGATTCAGGAAAGGTGAAAACACCAAAGAAACCTGTTTTGGAGAAGAAGAATGATGATTCTCCCCAAACTTCTGAGGTACCTATTCCTAACTCTAAAACTCCGGTTTCTACTTATGTTCCTCCTTTACCTTTCCCTTGCAGATTTGCAAAGTCCAAGAAAAAGGAACTAGAAAAGGATATTTTAGACATTCTCAAGAAGATCCATGTGAACATACCACTCATTGATGCTATTAAGCAATTTCCAAAGTATGCAAAGGTTTTGAAAGACTTATGTACCAATAAGCAGAATCTCAAAGGTAATGAAGTGCTAAGTGTGGGGAAGAATGCTTCGGCAATATTACAAAACAAACTCCCACTTAAGTGAAAGGATCTCGGTAGATTTGTGTTTGAGGGTGAAAACATTTTCTGCTGGTTTTGGTAATTTCGTGTGTTGTGGGTGAGAAACGAGTCTAAACCCTTAACAATGTACTACAAGGGAGTACTTTATATTCGAGAGATCAATCTATACAAATCTGGCCTAAACCAAGAAATGGCCTTTCCATACTTGCTTCGGTCACAAAGTGAAGGAGAAGGGTTGGTTTCGGGGAGGGACGCGAAGAGAGTGTTGAGACCAGAATAGTAGATTCTAGAAGAGTAGTTTTTTGACTTGTATCAGAAAGTGAAAGCTAACATATGGTAAAGCTAACAAGTGATTTTTGAGTGTTGTATGCTCCTGATCAAAAACTTGTCCTTCGGTGGAAATAGGTGAAACCTATTTATACAAGTTGTAATAAAACGTATCCTGGCCTCGTAAGAAGTGGAAACGGTTGAGTGATAGAAGAAAGCGGTAACGGGTAACGCCTGGAATTGATGTTTCCATAATGAAGAAAACGTTTCACCATTACTTCTTGTATTTACTAACCGCCTCACTCTTATGACACTTTCTTGTAACGGGGGTATTGCACGCCGCACGCTGTAAACCGCCAGACCAATACCCTGATGAGTACCCCCCCAGTTTGTGACATGTTTTGATGTCTTGAGCGATTTCGTGGAAAACGTGTAGCAGGTTTCCATGTGTGGCATGGTGGCATGCCAGTGGCTGTGGCATAGCGACGTGCTAGTAGATGTGGCATGGTGGCATGCCAGTAGCCGTGGCATAGCGACGTGCTAGTAGTTGTGGCATGGTGGCATGCCAGTGGCCGTGGCATAGCGACGTGCTAGTAGTTGTGGAATGGTGGCATGCCAGTAGCCGTGGCATATCGACATGCTAGTAGTTGTGGCATGGTGGAATGCCAGTAGCCGTGGCATAGCGACGTGCTAGTAGATGTGGCATGGTGACATGCCAGCAGCTGTGGCATAACGACGTGCTAGTAGTTGTGGCATGGTGTCATGCTAGTAGTCGTGGCATAGCGACGTGATATCAGATGTGGCATAGCGACGTGCTAGCAGCTGTGGCATAGCGACATGCTAGAAGATGTGGCATAGCGACGTGCTAGTAGCTGTGGAATGGTGTCATGCCAGTAGCCCTGGCATAGCGACATGCTAGCAGTTGTGGCATAGAGACGTGCTAGCAGCTGTGGCATGGTGGCATGGCCAACATGCTCACACATATTTTAGGTGCGGCAAAATTAGGGGTTTTGGCATTGCGACCAAAAGTTGCCATAAGTTTGGTGGCAAACTTGTACGGCTGAGATTTGTATCTCAGGAGGAAGGGTAGCCGTTGATTATTGCAACCTTCCATTTGGAAGCCAGTGGCATGGAGGCATGGACGGCATGGCTTTGGCATGAAGTGGAGCCGCTAGAAGTGTGCGGCTTGGAAGGGAAGCGCTTGCGGCTTTGCTAAATTAGGGTTTGGTATGTTGAAACCCTAGTTAGATCTCTTTACTAGAATCGCTGTATAATTCTAGTACGGACTCGTAAATTGATGGTCCACCCCTCCATTTTATACGGAAAAGAATTTCCTATCTCCCCACGATGGATTATTTAGGTTTTGAGCTCGTTCGGGAGGTGAAAACAGCCCGAAAGTAAAACTCAGGAAGAATTCAGGAGGTATGTTGGTAGCAACTTTCCCAAATTAGGGTTTGGCGTGTTGAAACCCTAATTAGTGCATATAATATGCACGTGCGGCATGTTTGGCGCGTTGGCGCGTTTTTGGGAAGTGAGCATGTATAGCGACCTCTTTTGAGACCGTGGCAGGTTTGGAGCAACCTGATTGGTCAATGAAAGTGGGGGGTGGGGGGATGTGGGGGGGGGAAGCTTAGGGCACGGACACACTTTTAACGCGCGGTGGCGGATTTGAAGCGACCTGATTAGTCGATGGAAAGAGGGCCCGCATGCTAGGGTGCGGCCGCACTTTTAGTGCGTCGTGGAGGATTTGGTTGCCTAGCTTGACTAAGAATGGTTTTGACCAACGGGGTCTAGTATGCCGCGGGGGGCGGGAACCTTAATTTTGTAATTTAGTCGGATTTATGAATTCTTTGTGAGTTATCACAATAATTGGCTGGATTTTGTATGCTGCCACACAAAATTTTATCTACAGAATGCAGTGTGCTTTCTGTATGAGCATTTCGTGCAATGGCCTTAACTTTGGTACTTGGAGGTTTCATGCTACTCCTCTGCGAGTGAACATAAATACACCATACCGATTTAAGGGTTCTGCTGGGGAACATAGCACAGGAAAGTACTTAGTGAGTCTAGTATTGGCGAGGCGCCAGAAAAGGTATATTGAGAGGCTCAATAAATATTTCGGTGGAGAGGTTAGTACTCGCAACACCGTTCCTTGCAGAGTGATGTCACATCTGATGTAAGGTTTTACGATTTTAACCCTAAGCTAAAAACCACCATCAACATTAAGTCCCCTGCTTAGCTCAGAACAGGGGCCTTGTTGCGAGGTAAACATGAGATGGTGACAGACGAGGGCAAATTTTTTGCTGTTGGCTAGGCCACGAGGTGGTAGAGATGGTTGCTGGCTGAGACGCAGACTGTTGGCATCATCTTAGAAGGGAGTCGCTAGCATAGACTTGGCGTGAAAGGGAGCCGTTGGCATTGCGCGCCTTGAAACGGAGCCGCTGGCATCGGTCGACTTGGTAAGGCTGGGCTTGGCGCGGCTTGGATGCGGCTTGGGAGCGACTTGGCTTGGATTGGGCGTGACTTGGTTGGCGCGTCTTGGACACGGCTTGGATTGGCTCGGCTTGGAATGGGAGCCGCGGGCATTGTGCGGCTTGGTAAGCGCGCCAGGTAAGCACGTTTATTAAGCGCATCTTGTACGCGCGTCTGGCATGCGCGTCTGGTAAATGCGTCTGGCAAGCGCGTCTGGCATGCGCGTCTGGTAAGTGCTTCTGGCAAGCGCGTCTTGTAAGCACGTCTGGTAAGCGCGTCTGTCATGCGTGTCTTGTAAGCGCGTCTGGCATGCGCGTCTTGTAAACGTGCCTGGTAAGCGCGTCTGGCATGCGCATCTTGTAAGCGCGTCTGGTAAGCGCGTCTGGCATGCGCGTCTGGTGAGCGCGTTTTGCATTATCTTGGACGCGGACTGTGGGCGCTGGAACTTGGATACCAAGCGGTGATGATAGCACTAATGGATTCAGTCCGTGGGACGGTGGAAATGGCACTTGGAAGGCTTGCAGGGTGGATCACGGAATGCTGGAGCGTTGGCGCTAACTTAACCACATAGTGTTGGAGTCATGGAGAGTTGCATGTTGAGCGACTGGTGTTCCTCGTACTGTCGCGATGTTGGTTCGGTCATGGAGCGGAGATATTGGCACACTATTTATTCGGCTATGGAGCATGAGTGTGGTGCGCCCAGTCATCTATTCCCGTTCATGGCAGTAAGGAATCCTTATTCTGTTCAAACTCTAAAAATTGCGTTCGTATGAAAAGGGGTATCGACCCACTTCTGTTTTTTTTGTTCGCCCAGCTTCGTGCTTTCATCTGCAGTATCTGGCTCCTCTTCGACATTTGTTAGCGGTGGTAGAGCGAGAATTAATGGTAACAAAGCAATCTCCAAATCATCATCAAGGCGAGCCAGGAGAACTCAAGGTAGGTGCTCTCGCATGTACCCGCCCAACAGTTCCATCGATCTTCTCCAGAATGTGTAATAAGGTTCTGACTCAAGAAGGATGAGTATCTGACAACGGATTTAAAAATTCACCAAACTCCATTGCACTCTTGGGATGGATGGATGAAATAATGTCAGGGCTAATTTTGAGATTGTGGTTGTGTTGTTGGTTCATCCTTGACTTTAGGTTATTTGGTGCCTAAACTTTTGATTGCGATGATGATATACTGTCGATGCTTGTATGGTCGAAATCTTCCACAACCATTGGGTGAAGTAGATGAGTTGAGAGATGTTCCGTTGCCGATGTGCTTCTATTAACTTCCCAAGGACTTCGTTCTAAATGACATCCTTTGAACCATCTTCTGAACCTTGAACTATTGTATAGAATGGGATGCAATGAGCAGCGCCCAGTTATACTTCTGTTAGATCCGATGGTCTGGCCGGATATGTGAATGTATCTCTGTGGCGTGCTTTTGGGAACTTTGATGCACGTGTACAGCTTCATGTTGAGAAATTCTTACGTCTTGTAAAACTTCGACAATGATGATGTTGAAATCGGAAATAACCTGGTTGAGAGCAGCAAAGGAGTCCCGTTCTGGTAGTCCCCATGTGTAATTATCCTGAGCCTATTTTATCGTGGAAGATGTGCTTCTGGTGCATTCGCTGGTAAGGTGGTGACTGTGTTTAATATTCTAAACACGAAGGAAGCTTCAGTCCCCAGGTGTGGTTTACATGCTTATATCCGGTATGGTTGGTGAGTTGACCATGATAAGGATATCACCATCTCGCATCCGTAGTGGTGACTCTATTACTTCTTCCATGTGAAACTAAAACATGGAGAAGTACGGATTACCCTTGTAGCAATTGCTGCTATGGTGAAGTTCTGGCTGGTATCGACAAACAAACAACAACAGTTCTTGGCAGCAGATGTGATCAGAAGAGACTACACCGCGTGGGAACCAAAATAGGTCGGCTGGAATTGTACGGGCGTCCATGGAAGTATAGGGATCGGATGTATGCGTAAGCGAGTAAACTGTCTATGACCACGAGGTTTGGCGAGATGGATCAAAAAACGGCCACAACTGCGATCCTTGGCTGGCTGTGATCACGATCCTTGACAGGAAAGAGTGTGGTGGATACAAGCACGAACTTTGGAAGGAAGGAGTGTGGCGTTGAAGCGGCTTCAGCTCTTGGAGAGGACGTTGAAGCTTATGGAGCAAAACGATGAAGCTTCGGCTTCGGATCCTGGAGCAGTTTATGGAGAGGAAGCTGAAGCGGAGCGACTTCTGGATCTGGAAGCGGAGCGGCTTCCAGAGAGAATGTTGAAGCGGTTTCCATAGGGAAACATTGAAGCGGAGTGGCTTATGGATCTAGAAGCGGAGGTGGCTTCCCGAGAGAATGTTGAAGCGGTTTCCAGAGCGAAACATTGAAGCGGAGCGGCTTCTGGCTCTGGAAGCGTAGGAGGCTTCCCGAGAGAATGTTGAAGTGGTTTCCAGAGCAAAACATTGAAGCAGAGCGGCTTCTGGCTCTGAAAGCGGAGGCGGTTTCCCGAGTGAATATTGAAGCGGCTCCTGTAGAAAACTCCAGTGAGGGTGCCATTAGCCCTTGACTCCGAAAAAAGAATTGATACGATATGGATGGGAAGACGTCACAAATGGTGCTGGTCGGCAAGTAGCGTTTTTCTCCTTATGAGAAAGAATACGCTTCTTCTGTTCGATTCTACCTTGCACCTCTCAGAGCCTTGACGGCTATAATGTTCAAGTCGGAGGCCGCGTCAATCAGCGTGCTGTCAAACTCGACATCCTTCAAGTGAACAGTGGTTAGGAGTCCCCAGTTCTGTCTATTAATCGTGCTTCCAAGGAGAGGTTGGGATTCGGGAATGGCTTCCTTGGCTGGAAACAACTGCTTTCCTGATGCAGTGCGGTCGAGGGCTGCGAGTATATCTTGATGATGCGCCTTGTAGAAATACAGAATCTCATAAAAATGGTTTATCATGGACTGCACGATTTGGATGGAGTCCCAAGAAATTATGCAGCTACTGATGGGAAGAGGGTCTCTGTGAACCCAGGAGGGTTGCTGATTTTCTTTGCCTCGATTTTGGAGAAATCGTTCCTGATCTCTACGTGTGATAAAATTGGATTGCTGATTTTTCTACTGAGCGTTTAGGAGCAACGCGAGCCTCTTCATTTATAAAGGCGCGTCATGCTGAAGTGCTTGCGCCAGATGTTAAAAGTATTCTTTGCCGGTTCCATCTGGGTTGACGTCACTCTCGTGGTAACCGCTCCGCTAGTGTCTTGAGGAAAATAGGTATCTCTTTCTGAGTCGTAGCCATGTCTGTCTGAGCCTTACGAGAACCTTTTGTATTTCCATCAAATCAATAGTGGTAAGAAGAGATCGGCTTCTGCTGGCTTTTCCAGTCTCCCGTCCTGATGGTGGAGTAGCAGCGGTTCTGGTGACGGTTGGAGATATCACACTTGGAGAACGTTGGGAGCGGCGACAACGTCTTTGGATATGATGATCGGCGGCGTAACACCTGAAGGAACGTTTTCCGCGCCGCTGGTGTTGGCAGGTGGTGTATTAACCCCACTGGAAGGAACGTTAACACCGAGAATAATTTCAGTACCAGTGTTCTCAGGGTTTGTTGCTGATACGGACAGTTTCCGAGGATGTAATCTCGAGTTGGGAGTTCCACCGGAACATGTGCATAAACTTTGAGTTCAACGCTCTCTGGTTCGTTGAGGGTTTCACCGAGATCCAAAAGTTACAAATTGAGGCGACCGAAGGTTCCTCCACGGATGTGATCAATAAACAGGAAGCGGAAATCGGAAGGTTGTCCAAAAAGTTGAAACTGAAACAGGCGGCTCTCCAAAGTGCAAAGGAGGTTTTCTCTAAGAAGAGAAAGCCATTGCTGAATGATTTTTCTTGAACATCTTCTGTCTTCTGGACCTCTTTGCTTAGGTTTTTTTTTTTTAGTAGGGAAAACGAAACGCCTAGTTTATGGTTTGGTTTTCTGGTTTTTGGATTGATAGATGGTTGCTTTTTATAAGAGTTTTGGATTATTTTGGAACAATGGTCTTTTAATATGTTAAAGTCTGAATTGCAAGTGTAAGTAGCAAATCATCTGGAAAAATTGTGAAACCGTGAATATTGCATGACGGTGGAAAGCATGAGATGAAATTTGGGAATAACATGGCTATCGGTTTCCAACGCGAAAACCTTAAAGTAGTAGATTGTGTACCATGTCTAATAAGACTTACTCTCTTTTATGAGCGACGTCGTTGTGTCCGTGATAAGTCCCCAGTCATTCCTCATCGTGTGATAACTGACAACTTAGCCATTGAACCCCGCGCGATCATTTGCTTCTACCATCTTGATGTCTGGGTTGAAAAATGAAACTTGGAATTGGAAATTGATATTGTAACCGAGAGATTAATCTCTCACTGTGGTCGCCAATTGTTTGAGGGTGAAGACAATTTCTGCTGGTTTTGGTAATTTCATGTATTGTGGGTGAGAAACGAGTCTAAACCCTAAACAATGTAATGAAAGGGAGTACTTTAGATTCGAGAGATCAATCTGTACAAATCCGGCCTAAACCAAGAAATGGCCGTTCTAGACTTGCTTCGGTCACAAAGTGAAGGAGAAGGGTTGGTTTTGGGAAGGGAAGCGAAGAGAGTGTTGAGACCAGAATGGTTGATTCTGAAAGAGTAGTTGTTTGACTTGTATCAGAAAGTGAAAGCTAACAGATGGGAAAGCTAACAAGTGATTTTTGAGTGTTGTATGCTCCTCGCCAAAAATTTGTCCTTTGGTGGAAATAGGTGAAACCTATTTATACAAGTCGTAATAAAACGTACCCTTGCCTCTTAAGAAGTGGAAACGGTTGAGTGATGGAAGAAAGCGGTAACGTGTAACGCCTTGAATTGATGTTTCCATAATGAAGAAAACAATTCACCATTACTTTTTGTATTTACTAACTGCCTCACTCTTATGACACTTTCTTGTAACGGGCGTATTTCACGCCGCACGTTGTAAACCGCTAGTCCAATACCCTGATGAGTATCCCCCAGTTTGTGACATGTTTTGATGTCTCGAGCGTTTTCGTGGAAAACGTGTAGCAGGTTGCTATGTGTGGCATGGTGGCATTCCAGTGGCTATGGCATAGCGACGTGCTGGTAGCTGTGGCATGGTGGCATGCCAATAGCCGTGGCATAGCGATGTGCAAGTAGATGTGGCATGGCGGCGTGCTAGTAGTTGTGGCATACCGACGTGCTAGTAGCCGTGGCATGGTGGCATGCCAGTAGCCGTGGCATAGCAACGTGCTCTTAGCTGTGGCATGGTGGCATGCCAGTAGCCGTGGCATTGCGACGTGCTAGTAGATGTGGCATGGTGGCATGCCAGCAGCCGTGGCATAGCGACGTGCTAGTAGCCGTGGCATCGCGTCATGCCAGTAGACGTGGCACAACGACGTGCTAGAAGATGTGGCATAGCGACGTGCTAGCAGCTGTGGCATAGCGACGTGCTAGTAGATGTGGAAATGTGTCATGCCAGTATCCGTAACATAGCGACGTGCTAGCAGTTGTGACATAGCGACGTGCTAGCAGCTGTGGCATGGTGGCATGGCCAACATGCTCGCACATATTTTAGGTACGGCCAAATTAGGGGTTTTGGCATAAACCATGGAATTTGGCATTGCGACCAAAAATTGCCATAAGTTTGGTGGCAAACTTGTACGGATGATATTTGCATCTCAGGAGGAAGGGTAGCCGTTGATTGTTGCAACCTTCCGTTCGGAAGCCAGTGGCATGGAGGCATGGCCGGCATGGCTTTGGCATGAAGTGGAGCCGCTGTAAGTTTGCAGCTTGGAAGGGAAGCGCTTTCGGCTTTGTCTAAATTATGGTATGTTGAAACCTTAATTAGCGCCCTTTACTAGAATTTTTGTATAATTCTCGTACAAACTCGGAGTTTGATGGTCCTCCCCTCCATTCTGCAGAAAAGAATTTCCTATCTCCCTAAGCGGGAATATTTAGGTTATGAGCTCATTCGGGAAGAATTCAGGATGGATGTTGGTAGCAACTTGCCCAAATTAGGGTTTAGCATGTTGAAACCCTAATTAGTGCATGTAGTATGCGCGTGCGACATTTTTGGCGCGTTGGCGTTTTTTTGGGAAGCTAGCATGTATAACGACCTCTTTTGAGACCGTGCCAGGTTTGGAGCAACCTGATTGGTCAATGAAAGTGGGGGGGCCGGCAAGCTTAGGGCACGACCACACTTTTAACGCAAGGTGGCGGATTTGAATCAACCTGATTGGACGATGGAAAGAGGGCCGACATGCTAGGGTGCGGCCGCACTTTTAGTGCGCTGTGGCGGATTTGGTTGCCTAGCTTGACTAAGCATGGTTTCGACCAACGGGGTCTAGTATGCTCCGCGGGGCGCGAAACCTTAATGTAATTTAGTCGGATTTATGAATTCTTTGTGAGTTATCACAATAATTGGCTGGATTTTGTATGCTTCCACACAAAATTTTATCTACAGAATGCAGTGTACTTTCTGTCTGAGCATTTCGTGCAATGGTCTTAACTTTGGTACTTGGAGGTTTCATGCTACTCCGCTGCGAGTGAACATAAATCCGTCATGCCATACCGATTTAAGGGTTCTGTTGGGGAACATAGCACAAGAAAGTAATCAGTGAGTCTAGTATTGGCGAGGCTCCAGAAAAGGTATATTGAGCGGCTGAATAAATGTGTCGGTGGAGAGGTTAGTACTCGCAGCACCGTTTCCTTGCAGAGTGACGTCACATCTGATGCAAGGTTTTACGATTTTAACCCTAAGATGAAAACCACCATCAACACTTTGATATTCCTGTCACAATTGGTAACACTATATTTAACAAAGCTATGTTGGATTTAGGTGCATCCGTTAATATTATGTCTGCATCAATGTACAATTCACTTGATCAAGGTCCTCTTAAAAAGTCTGGAATTGTGTTGCAATTAACCGATCGCTCTAATGTCTACCCTATGGGTATTGTCGAGGATGTTCTTGTGCAGGTTAATCAACTTGTATTTCTAGCTAACTTTTGTGTGTTACAGATGAATGAAGGTTCACCGGACTCATCTCTTCCATTGCTATTTGGGCGTCCCTTCATAAAACGGAGAAAACTATTATTGACGTGGACAAGGGAACGCTAAGTATGGAGTTTGATGTAGAAACAATACATTGGCACAACAAGTGTTTGAATTGAATGGTGGAGATTCTTTGGAAACCGTTTTAACTACATCCATAGATAATGGTGTAGAGTGTGGTAATGAAGTCAAGGAATCTCTTGGTGATCTTAACTCACTAAAAGTATGCACAGAAACTCATAATATATCTTTTATTTCTTTACCATGCAGTGATGAAAAGCTTGTACCTTCAATTATTAAATCTCCAAAGTTAGAATTGAAACCTCTTCCCGATCACTTAAAGTAATTGTACTTAGGTGACAAGGAAGATCTACCTGTGATTGTTTCTAACAAGCTTAGTGAATTACAGGAGAAAAAACTTCTAAGGGTGCTAAGGAAGTACAAGACGGCCATAGGATGGACAATTGATGATATCAAGGGTATAAGCCCTGTCGTTTGTATGCACAAAATCCGTTTAGAGAATGATGCAAAGCCTACAAGGGAAGCGCAACGTCGTTTGAATCCCCTATGATGGAAGTTGTGAAAAAGAAGATACTCAAGATTTTGGACGTGGGTGTTATCTACTCCATATCCCATAGCAAGTGAGTGATCCATGTACAAGTAGTACCAAAGAAATCAGGTGTGACAGTGGTGGAGAATGATAAGAACAAACTTGTCCCAACTCGTGTGCAAACCGGTTAGAGGGTTTGTATTGATTACAGGAAATTGAATGCCACCACTAGGAAGGATCATTTTCCATTGCCTTTTATTGACCTTTTTTTTTAGAAGAAAAAGTATCAATCCATTTTGTGAGAAATCCATGGCATAGAGAGGAGTGTGAGAGAGGCTACATTGCTAACACTCTTACTGATTTTTCATTAAACATTCAAGAGACTTTAAATAGGAATTACATGAACAAACCCTAACAATATACTCCTAACTTATATGACTCATAATCAATAGGTGCACCCCTTGGACTAAATCAAAAACCAACCCAAAACTTATTCAAATTTTAAATTTCCTACAATTTAGATTTCACATATTTTGAATTATTTCCAACATCCTCCCATAATTCAAAATATCATCTTCTTCATGTTCATTATCATCTTAATAATCACCATCATCATATCATCATCATCATTAGCAGATCACCATCATTAACCAATGAAACGTATTATCCAAATCAAATATTTGCATCTTCATACATCATCCTCATCGTCTTCTCACGTCAACAACATCTGTGCTTCACCACTTCAATGGAGCCATTTGTTGAACCGTTGTCGAGCATCTTCAAGAAATCACTCAACTGTTGCAGCAACTTTCACGTAATTTCAACATGCATTTTTGTAACCCCAACATCATTATCACCGTTACATTTATTTCATCATCATATGTCATCACTGGTTTCCATGAAATAAGTTTTCCCAGATGAACATACCTTCATACTTTACCATAACAGTAACCACCATTGATCAGCATCATATCGTTGACTTCAAATAAAATATTTTCTCAAACACATAAAATTACTATTTGTTTTTTTAAATGCCATTGATGAAAACAATTTTCCACTTTTTTAAAATAATATTGATGACAAAAATTCATTTCCTCCCTCACCTCAACTCTCTACCCCAGCTCTGATACCATGTGAGAAATCCATGGCATAGAGAGGAGTGTGAGAGAGGCTACATTGCTAAAACTTTTATTGATCAAATGCTTGAACGTTTTGTTGGACACTCTTACTATTGCTTCCTTGATGGCTATT
This sequence comes from Papaver somniferum, assembly GCF_003573695.1. Taxonomy (NCBI): domain Eukaryota; kingdom Viridiplantae; phylum Streptophyta; class Magnoliopsida; order Ranunculales; family Papaveraceae; genus Papaver; species Papaver somniferum. Next base: position 17,220,252 of record NW_020622492.1, read on the forward strand.
CAGGTTACAATCAGATTGTGATAGCATCGGAGAATCAAGAGAAAACCACTTTCACTTTTCCTTTCGGTACTTTTGCTTATAGAAGGATGCCTTTTGGCTTGTGCAATGCTCCAGCTACCTTTCAAAGGTGTATGGCAAGTATCTTTTCAAAATATGTTGAAAACATAATTGAAGTGTTCATGGACGACTTTAGTGTCTTTGGTGATTCATTTGACCTTTGCTTGAACAACTTGTCTCTAATCCTTGAACGATGTGTTGAAACAAACCTTGTGCTGAATTGGGAAAAGTGCCATTTTATGGTAACTCATGGCATAGTTTTAGGCCATATAATATCTTCTAAAGTCTTGGAAGTAGATAAATCTAAGATAGACCTTATTCGTGCTTTAACCCCTTCCACTACGGTGAGGGAGATACGCTCTTTTCTTGGTCATGCAGGTTTCTATCATAGATTTATCAAGGATTTTTCCAAGATAGCATCACCAGTTTGCAACTTATTGCAAAAAGATGTTGTTTTTAACTTTGATGAAAAGTGTGTGGCGGCATTCAACCGTTTGAAAGAACTTTTAATTTCAGCCCCTATCGTTAAACCATCGGATTGGAGCAAGCCTTTTGATCTCATGTGTGATGCAAGTGACTATGCGGTTGGTGTGGCGCTTGGGAAACGTGTGGGGAAGATACCTCATGCTATTTATTATGCTTCTAGAACGTTAAATGAGGCCCAACAAAACTATACAACCACTGAAAAAGAGTTGTTAGCTATTTTTTTTTCTTTAGAAAAGTTTCGCTCTTATCTTATTGGTACAAAAGTTGTTGTCTTTTCTGATCATGCAACACTTAGGTACTTGCTAATAAAGAAAGAATCGAAACCGAGGATCATACGATGGATTTTACTCTTGCAAGAGTTTGATATTGAAATCAAGTATAAGAAAGGAATTGAGAATAACGTTGCGAATCACTTGAGCCTTCTTGCTGTGGACAAGGAACCTATCCCATTGCGTGAAAGTTTCCCGGATGAACAACTATTCTCAATTTCCTTTGGAGAACCATGGTATGCTGATATTGTGAATTACTTGGTGTCTAAACAAATCCCAAAGAACTTGTCTCGTGCTGAGAGGGACAAGCTTAAGAAGTTTGGAAACCAATACATATGGGATGATCCATACCCGTGGAAACATTGTAGCGACCAAGTAATACAAAGGTGCGTTCCCGAATCCGAATTTCATTCTATCTTGTATTTTTGTCACTCTTATGCTTGCGGAGGACATTTAGGGAGTAGGAGAACCGCTCACAAGGTACTTGAAAGCGGTTTTTATTGGCCAACCTTGTTCAAGGATGCATATATATTTTGTAGAACTTGTGATAGGTGCCAAAGAACAGGCAATCTAGGTGCTCGAAATCAAATGCCAGAAACTTTTATTCAATTTATTGAAGTTTTTGATGTATGGGGTATTGATTTTATGGGTCCTTTTGTCAACTCCCATGGGAATTTTTATGTCTTACTTGCTGTTGATTATGTCTCTAAATGGCTAAAATCTAAGGCCACCCCAATTCTAAAGTTGTTTCAGATTTTGTGCAAGATAATATTTTTGCAAGGTTTGGAATTCCAAGAGCCATAATTAGCGATGGGGTTCTCACTTCAAAAACAGGATCTTACAAAGCTTGTTGAAGAAGTACAATGTGTCGCACAAGATTGCAACACCTTATCATCCCCAAACAAATGGACAAGTAGAGGTTTCTAACCGGGAGGTGAAACCCATTCTAGAGAAGACGGTGAATCCAACAAGGAAATATTGGAGTATGCGACTTAATGATGCTTTGTGGGCTTATAGAACCGCATACAAGACACCTATCGGGATGTCTCCCTTTATACTTGTGTATGGTAAACCTTGTCATTTACCCGTTGAAATTGAGCATAAGGAGTTTTTGGCTATTAATCAATGCAATATGGAGATGGATGGGTCCGGAAAGCAAAGGAAGTTACAACTCCAAGAGCTAGAAGAACTTCGCGGTGATGCATTTGAAAGCTCACGCATTTACAAGGAGAAACGAAGGCATTTGATGATACTATGATTTCTAGAAAATAATTTTGTGTTGGAAAAAAAGTGCTTTGGTTAATTCTCGCTTGAATTTATTTCCTGGTAAATTAAGGTCACGATGGATCAGACCTTTTATTGTTACTAATGTGTTTTCTCATGGTGCAGTAGAAATTCGTAGCATAGTTACAGGAAAGGAGTTTAAAGTGAATGGGCACTGGTTGAAACCATATTATGAGAACTTCACTTCTGAAGTTGTGGAAGGAGTTAATTTTGTGGATGCACTCCCTCTGGAGGATGCTTAGCAAGCAAGGAGATAGTCCGGCTGACGACTTTAAATCAAGCGCTAAAAGGGAGGCAACCCATCGGATGAGTATTTCTTGTCTTATTTTTATTTTTTTTGTCTTGTTTTTAGTTTTTCTTGTTTTGCATTTAATTTTTATGATTTCTTGTCACATTATCATGTAGGATTTCCCACCTTGACTTACTTTGGATGACTCAATTTACATTGAGGACAATGTAAAGTTTAAGTGTGGGGGACTGGTTAAGCATTTGCATTGTAAATTTTTCATGAAATTTTCAATTTTTGTGTAAAATAGTGAATAAAAAAACTCCAACTTGTGGATAGTTTAGAGTCACATGGTCTGCATGTCGCTATTATTACATCGAGATTCTCATAAGAGTGACTGAACTTAGAGATGACAGAGAATATGATCGGGTTTCTTACTTGCATGAGAGTTAAAGTTGGAATTAACCATGCCAGTGGAAAATGAGGTGCAGAATGAATTCAGTGTTAGAGTTGTGGTCCCTTACAGTGGAGACTACCCATGTTACATCATGAGAGGCACCAACCTTCACTTCTTTGTACGTGTCTAACTTTGTGCTTTTAGAGTGTGTGTCACCGTACGTAAACTCCGGGTAAAATGGTGAGCTAACCAACCTCCCACCAATAGAAGCACTATTTTGATCTCTTGAGTGTTATTTTATCAATCATGATGGTGACATCGAATTGCTAACTTACGCACCACTTGTAATCTTGTTCGCAGTTAGCACCATTCACTTTATCTCTCTACACCAATAGGTATATAGAAACACCATCATCATCAACAAGATGAGCATCACAAATTCGAAGGAAACTTTAAGACGTTCAAGGTTTAAAAGCAACGGTACAGAAATGAGCAGATTTTGGATTCAAGTAAAGCAACAAGACAAGAAGCAGAATTTTTACAAGTTGAAGATTATTGTACAAGAGTGAAGATTATCAAGATGAGAATTCAAGAAGTTTATGATATCGAGACATACAATTTGTTAAGAATCAAGCGGTAAAGTACTTACACCTTGGCCTTTGTACTTGCATCTTTAGTTTATCTTATTTGTTAATTTGTATTTTTTTTCTCTTGTCTCAAAAAAAAAATGAAAAAAAAAAGAGAAAAAGAAAATAAATAAATAAAAGACAAGAGAAAAGTTTATTAGGTTTCATGATTTAGTTTTAATATTTTTTTTGTTTTCATTTTGTATTTACTTTATCTATCTTGCATGTTACAAAAAAAATAATAATTCATTGCATCATATTTTGGTTTGTTTAGTTTGTTTTTGGTTTTGTATTCATCTAATAAAGCCAATGGAATAAGAAATATTCGTAATGAAGTTTCAAGCAACAAGAATTAGAGGAAAGAATCACATTGTCGAGATTCTACGAAGTTCAAGGTTTCATCATCAAGAGTTGATGACCGAAGACGAAGATGAAGACAAGGATTGAAGACCGAAGATGTTTCAATGGATGTTGTGAAAGTGGTGCTAACTGCACGTCGAACGGATAACGAGGTAAGTAAGCATATTCCCACTTTCGTTAAGTGGTTGATTTCCTTTCTTAGAGATCGTCAGAAAAAATGGTTTTCAAAATGAATAAAAGATGTGGGTTTTCAAAACAATTCAGATGGTTTTGCCTTCCTATTATTCAAACGTGTCCCAGGAATCTCTCTTCATTCCTACCTGGACACATGTGTGACCCATAAAAAGCTGTTTATTATTGAGAGCAATTTCATAAAACCCTTTTTTGTAAGGCAGAGTCGAGACTTTCGATCACCCCGAACCCGGATTTCTTCGATAAGTGATGGTTATTTCTCTCTCAACTTTTAAGGATGAGATTGTGTTCATATATGTGTCTAACTTATTATGACTAGTGTGCATAATATCTATGTCTTCTTAGCGCGTTGGATGCTATCATTAAGGAGAACTAGTAAGTTGGAAAAGTAGGTTTTGTGGGTATATCTCTAGTAATCCCTCACGAGACTATAACTCGTCCATTAGGGACACCTAGGGGTTCAAAGGCTTGTTATAATGCTAAGTGTGACCGTAGCCTCGACGACACCGAGTTGTATGTAAATTTTAGAATTAGTTTTATTTGATTTGCTAGAGGATTCATTAATCATTGTATTCAAAAAGATATAAATAAGCTTACAATGATTCTGTAGTAGCTAAACACCTTTAGCGACTGCAGAATCATTGTAAGCTTATTTATATCTTTTTGAATACAATGATTAATAAATAAGCTTACAATGATTCTGCAGTCGCTAAAGGTGTTTAGCTACTGAATTGAGAAGCTTAGTTATTACACGGCAGTGGCTGAAAGTTTTTTTGCTACCAAACAGAATACGATATATGCCTTCTACTATTTATTAACGATATCTTTCTGCGATTGTTTCGGACAGGCTTTGTTCTTCGTGCTCTTGGTTTGCAGCAGCAGCGAGAACTTTTTATTTTTTCTTATTTCTCGAATTCTAGCTAACTATTCTTCTAAGGCACCTCGTCTATCCCTTTTTGAACTCGAACCACCCTATTTATACACAACAGGATCGAGAAATATCTAGAAATTCTCTACTTTTCCTCCACGGAAACCTACGGCTTTTTCTTCTTTCTTTCCCTTGGTATTCTATTTATTTCCAAACTTCCACCAGTTGTTTCCAAACTCTCTTCATTACTGATAGAAGCAAATCCTAGGAGAATATATTCTCCCATATCACACGTACCTTCCAAAGATCCAAACACCGGACTTTCTTCACCTCCCTGTTTCATGGAAACATTCCAATTATACTGAGATTTGCTTCTTCGCCAAAAACTCCTATTTTTCCGCGTCGGCGGCGCCAAAAACTGATGTAGTTTTACAAGTGGTGAGTATGGCATTCGTTTCTCGGACTTGTGAAGACTCGAATCTAGACTTAAAAATAAATAAAATATGTACAAAAGATTTTTCACAATATTGAGAGGTACTGAGACTCGGGATTTCACCAATTTTCATACTCATGTGGTTCAAAAATCAATTGTACACAATTATAACTCATATGATAAAGATTATTGACTCTTATTCTTTGCCAAAGTAGATTCTGAAAGTAATGACTGTAAATCTAAAGCATGGGACATCAAAACACTTAAGCTAAGCATGACTCATCAATTGAAATCACAACCATTCAAGAGAAATCATAAATCGACTCAATATTAGTGCAAAAAGTTATATAAAGAATTAAAAGAATTACCACAGTGATGAAAAAGGGATTCCTCCGTCGTCCCAGTGTTTGGGTTTAGCTCTTCATGGTGAAAACTCGCTCAAAATAATAATCCATATCTCAAAAAGGTGTTTTATTGAAGAAACGGTATAAAGCAGTGTGTTTGTAACAGTTATAATTATTACAGAACCCAATGCTACAGAGAACCCTAATTGAACTGTTGCGAACTCAAAATAATTGTTGGAAAAATTGTTACAAAGTTATTGAGTTTGAAAGTATAGATCACGGTTTCTGCGACTGTCTAACTGGGTCTTATGTTCTTCACCTTCGTCTTCTTCCCTGAAAGTGCAGAACTCGTCTGCAACTTTCTTTCTTTGAACCAGAGACGTTCTGTATTTACCCCAAACTCCCGATTACCTTCTCTGGAGTCTCTACAGCTCTATATATAACCAACAGGTCCCGTAAAACTCAAGTTAATCCCAAAAATAACTTCTTTTTCTCCCTCGACCAAGTCACATGAATAAATCTCTCTCCACCTTCTTTACGCGTCTTCTCACTTTCCTAAACTCGTCCAAACTTGATAAATATGAGTTATTAAGTAGGATTAAGTTCGTGAGGTCATATGATGCATACAATAAAGACTAAACTTGTTAACGACCTTATACCCGGATTTTCTTCTTTTACGTGACTCGTTCAACTACCTTCCCTATTTCACCCAAACGAGCCCAATCCAATCCAACTGATCGACAAAATCCGATTATATTTCTACCAAAATATTTCCAGGAACTCACCCAAAAACCCGATACCCTGTTTTACTTCAACTTGAGATTCTAACCAAATCCAGTCCAATAAAACACCCAGACCATTCTCATATATCCATAACATGCCCAATCCATGAGAATCAGCGATTGAATCTCGTCAAATCACGTCCAACTTTCGAACCCTAAATCTGGCAGTGTGAAAGAAATTTTCTCGCCAAATTGAATTTTCAAAAGCTGGGGGATGAGTGCCCCTTATCCAGACCATGGGTGCGAATAGAAGGTGGTCTCCCCTTAGTAATTTGGTTACCCCTTATCCACTGCTGGGGTCCCTTTAGCAATTCTTTTGGGATGTCAATATAACTTTTCTGGGTCATCTCCAACATACTTCCGGGGTGCCTGTAGTATTCTTTTAGGACCACTTTTCGAACCAATTTTGCCGCGAAAGCTTATTTCTCCAAAAACACCTACAAAACAATAAAATAACCAAATAAGTATAAAATCGAGCATTATAAATACATAGAATTGAGATCATATCAGACACAAAAATGTGTCTATCAAATATCCCCAAACTTATTATTTTCTCGTCCTCGAGTAAATCAAATCTAAAAAATAAAAATCCTAACTCACTATCGCAGGCATCGTCGGTTGCACTTAGCATGTCCAACAAGCCTTTAAACCCCTAGGTGACCCTAGTAGACGAGTTATAGTCTCGGGAGGGATTACCAGAGATATACCCACAAAACCTTTACTCCAGACCCTAGCTATTTAGGAGAAACCTTGGAAGGCACTAAAGAATCTCCTTGGTTGGCATACTTTTTGACTACATGAGTAAGTACCCTGATGCGAAATTCCAATTGTTGTACACGAGTTTGCACTCAAGCATACTAAAATTCATATATAAGTGACAGATTTCTACTCAGATAGTTTCTGCACATTATAACCGGAGTCAACCAATCACATGGATAGATTAAGAAGATGGATGTAGAAAAACATAGATGGTTTTGATGTTGACTAAGGTGAACGGTGTTTCCCATATCTGTCTGAAGGCCACTGCCAAAACGAACCTATCCTAATGGACTGAGATACTGGTCTGGACTAATATCAACACACTGGTATGTACAAGGGAACCAGTGGTTAATAATCCTAACTCTAGGTCAACACAACTGGCATATACAAGAGTACCAGTGGTCGACTTTATTAAATTTATTCCGGTTGGTCTGATGGTCTGGTCTCAATTTCTCTTTTCTGTTTTTCCATAATAATTTTTTTCATCTTTTTCATTTTTTTTCATTTTCTTTTCATTTTTTTTCTTCTTTTGGTAACTCAGTCACTCTATTTCACCCTAGCAGTGGTAATAACTTGATTCGTGTGCCCCACCAAATCACTTAGAAACATATTTAAAAGAAAAGAAAATAAAAACAGAAGGTGAAAAGGATTCAACAAGATATGGCCAAACTACCATGTTTTTTTCTAACAACTGAGATCTGTGATTTTATGAATAGATTCTTTAGATGTTTCCATCTAATCATATTGGTTCCTCAACTCCTACAACCAAGATGTTTCCATCCACTTAGATTGGTTAGTGTCATCCTTAATAAGCATATTCTAGGCTCTGGAGTTTATTTATTGCAACTAAAAATTTTCTCCCATACCCCCGAACTTAAATCTAACATTGCCCTCAATGTTCTAAAGATAAAATTAAAAGCATGAACAAGGAGAAACTGTTACCATTTGAAGCAAAAGAGATAAGGAAATATATTACCGTGTTGCATGAGATTGGGTTACCTCCCAAGAAGTGCTAAGTTTAAAGTCTTCAGCCAGACATAAGAAAGAACTAATCACATCGAATCATATAGAAATAACCGAAACAATTGTGGATCTTCTGCATCAAAAAGTGTCATCACGGACAAAAGGAAACTGCAACAAACCAAGAAAGTGGATAAACATAGCATACCCTTGCCTAGTTTCTTGTTTAAGACAACTATATCTAGTTGTGGTTCAGATTCAGGTTCAATAAAGGGGTCTAAATAAAATATCTTCATGGGCTTCACCTTCTCATAAGTAAGATCCGAATTATCAGGTTGCAAAGTCTGTAAAAACTCAAATGAAAACTTAGAAGCACATAATAATAACCTGAATAATTGAGGATCCGCATAGTCAATCATATTTCACTCATACAGTTGACCATAATGAAAGTGGTGGTCATTCTTAAGCAAATGTGTCGTTTTTATTTTCCTAAAGTGTTTAGGTTTAGTCTCAGAACTTAATAACTGACACATTTCAAATTCAAATGTTCCCACAATTGAAAAAAAGTTTTTGGTAGGAAAACAAAATCAATCTGGGTATCATAGCCTGGAAAACCACATCAACCAGAGGATGAGTTTCTAACAGTTGAACTTCCTTATGGACATCACTAGGTTCAGGAAAATGTGTCTGAAGATGATATTTTAAAATGGTAGAGGTATATATGTCAGTATGAGCTAAATATAAGGCACATGGAGAATGATAATCACCCCCAAACTTAGAGTTTTGGGTGTCTCTAGATAGACTAGCTACAATTTCCATAATTTCTAGATCGTCAGAATCCTGAAAATAGTCAATTGCTTCTTTTTGGTTATACTCAGGTGATGCATCCTCGCGCAAATTTAAAATTTCTACGAGTTCATCTTCTTTGTCTAAGACTATAGTTTTTAAATCATTGTACTCTAAAACAGTATTCTCATAATAAACTCGTTCCTCTAAACGATCATCGGCTTCGTAATCAAAAGGAAATACTACATCGTCTAAAACGGGGGTATCTCTGGTCAAATCCCCGTACTTTTGAATAGGTGAATAATTATTAAAATTATTTGGATCTGAACTAGAAATAACATTATTGTTACAAAGCTTAATTGGAGTAACAAATTCCTGATCATTATGCCTACATATTTCAAATTCTTCATCAACACTCTCCTCATCATAATCATCATTATAATAGCATGAAAATGGTTGAACCTCATCTAAACATGTAGTGTTATCAATTCTAACCTTGTCATCTTGATTATGTGAATAACTATCTTCATTATTAAGGGTAATATTGGAAACACCATATTGGAAATTAAGCTTATTTTGAGCAATTCTTTCGTTCCTCTCTATCGCAAACTTATCTGTATTTTCAGCTAGTATCTTGAGAGACTCTTCTAGAGGAAGGATATGACCAGAATGATCAACTATTATCTTCAGAGACTCTTCTAGAGGAAGAATAGGAACAAAATAATCATAAGGACTAGTCTTTCACTGTTTAATTAAGTCGTCCAAAGACGAAGAGCTAGTACTATGATATTTCTTATTTTCTTGCTCGTAAGACCGGTACGCGTGCGGATAGTAATTGGGATCACCATGGTATGGGCCATAACCTTGAATAGGTCAGCGCTCCCAATCACTATTCACACTACGGTCAAAGTAATGTTCATTTTGAAAATCAGTCGGATATTCATTGTATTGGCTATTGTAATACCAGTTCGACATACTTTTGTGTACGTGCAAATGCAGGGTCGACTAAAATGGGTAAGCTCAGGTTACCACAGCGAAGTATACCTACAGTCAAAGACTGGTCAAAGGTACAATGCTGAGGCTTGTGGTGTTTCGGATGATAACGCCCAAAGGGTTCACCGTACTAAACCACGTGTTTTCCTAAAAATCGGCGTCTGACGATGCAATATGGTGTGTGCACGTGTTTGTATCACAAAATATAACCCACTGACAGGGGATTCGTGGGTGGATAGAGTCTTACCTCCCGTACCAGACGGGCGATGAACCGTTGAAGTCGACTCAGGCCACCGACTCCTATGTCAGTGTACGAACCCGAGGGGCCGAGACAGTATCGTAACTGTCGTCCTTCCCTGCAAACAGTTTTATTTAATTTTTTGACCCTTCCTTAGGGTTTAATAATAATGTCCAAGTCAAAAATAAAGTCCAAAAAGTTGTCCAAAAATAAAAAGAAAAATTACAACAAACCAAACCCTAATATAATTTCCAAAAATAAAAAGAAATAAAATAGTTATGTACAAAATCTTCTTCTTCACTCCTTTCGGATTCCTCTTTTCTTTCCTTCTTTGGCGATGCTTTCCTTTTATAACACTTTTTCTTTCATTGTAGCTTCGCTCTAAATCTGAAAAGAATCAAAAAAATACCAAATGCGTAAAAGAGAACAAAAAAAATCTAAATAATCAAATAAATCTAAAACCTAATACAAATCCGCGTCGGCGGCGCCAAAAACTTTTTTTGGCGCCAAAAACTCATATTTTACTCAAAACAGTTTCAAACCCAATCTCATGCTTTGGAAGATATAACAATACAAGCTTTTTTTTATGACTTTCATCGCTATTCTAAGGCCTAATTTTCCTTCGGTTATAAAAGAACGGTATTTAAACTACCCAAAACAATTTTCACTAAGCATATAAAGAATAGAAAATTTTTAATAAATTAAAAAGCACAATTGAAAATTTCTAAATATTTTATGTACTTGTCTTATTTCTTGATTGGAAAATTGAAAAATTGGTAATATAACTAATATTTATGAAAATATTTAATTCAAGCTCCCAACTCGCTTCTGGTATCTCATTTTTTGAAAATTTTACGTTCCCTGTTTTCGTCCTCGCTTCCGTCCCCGTCCTCGTTCCCGTTCCTGGCTACTAAGATTTGGATGCAGGTTCTGTTGGAAGAAAAGTTGATAATAAAGTTTGTGATAGTCATGAAAATCTCTTCTTTTAAGTTTAAGTTCAGAAATCATATTCAGATATATAACCTTCTCAAGTTCGCGGACTAGGTTGGCAGACTTAAATTACCGGGCAGAGTTTACAAACTCCAGCAGAAATTCTCGGGTATGAGAACTTTCCCAGGTCGCGGACTGGGTTCACGGACTGAGTTCGCGAACTTAGCTTCACGCAAGTAGTTTGTCAACTACAACAGAAATTCTCGGGTTTGATAACTTCAGCAGTTCGCGGACTGAGTTCGCGGACTTGGCTCACGCCATTCTTCCGGTTCTCTTGATCAACAAAGTTCACAAACTTTGGTTCAAGGAATAGGACTTATACATAAATGTGTTTCCACAAAAATGCTTATGTCCCACCATTGGTTATGTAATCTAAACTCTCATTTCAATCATTGAAACATTCTTAGAGGACGTTATATAGTTGTTACACCATTTCTCGTCAAAGCAATTTTCAAGATGATTGAAACATATCATGACTTTCATCACATGGTAAAGATAAACTTGATCGAAGCGAAAAGATTACCAACACATATTTCGAGATATAGATAGGCGACGTATACTCGGCTCGAAATACCAAATGGGTATAATCCAAATGTATATATATATATATATAGCATACGACTTCTTGACTCAAAAAGTAGGAGATAGAGCAGATATACTTTTGAGTGATAGATAAGTTTAAGTCTTCACATACCTTTTTGTCGAGAAGTTCCACCGGTTCCTTGAGTAGTTCTTCTACTTGTATGATGAATATCCATGAAGTCCTTGAGCTCAACTACACTTTATATCCTAGTCCGAGACTTAGCTATAACATACAAGAAATCAATACTTATAGTTTTGATCACTAACATTGACAAACATGCTTGAGATAGCAACGCATGCGAGTTCGACCGAGCAATGCTCTAACAAGCTCCCCCTTTGTCAATTTTAGTGACAAAACTATCAATACATATGGAATACAAAAAAGATAAAGAAACTTTAGTATATCCTATTCCACATGTCTAATCTTCAACATTCCTCGAAATCTTCGTCACTTCCAAGTACTCCAACGATGCCAAAGGTTGTAAGTTTAGCATCACCTCTGTTGAAGATCCGTAGCTATAACAATGAGAAAACATAATTTTTGATCATTGTTATACAGTGTCATAGTATTATTACACAACTGTTTGAGGGTGAAAACGGTTTCTACTGATTTCTGTAATTTCGGGAGTGTGGGTGAGAAACGAGTCTAAACCCTAAAAAATGTACTGCAAGGGAGTACTTTAGATTCGAGAGATCAATCTGTACAAATCCGGCCTAAACCAATAAATGGCCGTTACAGACTTGCTTCGGTCACAAAGAGGAGGAGAAGGGTTGGTTTTGTGGAGGGAAGCGAAGAGACCAGAATAGTTGATTTTGGAAGAGTAGTTGTTTTGTGACTTGTATCAGAAAGTGGGAAGCTAACAGATGGGAAAGATAGCAAACGTTTTCTGAGTGTTGTATGCTCCTGACTAGAACTTATCTTTCGGTGGAAATAGGTAATGCCTATTTATACAAGTCGAAGTGAAACGTACTCTGGTCTCATTAAGAAATAGAAAACGGGTGATTAAATGGGAGGAGTTGGTAACCGGTAACGTTTGGAATTGATGTTCCATAAAAGAAAGCGTTTTACCATTACTCCCTGTATTTACTAACCGCCTCATCCTTATGAAACTTTCTTATAACGAGCGTAGTGTACGCCGCACGCTGTAAACCGCCAAACCAATACCCAATGAGCATCCCCCAGTTTGTGACATGTGTTGATGTCTCGAGTGTTTTCGTGGAAAACATGTAGCATGTTGTTGTTGTATGGCAAGTTGAGCTTGGGAGACTTGCCGGCTCGGTGGTGGCCTTCAATGGTCGAGATTTTGCATCTTAAAAGGAAGGTCGCCGTTGATTATTGCAACCTTTCATTTGGTAGCCAGTGGCATGAAAGTATGATCAGTATGGCTTTAATGTGGCCCAGTTTAGGCGCGGCCAAAAGTTAGGGTTTTGGCTTTGTTTAGGCGCGACCAAACTAGGAACAAAGGTTGTCATGCGTTAGCTGGTAACCTTGGACGGCTAAGATCTGCATCTTAGATGAAAAAGTGGCCGTTGATTTTTGCAGTCCTTCGTTTTGGTAGCCGCATATGGAAGGTCGACATGGTATGGCGCGGCAAGGTGATTGGCATGCCATTTGGCACATATGGGATGGCATGCCTTGGCGCGGTTTGGCGTGGCCAAAACTGGGGTTTTGGGCCAAAGGTGACCATGTGTTGTTTGGCGACCTTGGACGGCTAGGATTTTCATCTAGGATGGAAGGGTGGTCGTTGATCGTCGCACGCCTTCGTTTTGGTAGCCGCATGGGGAAGGCCAGCATGGTATGGCGCGGCAAGGTGGTTGGCATGCCATTGCCACATGTGGCAGGCATGCCTTGGAGCGGTTTGGCGTGGCCAAAATTATGGTTTTGGGCCAAAGGTTTCCATGTGTTTTTTTGCGACCTTGGACGGCTAGGATTTGTATCCAGGATGGAAGGGTGGTCGTTGATCGTCGCACTCTTTTGTTTTGGTAGCCGCATAGGGAAGTCCGGCATGGTATGGTGCGGCAAGGTGGTTGGCATGCCATTGGCACATGTGGCATGGCATGCCTTGGCACGGTTTGGCATGGCCAAAACTAGGGTTTTGGGCCAAAGGTTACCATGCATTGTTTGGCGACCTTGGACGGCTAGGATTTGCATCTAGGATTTAAGGGTGGCTGTTGATCGTCGCACGCCTTCGTTTTGGTAGCCGCATAGGGAAGGCCGGCATGGTATGGCACGGCAAGGTGGTTGGCATGCCATTGGAACATGTGGCATGGCATGCCTTGGCGCGGTTTGGCACGGCCAAAACTAGGGTTTTGGGCCAAAGTTTACCATGCGTTGTTTGGCGACCTTGGACGGCTAGGATTTGCATCTAGGATGGAAGGGTGGCCGTTGATCCTCGCACGGCTTCATTTTGGTAGACGCATGGGGAAGGCCGGCATGGCGCGGCAAGGTGGTTGGCATGCCATTGGAACATGTGGCATGGCATGCCTTGGCGCGGTTTAGCGTTGCCAAAACTAGGGTTTTGGACCAAAGGTTACCATGCGTTGTTTGGCGACCTTGGACGGCTAGGATTTGCATCTAGAAAGGAAGGGTGGTTGTTGATCGTCGCATGCCTTCGTTTTGGTAGCCGCATGGGGAAGGCCGGCAAGGTGGGTCCAAGGCCAATGGCGCGGATGGCTTGGCATAATGGGGACAACGGTTTGGTACGGACGGCTTGTCATGGTGGGGCAAAGGCAAGGTGCGGTTATCTTGGCATGGCGGGGCCAAGGGTTTGGCATGCCATTGGCGCATGGTGCGGCTAGCATGGTTGGGGACAAAGCAAGACGCGGTTGGATTGGCATGGTGGGGCCAAGGGTTTGGCATGCCATTGGCGCATGGTGCGGCTAGCATGGTTGGGGACAAGGAAAGGTGCGGTTGGCTTGGAATGGTTGGGCCAAGGGTTTGGCATGCCATTGGCGCATGGTGCGGCAAGCATGGTTGGCATGACTTGGCACGGAGATGTGGCTGGCATGGTTTTCTATTGGAACAATGGTGCGCCTGGCATGGTTGGCATGCCTTGGCGTGGAGATGTGGCTGGAATGGTTTTCCATTGGCACAGTAGTGCGTCTGGCATTGTTGGCATGCCTTGGCGTGGAGATGTGGCTGGCATGGTTTGTCATTGGCACAGTGGTGCGGCTGGCATGGTTGGAATGCCTTGGCGTGGAGATGTGGCTGGCATGGTTTGCCATTGGCACAGTGGTGCGGATGGCATGGTTGGCATGCCTTGGTGCGGAGATGTGGCTTGCATGGTTTTCCATTGGCACAGTGGTGCGGCTGGCATGGTTTGCATGCCTTGGCGCGGAGATGTGGTTGGCATGGTTTGCCATTGGCACAGTGGTGCGGCTGGCATGGTTGGCATGCCTTGGAGGGGTAGCATGAGAATTAGGGCTTGGCATAGATGATGTCGGTAAATGTTAAGGGTTCTGCCGTGGAACATGACACATAAAAAAAGGGTACCCTGGTAATTCTTACGTAGGCATGCTGATAAATTCAATAAATGTGCTAATGGTCATAGTGACGTCATGTCAGTTGTATGGTTTTACGATTTTAACCCTAAGCTAAAAACCACCATCAACATTAAGTCCCCTGATTAGCTCGGAGTAGGAGCATTGTTGCGAGGTAAGCATAAGATGGTGATGGTCAAG
The DNA here is from genome assembly GCF_003573695.1 of Papaver somniferum. Classification (NCBI taxonomy): domain Eukaryota; kingdom Viridiplantae; phylum Streptophyta; class Magnoliopsida; order Ranunculales; family Papaveraceae; genus Papaver; species Papaver somniferum. The sequence goes on from NW_020622492.1 coordinate 17,235,565, forward strand.
GACAAAAATCGAAACGACAAGTCATGGAAAGATGGTTAGGAAGGTCCGACTAACCTTTTTTGAGAGGTAAGGAGAGTCCATGATCCTCGTGTTTGGCGGCCTTGCGTAGATTCTATTCGTGGTGTAGACCGTGAAGTGGTGAGATGAAGATCGTTGGCTTAGTTTGGTTATGCATCACCTTGGCTGGGTTAGGGAACATCATGACGCTGGCTTGGCGAGTTGTCAGTGTTGGTGCGGCAAGTCGTGGCGCGGACGGCTTGGCATGGTGGGGCCAAGGCAATGGCGCAACGGACGGCTTGGCATGTGGGGCCAAGGAATGGCGCGGTGCTGGAGAGAAAAGCATGGCGGACGGCTTGGCGTGGTGGGGCCAAGGTAATGGCGCAGTTTGGTGATGCAAAGCATGCACGGATGGCTTGGCATGTGGGGCCAAGGCATGGCGCGGTCCTGGTGAGGCAAGCATGGCGTACGGCTTGGCGTGGTGGGGCCAAGGCAATGGCGCGGACGGTCTTGGCATGGTGATTGGTCTTCGCGGGCCCGGTTGCCTCTTTTCCTTACTTGACTCAAATAGGAAGTCCTTTCCTTATTCAAACCCCCAAGTATCACGCCTATAAAAGGAGGGCCTGCCTCTCCTTTTACTTCACACCTATTTTTTTTTATTCTGGCCGTGTGGTAACAGTAAAGCGGACGAGCGAATCCCAGGTATGTCTTCCAACACTTCCTCTTTAACTTGTTTTTCTTGTGTTTTTTTTTTTGTGTTAGTGCAAACCCTAGCTGTAGGCGTACCTTTTCGTGAACTTGTAGAAATGTTGTCCTTCTGCATTGGTATGAATCCTAGCCGTAGGTATGCTTTGCACGAACTTGTAGTAACATTTAGGCGTGAATACCGTAGTGATGTTGGCCGCCTCAATTACTGTGCAAAGTAGGCATGCATGAGCTGGTAATTGTCATTACCTTCCCCCGAAAACCTAGCTTCTAGGGTTTTATCCTTTTTCCTGGTGTGACCGTGTGTATGGTTCCCGTGGTGGGGCACGCCTCCTCGGTCGGGAGCAAATTTCCCGCTGCAGGGTATGGTCTTGGCATGAGGAGGTGAAGTAGGGTCTGTCAGTCCCCATTTCTTTGCCTATGCGCATTATGACTTTGAAACAAATTGGCTTGTGTCCAGGATGGATCTCCTGTGTCTGATAAAATAATTTCCGTGCACTTTCCGTAATAATTTCTCTTCGTATTGTTCTATTGTAGTTATTTCGAAGGTGGAAGTAGCGTGAGAGAATTTTCGTTAGGATGTCATTTGAGAAAAGTTCTGCCGTACCGAAAGATGTTGGCAATTCCAAGCCAAACATAGATGATGAGTTCTTTACAACATCCGCCACGATTAGGAGAAATCATCCCAAGTATGTGTCGATTCTTCTGACTGGTCCAGAAAGTGAAGAAAAGGCCCGGTCGGTTCGGCCAAGAGGTGTAATAAGGTTTTGTCTTCATAGGAAAGAGTATCATGCTTCTCCTATTGACTTTAAAATCTCTGTGAGTCTGTTGCGTCCCTTTGAGAAATGGATGAGATTCATGATGAGCCAGGAATGCGTAAAAGCCAGTTTGACCAAGGCGCAGATCATTGATGTTGTCGTGGCTTCCTAATGCTTCAAATTAGGAAAGATATTCCAGGCTTGGTTGCTTTTATTTCTAGATGGTGTCCAGACACTCACACGTCCATATGAAGGTGGGGTCAAATGACTATCTCTTTAGCGAGCGTGGCCGTGTTGCTGAACCTTCCTGTAATAGGAAACCTCAATGTCAAATTTTCTGCAGATGAAGAAGAAATGCACGCCGCTTTGGTTGCGAAATCAAAAGGATTCGTTCGGAAAGAAAATGAGACGAGGTGCTTCTATGGTTGGTGGGTGTCTCAGTGGTTTCCCGATGGGTTGGAGCCGAATCAGAAGAATAGTACGCTTCATGTCGCGACGTTCTTGGCTCTTTGGTTATCCAGAGATATTTTCAATGACGGCTCGGGTAAGAAGGGGATAAGATAGGAACTTATCAAGTTTGCCATAAAATTGGCAAAAGGTGTCATTCTCCCTATTGGCGGCTTGTTTCTTGGTTCTCTGTACACACTTGGATCAGCTGGTCGCGGACATGTGCTCTTCAAATGGTTACATGAAAGTGGATTCGTATATTCATGGCGCCTTTCTCCAAGCGTGGTTGTGGGATCACTTCGAAAGGTATGCTCCAAAACCGTTCACCGTACTTCCCGAGTCTTGGGGTGGCTCTAGGATACTGCGCTGGTCGAATAGGTGCCCAAAGATTGGTTCGAACCTGGTTGGATTCCTTGACAACTCGCACACGGTCAATTTTCGTCCATGGGATCCAGTGCATGCGTCCATAACTCAGATCAGTACCTTTGCTCCTGCTCCGAGCATGTCTTTGTCTTCTGATAAAGAGGATATGAGTGTTGGAGAGATGGTGTTCATGCGAAGCTGCACGCCTGGTTATGTGCCATCTTTCTTTCGAGGATCTTGCAAAGCAGTCTCTTACAATATCGATAGGGCGGCTTGGCATATGGGTTTTGACCAAGGGGTCCCACTTGTTCGTCAGCCGGTTGTTCCAAAAGTCACGTTGCCAACTGTTCTCGATGCTACTGTTCTTGTGTCGGGTAAAAGTCTCCCTTTCCTGCTTGCGGAACGAAATCCATCAACAACCTCCAAATATAACATATTTTGGAAGGATGAGTTTCTCGTTTTCCATGAATTTGTGAATGATGTGGTAGAAAACCGTCGCGGTAAGCCTTCTCCTGCGGTTTTAGCGGAGCATCCACTGCTGAGGGATCCTTCTTCGTCCAAGCGAAAATCCGTTAGCCCGAATGCAGATATTCCCAAAATGAAGGAGCGAAGATCTAAAAGTCGTGCAGATGGTTCCCAGTCAGTTTCGACAGCCCTACCGACTTTCAGTTCGTCCAATACGCGGGTACGTGTGATTTTCCTCTTGACTTTAGTTGGATCGTGTATATCCTTGTTTCTTTCCTGAGTATCCGTCTTTGTATCTTGCCTAAGGTCTCAGCAGCGTGAGCGCCTTTACCAAACTTGCAAGTAGTCAGAAAACATCGCTTCTCGAGACGGAGGGTTGCGGTGCTGAGCCTATCCGTGGCGATGGGGAACCCGAGAAAGATGAAAGCTCAGAGTTCAGTGATGGCGAGAGTAGTTCTTCCGACAGCAGTGCTGAATCTTCCTCTAGCCAGTCTGAAAGCGAATCAGTGAGTCTCCCGCATGATTTTTTTTCTTTCTCTTTGGAAAATATCTAATCCGTGATGTCATAGGGGGAAACCGTTTCTGAAGATGACCCTGAGACGGAGACTGGTGGTGATACAACTTTGTCTCCAATTGTGGCAGCCGCACCGGGAGACCTTGAAATGGATGTTGATCGAGATGAAAACATCGTTGTGACTCAGACAATGGAGAGTACTCCAGTGGCCGCAGGTGCAATTGTCGTTAGGAATCCCTTGTAGGTTGCTGATGTAGACGCGGGCGCCACTTTCAACCCTCCATACCTGGTTCCTATCCGGATCATGTGTTGATTGGGGGATTTAACGTGCCAGCAAAACATGCGGCGCTATACACCAAGATATGGGAAAGCTACGGACATATCTCCACGACCAAGAAGGTTACTAGTCGATTTGCGTTGGTTAAGCGTGTGGAGGAATATTTGTATTCGATTGACGACATGTGCAACGTGACCGGTAATACTGTTTCTGAGGATGTAATCTTAAGCTGGAGGTTCCATCGTGACATGTGTGTAAACCTCGAGTTCAATGTTCCTTGGTTCGTTGACGGTTTCTCTGAGGTTGAAAAGTTGCTGGTCGAAACAGTCGAAGGTCCTTCCGCGGATATGGTGAAGAAGCAGGAAGCGGAAGTCGAAAATTTTTCCAAGAAGCTGAAGTTAAAGAGCGCGGCTCTCCAAAGCACGAAGGAGGCTCTTGCTAAGAAGATCAAGCCATTGTTGAAAAACTTTCCTTGAATGTATTTCTGTCTTCTGAACTTCTTATTTTTAGGTTTTTTTTTTTTGTAAGGCAAATGAAACGCCTAGTTTATGGTTTTGATTTCCTGGATTTTTGGGTTGATAGACAAAAGTTACCTTAAGGGTTTTGGATTATTCTTTTGGAATGAATTGTTTTGGAATGGATTTTTTTAGGAATGATGTTGTCATGGTTACGATTGCAAGTGACGCAAACATCCCAGGAAAACCACGAAACCGTGAGCGTTGCGTGTCGGTAGATGACATGGGGTGAAACATAACATGGCTATCGGTTTTATCATTCTCGTGAAAACTTGAAATAGTAAACCATGTATTTTGTCTAGGTAAGACTTACTCGGTTTTTCAGGTCACCTGATGAAAAGGGAATCTTCCGGGTGTAAGACCGAGTTTTACGGGAGGCACCGCCATAATTGTGGAAAGTATCCAGTCGTCTCATCTGAAAATCTAGTTGTCGATCCCTGGTTGGATCGTTTGCATTTAACCTCTAGGCAGTCCCCAGTTATCCCTCTTCGTGTCAAGACTGATAATCGGGTCGTCTGGTAACTGAGTCGTCGATCCTGAGCTGATCGCCTGCTTCTACCGCCTTGATGTCTGGGTCGAAGCATGAGATCGATGGTCGAAAATTGACATTGTAACCGAAAGATAAATCTCTCACCGTGTTCGTTAATTGTTTGAGGGTGAAAACAGTTTCTGCTGATTTCGGTAATTTCGGGCGTGTGGGTGAGAAACGAGTCTAAACCCTAAACAATGTACTGCAAGGGAGTACTTTAGATTCGAGAGATCAATATGTACAAATCCGGCCTAAACCAAGAAATGGTCGTTCCAGACTTGCTCCGGTCACAAAGAGGAGGAGAAGGGTTGGTTTTGGGGAGGAAGCGAAGAGAGTGTTGAGACCAGAATAGTTGATTGTGGATGAGTAGTTATTTTGTGCTTGTATAAGAAAGTGGGAAGCTAACAAATGGGAAAGATAGCAAACGTTTTCTGAGTGTTGTATGCTCCTGACCAGAACTTGTCGTTCGGTGGAAATAGGTAATGCCTATTTATACAAGTCGAAGTGAAACGTACTCTAGTTTCATTAAGAAATGGAAAACGGGTGAGTAAATGGGAGGAGGTGGTAACCGGTAACACTTGGAATTGATGTTCCATAAAATAAAGCGTTTCACCATTACTCCCTATATTTACTAACCGCCTCATCCTTATGACACTTTCTTATAACGAGCGTAGTGTACGCCGCACGCTGTAAACCGCCAAACCAATACCCAATGAGCATCCCCCAGTTTGTGACATGTATTGATGTCTCGAGTGTTTTCGTGGAAAACATGTAGCATGTTGTTTTTGTCTGTCAAGTTGAGCTTGAGAGACTTGCCGGCTCGGTAGTGACCTTCAACGGTCGAGATTTTGCATCTTAAGAGGAAGGTCGTCGTTGATTATTGCAACCTTTCGTTTGGTAGCCAATGGCATGAAAGTATGATCAGTATGGATTTAATGTGTCCCAGTTTAGGCGCGGCCAAAAGTTAGCGTTTTGGCTTTGTTTAGGCGCGACCAAACTAAGGACAAAGGTTGCCATGCGTTAGCTGGTAACCTTGGACGGCTAAGATCTGCATCTTAGATGAAAAAGTGGTCGTTCATTGTTCTAGGCCCTCGTTTTGGTAGCCACATAGGGAAGGCCGGAATGGTATGGCGCGGAAAGGTGATTGGCATGCCATTTGGCACATGTGGCATGCCTTGGCGCGGTTTGGCGAGGCCAAAACTAGGGTTTTGGGACAAAGGTTACCATGCGTTGTTTGGCGACCTTGGACGGCTAGGATTTGCATCTAGGATGGAAGGGTGGTCGTTGATCGTCGCACTCCTTCGTTTTGGTAGCCATGGGGAAGGCCGACATGGTATGGCGCGGCAAGGTGGTTGGCATGCCATTGGCACATGTGGCATGGCATGCCTTGGCGCGGTTTGGCGTGGCCAAAACTAGGGTTTTGGGCCAAAGGTTACCATGCGTTGTTTGGCAACCTTGGACGGCTAGGATTTGCATCCAGGATGGAAGGGTGGCCGTGATCGTCACACGCCTTCGTTTTGGTATCCACATAGGGAAGGCCGGCATGGTATGATGCGGCAAGGTGGTTGGCATGCCTTTGGCACATGTGGCATGGCATGCATTGGCGCGGTTTGGCGTGGCCAAAACTAGGGTTTTGGGCCAAAGGTTACCATGCATTTTTTGGAAACCTTGGACGGCTAGGATTTGCATCTAGGATGGAAGGGTGGTCGTTGATCGTCGCACGCCTTCGTTTTGGTAGCCGCATAGGGAAGGCCGACATGGTATGGCGCGGCAAGGTGGTTGGCATGCTATTGGAACATGTGGCATGGCATGCCTTGGCGCGGTTTGGCATGGCCAAAACTAGGGTTTTGAGCCAAAGGTTACCATGCGTTGTTTGACGACCTTGGACGGCTAGGATTTGCATCCAGGATGGAAGGGTGGGCGTTGATCGTCGCACTCCTTCGTTTTGGTAGACGCATGGGGAATGCCGGCATGGTGCGCCCAAGGCCAATGGCGCAGATGGCTTGGCATAGTGGGGCCAAGGGTTTGGTACGGACGACTTGGCATGGTGGGGCCAAGGCAAGGTGCGGTTGGCTTGGCATGGCGGGGCCAAGGGTTTGGCATGCCATTGGCGCATGGTGCAGCTAGCATGGTTGGGGCCAAGGCAAGGCGCGGTTGTCTTGGCATGGTGGGGCCAAGGGTTTGGCATGCCATTGGTGCATGGTGCGGCTAGCATTGTTGGTGACAAGGCAAGGTGTTGTTGGCTTGGCATGGTGGGGCCAAGGGTTTGGCATGCCATCGGCGATTGGTGCGGCTAGCATAGTTGGCATGCCTTGGCGCGGAGATGTGGCTGGCATGGTTTGCTATTGGCACAGTGGCGCGGCCGGCATGGTTGGCATGCCTTGGCGTGGAGATGTGGCTGGCATGGTTGGCATGACTTGGCGCGGAGAAAGGAAAAGCTAAAGAAACGTCTCCAGACTCTCTGAAGTCACTCCAATCCATGTAATAGATGATGAATAAGTTCATAAGGCTGCAGAAAACCCGTCAGCGAAAGAACCCTCCAAATTCATCATTTGTGAAGACCTGGAGCGCCTCTTGGAGGATCGTGGAAAAGATAAGACGACCTCTGTCCACCGTCACCAATCTCCATACCTTGCTGCTACACAAAAGATTCCTCTGCCAAAAGGTTATACCTCTCCAACATTCACCCTTTATGATGGACAGGAAATGCTCGGGAACATGTTTCTCGGTTTCTGGAAGCATTGGGTGAACATGAGCACAACCATGTCGTTCGTCTGAAGGAATTTTCAAAGTCTCTAAAAGGCAGGGAATATACCTGGTACAACAACATCGCACCGGGAAGTATCACAAGTTGGGGAGAGATTATTAATGCTTTCTACAGAAAATATTTCTTCGTTTCAAAGCAAATCACCCTCTCTGATCTTGGAAGGATGTTTCAAAGGAGCAATGAACATCCTAATGATTATGTGAAAAGGTTCAGAGTTCAAGCCCTGGACTGTCATGATCCAAATGTCACAGAACAACAACTTGTGGACTTGTGCATCAATGGAATGATCCCGGTCTACAGAGATTTACTGGAAAATCTCCGGTCCCATACCTTTTCAGAATTTCATGAAGCGGCTAAGAGATCAGCAACTACCGCACCTGCTTTACTGGAGAGAGCTAAAGCTACAAAAACTGAAAAACCACGAGAAACTCGAGGTAGCAGACGTTTAATCAACAAACAGTACAACCTCGAACCTTCCAAAAATATTGTTGCAGAAGGGAGAAAACGAAAAGCCGAGCCACAGCGCAAGCATACTTCCTTAGCTCATTCTAAAGAACAAAGGAAGGATAATCAAACCCGAGACGCACAAGCTTCAACCCAACGCACGGGAACTGATCAATAAGCACCTGATTTCCCTTTTCCCATTGAAGAGGTGATCGAACTACTAGATGTCTGGGTCCAAGACGGTGTAATCAAGTTTCCATATATCAAGAAAGAACCAACTGAAGAGGACATGAAAAATCCTCATTAATGTCGCTTTCACAGATTCGTCAATCACCCTACAAGTGACTGCAGAATTTTGAAGCGCATATTCAAAGAGAAAGTCGAATCAAGAGACCTTAACTTAGGGACTGAAGGAGTTCACAGAGATCCTGTCCTAGTCAGAACTTTCACTCTCTCTGAACCACCTGTTTAGGAAGCAGTTCAATCCTTAATTTAGCATGTCTGTGAATTGTTGTACCTATCTGAAAAAGCGGGGGTCTAACAACCACACCCAATTTTTCGCTTAGAAATGTGTATGGACAAACTCGATTATACTTTCTAGAAAATCAACTAGACAGTTAGACTCAATCAATATAAAAGTATATCAAAGAGTTTTTATCTCAATCTCTCGATTTGATCTATACTCAAGCAAATAGAAATCTGCGAGTCTTTATTAAAGAGAGATAACTTGGATGGTACCAAAGACCAATATCCAAGTGTCAATCAATTTAAATCAACAACCAAAAGGTCGGATATTCTAATTGTTTGAACAACGCACAACCTGCATTATTTCAATTATTTAAAAAAATATAATGCGGAAAAGAAATAACACAAACACCAGAATTTTATTAACGAGGAAACCGCAAATGAAGAAAAACCCCGGGACCTAGTCCAGATTGAACACACACTGTATTAAGCCTCTACAAACACTATCCTACTCCAAGCTAACTTCGGTCTGGACTGTAGTTGAACCCCAACCAATCTCACACTGATCCAAGGTACAGTTATGCTCATACGTCTCTGATCCCAGTAGGATGCTACATACTTGATTCCTTTAATTGATCTCACCCACAACTAAGAGTTGCTACGGCCCAAAGTCGGAGACTTTAATAAACAAATATGTATCACACAGAAAGTATATGATAATAGATGAATCCGTCTCCCACGAATATACCTATGAGTTTTTTTCCGTCTTTTGATAAATCAAGGTGAACAAGAACTAATTGATAAACCGGTCTTATACTTCCGGAGAACAACCTAGTATTATCAATCACCTTCCAATAGTCTTAATCGACGCAACGAAAAAAGATATTATGGAATCACAAACGATGAGACGAAGATGTTTGTGATTACTTTTTATCTTGCCTATCAGAGATAGAAATCTCAAGCCAATTATTACAATTGTACTCGTACGATAGAAACAGCAAGATCAGACCACACAACTACAAGAAAATTAGTATCGGTATGGCTTCACAATCCCAATGAAGTCTTTAAGTCGTTAACCTAGTTTAGAAGAAGAAACCAAAGTTTAAAGGAAAATCGACTCTAGCTTAGCACAACTAATATCACACAGAATGTGTGGGGATTAGGTTTCCCAGTTGTTAGAGTTTTCCCTTATATAGTCTTTCAAATCAGGGTTTGCAATCAATGTTAGCTTAGTAACAAAGCATTCAATATTCACCGTTAGATGAAAATCTGATTAGATTCAAGCTAATATTTATCAACTGTTAGATCGAAAACATAGCTTGTTATACACAAATGAAATGCACGTTCTTGGGCTTGTGTAACCTTACCCAAACTTGTACATTAGTTGGTTCAAAAATAGTTAACTAAATGGTTAGCCATATGATCACTTTCATATCAACCATATTCTTCTTCACCATAATTAGTTCAAATGACTCAAATGAACTAGTTAGAGGGTTGTTCAATTGCAAGGAAATCTTATGTACTACACAAGACACAATTGAAGCAAAAACGATTTGATTCACATGAATCGGTTCATGAACTCTATAGCCATGGTTTGCAATGGTATTCCTTAGTTTATAAAGATAATTTTACTAAACATCGTTTTTAGACATAACCTACTCAAGTTCGCGGACTGGGTTCGCAGACTTAAGTTCCTGGATGGAGTTCACAAACTCCAGCAGAAATTCTCGGGTTTGAGAACTTCGCCAGTTCGCGGACTTAGCTCATGCACTTCTCCGGTTAACTTGATCAACAAAGTTCACAAAGTTCGCAAACTTCGGTTCAAGCAATAAGGACTTATACATATATGTGTTTCCACAACAATGCTCATATCCTCCAAATGGTTATATAGTCTAAACTCTCATTTCAATCATTGAAACATTCTCAGAGGACGTTATATAGTTGTTATTCACAAACCATTTCTCGTCAGAGCAATTTTCAAAGTGATTGAAACATAACATGACTTTCGTCACTAGGTAAAGATGAACTGGCTAAAGCGAAAGCTTTACCAACACATATTTCGAGAAATATATAGGCGAGGTAAACTCGGCTCGAAATACCAAATGTGTATAATCTAAGTCTATATAGCAAAACGACTTTTGTCTCAAGATAGGAGATAAATATACTTTTGAGTGATAGATAAGTTCAAGTCTCCAGTACCTTTTATTCGATGAAGATCCACCAGTTCCTTGAGTATTCTTTCGTCTTGTATGATGATTTCCATGGAGTTCTTGAGCTCAACTACACTTTCTATCCTAGTCTGAGACCTTAGCTATAGTAGACTAGAAATCAAGACTTACAGTTTTGATCACTAACATTGACAAACATACTTGAGATAGCAACGCATGCGAGTTCGACCGAGCAATACTCTAACAATCTCCCCCTTTGTCAATTTTAGTGACAAAACTATCAATACATATGGAATACAAAAAAAATGTAGAAATAAACTTTTGTAACTCCTATTCCACATGCCTAATCTTCAACATTATTTGAAATCTTCGTCACTTCCAAGTACTCCAATGATCCCAAAGGTTGTAAGTTTAGCATCACCGTTGTTGAAAATCCGTAGCTATAACAACGAGAAAACAAGAGTTCTCAATTAGTGTTATACAGTGTCATAATATCATTACACAGCGTCAAAGTTCAATTGTATCACAACTTTAAAAACAATACTATGGTGATATGTCACTCCCCCTTAGTCAATAATCCATCTCACATGGAAACCACTCCCCCTTACATAATGATCCGAAAACCATATGTATTTATAGTGTGAACTACATATTAATTCTCCCCATTTTTGTCAATAAAATTAGCAAAGGTACAAGAACGGGATCCTAATGAAATTTCCGAAAGAGACATTTCATGACCAAAACATCTTATTTAGATGCAATCATAAAGCCGAAGCGAAATGCATTCATCAAGGAGTCTATTAAGATATAAGATAACCCCTAAAATATTCCACAGCTGCACTCCCCGCAAAGATTTGGCAATTAATCACAAGTTCTTAAGAACTCTCCCCTATTTTATGTCATTCCCGAAAGAACAACAAGAGCGACCCTAATTTCAAAAAAAAAAGAAGGATTTCTTTAGACATAACAAATTACATACAAGTATGAATTTGAATCCAAAAAACTCTATTAAATTAATCATAAGAGGACCCATGATTTACTTAAATGCTCAACACAAGTAAACTTATGGAGACTTAAAAACACTCAATTAGATTAATCACAAGAAACCCCACAATTAATCTAATAGAAATACACAACTAAACTGATCACAAAAGTAATCAATTTAATCGGTCATACTCGACATAAGAGAATCTATGGAGCAATGACTAAGTTAATCATGAAAATAATCAACCCAGTAAAAAACGCTCAAACATAAGAAAAATTACGGAGTCATAACTAAATAACCAAACAAGATGATTAATTTAGTTCAAAATGCTCGACATAAAGTACCTGACGGAACAATAACAAGGTTAATCATAAAAATAATCAACTTGATTGTTTAGTGCTCAACATAAGACACATTACGGAGCCTCACAGTAATACATAAAATATGGATCAGGGAAGATCAATTACTGCGGAATACACAAGGATTCATTCTATTTTTCTATCACCATTTGCACAATGAAAACCAATAGACATAATACTTGAAAACAAAAGATTTTAACCTATCTTCCATCAAAAATTGACATAATAGGCTTAACTTTTGTATTTGTTAAAAGTCAATTCATTCTTTCATCAATACATACATATCAACTCACGAACGACTTTACTTTTGACAAAGTATGGGACAATCAAGTTCACGGACGTAAACACACATATCGCATAACAATATTGCAATGTATAAAACCATAAAGATTAATACTGCAAAAATCATCTTCCAAACAAATTTTGAATTTAAACCAATAAATCTAAAAACATGAAGATGAAAACGTTGGACATAGCTATGTGTAATCACAATAATGGATATTCCAAACTCTAGTTATTCTTCTAAGCAAAACAAGAAAATAGAAGATTTACTAGGCAATAAGACCTTTAAAGAATTCTTTATCGTCCCCGAACTCCTTGTCGTCAACCTCCATTGGAACATAAGGTTTATTAAGATAGGAGTTTATATCAATAAACCTTCTTGGCTGATGTTGTCGAACCAGGGTCTTCTGAATCTCATGAGTCTTATACACAAAAGCCTTTATTTGTTGAATCTCCTTACGCATCTCCTTTAACCCATCAAGAACATCAGAAAACTTCTGAGAATTTGAAGGAACGGCTCTTGGCTTCCTCACATTCCTCCTTTTGATTTTTAATGTTGGAGATAATGGAGATTTTTCTTTTTCCTTCTTGATTGATGGCTTAACAATCATATTAACATCTTTTCCATCAGAAGACATCATGCTTGGAGTATCCATAAACGTATGGGTTTGTGAGAGGAAATCACAATTTGCTCAACAAGTAGTCTTGAGATAAAAATAGGTTTCAAAGAAGGAAAAAGGAATGCAGGGTTTTGAAACCTTTAAACAGGTTCGTACACGACCAACTCTCAACCCTATGAAGAGTAAAATTGTCGATAGTACCCTTTCTTTTGTTTTATAGACAAAAAGAAGGAAAATATAAGAAAAGAAGAAAACAAACTTTTCCTAAAGCCCGAGTGGTACAAAATCATTGTCTCTTTCGATCATGCACATGAGACAATATTTCAAAACACAACACAATCAAGTTGTGTTGTGGTGAACAACAATTTGTCCACCATTTTCCTCTTGAGAGAAATCTACAGACCTCTGTCTATCAAAATGACTCGACCATACTTTCTTTTCTAATGGTCTTAGTTTATCCTTGGAAACTAACTTCTTAGACGAAGATAAAATCCTACATACCTCAGCGGTCTTCTGAGCAAGTTTAAGCTTTCTTGCTAAATGATTTTCTCTTCGTTGAAGTTTGTTGACGTGCCTTCGTTGGTGTTTGTACTTGTAACACCTTTATAGTTCATGACCTTTTAACGAACAATAAGAACATGTCAAGTTAGGATAAAAATCAGGCTTTTGAGATGTGCGAGCAGCTAGGCACATGGTGGAACCTGAAACATTATAAACAGAGTTTCCAAAGGATGGGTCAACTTTATCTTCCAGAATAGTTGGATTATCTTCTAAAAGAATATCAAGATTGATGTATGTATTGCTACAGTAATCAAAATCAATATTGTCACTAAGAAGTGCAACACTTGATTTCTCGTATTCATTAGAATCATATATGTCAGACATTTCATCAAGAGTTGCAGCAAGACCTTTGTTCCCAGTGTATTTTCTACGATTTGGGCACTCGTTTGCAAAATGACCAAATCCCTTACACTTAAAGCAATGAGGCATATCCTCGTCATCAGTTTTATCAGTATCCTTATTTTTAAGAGAAACACGATTATGAGGTTTGACTGATGCCTCAGGCTTATCTCTGGAGAACCGTTTACTTCTCTTCAGCAGAAGATCCCTAAACTGTCTTGTTATCATCGAGACTGATTTGTCAAGATCTTCATCAGATGAATTTGTCTCAGAGTGATCATCTTCAGAGATATACACTTTTTTACTTTTATCAAGTAATTTAGTATCCATTAGTGCTTTGAACGCAACATCCTTAGATTTGGATGAATGTTCGTGATCAAAGATCTTAAGCTTCCCAACCAGCGTATTTCTGGAGAGATTATCCAGGTTATTTCCCTCAACGATGGCATGCTTCTTAGAATCGTATCTAGATGGCAGCGATCTGAGAATTTTCATCACAATGTCCTTTTCAGGAATAGTCTTACCCAATGCAAAAGATGCATTAACAATTTCAGACACTTTGTGGTTAAACTCATCAAGTGTTTCTTCATCTTCCATACGAAGGTTTTGCCAATCGGAATTAAGGTTTTGAGGCCTAGCTTCCTTTTCGCTGGTATTTTCTTCAAATACGGTTTCTAAGATATCCCAAGCTTCTTTAGACTTAGTGAAATTTGACATATGGTGCTGAAGATTTGGGGAAATGGCATGTATAATGGAATTCAAACCGTTAGAATTTTTCTTTGCAGTATTTATCTCGGCAGGGATGTATTCACCAATGTCCTTGGGAACGTTTACATCTCCAACTTTCACAACGGGAGCATTATAGCCATTAACTACATATACCCATGATTAAAGATCACGTGCTTGAAGAAAAGATCGCATAGCAATTTTCCACCATAAGTAATTAGAGCCATCGAAGAATGGTGGTACGTTTATTGAGATAGCACCTCTGTCCATAGAGTCAGATCGCTACAAACATAGACTTGTAAGGTCTTAAACGTGTTTGCCTGCTCTGATACCAATTGAAAAAGCGGGGGTCTAACAACCACACCCAATATTTTGCTTAGCAATCTGTATGGACAAACTCCAATATACTTTATAGAGAATCAACTAGACAGCTAGACTCAATCAATAGAAAAGTATATCAAATAGTTTTTTATCTCAATCTCTCGATTTGATCTATACTCAAGCAAATAGAAATCTGCGAGTCTTTATCAAAGAGAGATAACTTGGATGGTACCAAAGACCAATATCCAAGTGTCAGTCAATTTAAATCAACAACCAAAAGGTCGGATATTCTAATTGATTGAACAATGCACAACCTGTATTATTTCAATTATATAAACAAATATAATGCGGAAAAGAAATAACACAGACACCAGAATTTTGTTAAAGAGGAATCCGCAAATGCAAAAAAAAAGGACCCAGTCCATATTGAACACACACTGTATCAAGCCGCTATACACTAGCCTACTCCAAGCTAACTTCGGTCTGGACTGAAGTTGAACCCCAACCAATCTCACACTAATCCAAGGTACAGTTATGCTCCTATGTCTCTGATCCAAGAAGGATGCTACGTACTTGATTCCCTTAGATGATCTCACACACAACTAAGAGTTGCTACGACCCAAAGTCGAAGACTTTAATAAACAAATCTGTATCACACAGAAAAGTTTATGATAATAGATAAATCCGTCTCCCACGAATATACCTATGAGTTTTGTTACATCTTTTGATAAATCAAGGTGAACAATAACTAATTGATAAACCGGTCTTATATTCCCGAAGAACAGCCTAGTATTATCAATCACCTCACAATAGTCTTAATCGATGCTGCGAAAAAAGATATTTTGGAATCACAAACGATGAGACGAAGATATTTGTGATTACTTTTTATCTCACCTATCAGAGATAGAAATATCAAGCCAATTATTACAATTGTACTCGTACGATAGAAACAGCAAGATTAGATCACACAACTACAATAAAAGTAGTATCGGTCTGGATTCACAATCCCAATGAAGTCTTTAAGTCGTTAACCTGGTTTAGAAGAAGAAACCAAAGGTTAAAGGAGAACCGAATCTAGCTTAACACAACTAGTATCACACAGAATGTGCGGGGATTAGGTTTCCCAGTTGTTAGAGTTCTCCATTATATAGTCTTTCAAATCAGGGTTTGCAATCAATGTTAGCTTAGTAACAAAGAATTCAATATTCACCGTTAGATGAAAACCTGATTAGATTCAAGCTAATATTTATCAACCGTTAGATCGAAAACATAGCTTGTTATACACAAATGAAATGCATGTTCCTGGACTTGTGTAACCTTACCCAAACTTGTACATTAGTTGGTTCAACAATAGTTAACCAAATGGTTAGCCATATGATCACTTTCATATCAACCATATTCTTCTTCACCATAAATAGTTCAAATGACTCAAATGAACTAGTTAGAGAGTTGTTCAATTGCAAGGGAATCTTATGTACTACACAAGACACAATTGAAGCAAAAATGATTTGATTCACATGAATCGGTTCATGAACTCTATAGCCATGGTTTGCAATTGCATTCCTTAGTTTATAAAGATAAGTTCACTAAACATCGTTTTTAGATATAACCTACTGGGTTCTCGGACTGGGTCCGCGTACTTAAGTTCCCGGATGGAGTTCACAAACTCCAGCAGAAATTCTCGGGTTTGAGAACTTCGCCAGTTCGCGGACTTAGTTCACGCATTTCTCCGGTTCACTTGATCAACAAAGATCGCAAACTTTGGTTCAAGGAATAAGGACTTGTACATATATGTGTTTCCACAACAATGCTCATATCCTCAAAATTGTTATACAGTCTAAACTCTCATTTCAATCATTGAAACATTCTCAGAGGACGTTATATAGTGGTCATTCACAAACCATTTCTCGTCAGAGAAATTTTCAAAGTGATTGAAACAAAACATGACTTTCGTCACTAGGTAAAGATGAACTTGGCTAAAGTGAAAGCTTTACCAACACATATTTAGAGAAATAGATAGGCGAGGTAAACTCGGCTCGAAATACCAGATGTGTATAATTTAAGTTTATATAGAAAAACGACTTATGTCTCAAGATAGGAGATAAATAGACTTTTGAGTGATAGATAAGTTCAAGTCTCCACATACCTTTTATTCGATGAAGATTCACCAGTTCCTTGAGTAGTCCTTCGTATTGTATGATGATTGCCATGGAGTTCTTGAGCTCAACTACAATTTTTATCCTAGTCCGAGACCTTAGCTATAGTAGACTAGAAATCAAGACTAATAGTTTTGATCACTGACATTGACAAACATGCTTTAGATAGCAACGCATGCGAGTTCGACCGAGAAATACTTTAACATTATCAAAGGCTCAAAGGAAAGAAATGTTTGCTGCATTGAATCACATCGTGTCAGGGAAACGTTTATCGATTCAGGAGACACTCCCTGAGCTTTCGGTAACAGATAAGGAAATGTATCACTGGGGACTTCTCGCCGCAGTCTATCTCAAAGGAAACGAGTTCAAACGAGCGTTGATTGATGTTGGCACTGCTTTCAATGTTATCCCTCTGAAAACTTGCAGAACTGCTGGTATCACTCGGCAAGAAGCTATTCATGCTCCAATTTCAATCATAGATCATGAAAGGACGCCCAGAGATGCTTATGGCTACCTTACCCTCAAGCTGAAGGTAAACTCGACCTGGACAGAAACCAAGTTCTACATAATCCGAGAAGATCCAGGATATGATATGAGCCTTGGACGTACGTGGATACATGCTGGAAAGGTAACTCCAACACCTTCAACTGCACATTTTTCTGTTGAGGAAAGCTCTGATTCAGAAGAAATAAAGAATACTCCACCGCTCGAGCATCTGAAGGAAGTCAAAACCTTGATGAAAATGATACAAATACATGAATAGAATGCGCATGCTTTCATCAAAAGGTTCCGCACCCAGTCAAGTCTTATTCCTCCTCCTGCATCCATTTTATCAAATTTCAAATATGCTGCGGTCTGAGGGATTCACTCCACCAACAACTTAGATATTGCAAAATAATATGAATGGATAACCTCACCTCATCAATATTTTACCAAGTGGTTAGACACGGAACCTCTCCGAGTCGAGCACCTCACTAATACAGTCATTGCTGAAATAATGGCTGAACACGACAAGCAGTATCCTAGATACTCACCCCTCCGTGAATGTCCATATGTACCGCAAGATTGGAAGACTTCGGAAACATGGAATCCTACTGCATGAGGAATTCCGAACCGACAGAAGATATTCAGGTCGCGGACAATCAAGTCTAACAAGTTCCAGGAAGGAGATTTAGTTCTCAAAGCAAGTAAGCGTAACTTTCATTCCACAATGAACTCCAACTGGGAAGGACCTTTCATGATCTCTAAGTCTGTTGCTGGTGGATACTACAGATTAATCAACATGTATGGCAAGGCGAATGTGGCAGTAATACACGAAACATGGCTCAAGACATTTGACGCCTAAGATATTGGATACTCGAGGTATTGGGGTTCAAGGCATGAACACCCAAAATATCCGAATTTGGCATTTAGGATTCTCTTTCACTGTATTTCAATTTCCTCCAAAATGTTTGCAATAATTGCATTCAGTAATTTGAATTCAACAATTTATCAAAGTTCATTTACTTAAATAAAATCTCTATCAAATCCAAAAGAAAATCCTCAATCATCTACTTATCCAAAACCAATCAAAAATCAAAACCAATAATAAAACCTCACATCTCTCAGAAGTTCGGAAGTTCAAGATGTTAGAGCATTGCTCGGTCAACCTCGCATGCGTTGCTATCTCAAGCATGTTTATCAATGTTAGTGATCAAAACTATAAGTCTTGATTTCTAGTCTATTATAGTTAAGTCTCGGACTAGGATAGAAAATGTAGTTGAGCTCAAGGACTTCATGGCGATTCATCATACAAGCAGAAGAACTACTCAAGGAACCGGTGGAACTTCTCGAAAAAAAAGTATGTGAAGACATGAACTTATCTATCACTCAAAAGTCTATCTACTTTATCTCCTACTCTTTGAGACAAGAAGTCGTATGCTATATATATATACTTGGATCATACACATTTGGTATTTCGAGCCGAGTATACCTTGCCTATCTATATCTCGAAATATGTGTTGGTAAGATTTTCGCTTCGATCAAGTTTATCTTTACCTAGTGACGAAAGTCATGATATGTTTCAATCACTTTGAAAATTGCTTTGACGAGAAATGGTGTAACAACTGTATAACGTCCTCTAAGAATGTTTCAAATTATTGAAATGAGAGTTTAGATTACATAACCAATGATGGACGTAAGCATTGTTGTGGAAACACATTTATGTATAAGTCTTATTCCTTGAACCAAAGTTTGCGAACTTTGTTGATCAAGAGAAACCGGAAGAATGGCTTGCTGCCAAGTCCGCGAACTTCCGAACTTCTTATCCCGAGAAATTATGCTGGAGTTGACAAACTAGTTGCGTGAGTACTAATCCGCGAACCGGCGGAAGGTCTTTTGCCGAGATTTTCTGCTGGAGTTTGTAAACTCTGCCCGGTTGCTTAAGTCCGCGAACCTATTCTGCGAACTTAAGAAGGTTATATATCTGAAAATGATTTCTGAACTTAAACTTAAAAAGACTAAGGAATGCAGTTTGCAAACCGTGGCTATAAAAGTTCATGAACCGATTCAAGTGAATCAAATCATCTTTGCTTCAATTGTGTCTTGTGTAGTACATAAGATTTCCTTGTAATTGAACAACTCTCTAACTAGTTCATTTGAACTAGTTATGGTGAAGAAGAATATGGTTGATATGAAATGCTCATATGGCTAACCTTTTGGTTAATTATTGTTGAACCAACAAGTGCATACGTTTGGGTACGGTTAACAAACCTAGAAGCGTGCATTGTCAAGTGTGTGTAACAAGCTAAGTTTTCGATCTAACGGTTGAGAAATATTAGCTTGAATCTAAATCAGGTTTTCATCTAACGGTGAATATTGAATGCTTTGTTACTAATCTAAACATTGATTGCAAACCCTGATTTGAAAGACTATATAAAGGAGACATCTAGTATTTTGCAAAACTAATCCCCACACCTTATATGTGATACTAGTTTGCATGCTAGAGTCGATTCTCCTTTAACCTTTGGTTTTCTTCTTCTAAAACCATGTTAACGACTTAAAGACTTCACTGGGATTGTGAAGCCAGATCGATACTATTTTTATCGTAGTTGTGTGATCTATTCTTGCATCTTCTATCATACGAGTATAATCAGATTGATTGACTTGAGATTGATATCTCCGATAGGAAAGATATAAAAAGTAATCACAAACATCTTCGTCACATTGTTTGTGATTCTGCAATATCTTGTTTCACTACCATAAGATTAAGATTGTTGTGAGTTGATTGATAACTCTAGGTTGTTCTTCGGGAATATAAGACCGGATTATAAATTGGTTCCTGTTCACCTTGATTATTATCAAAAGACGGAACAAAACCTTTAGGGTTTATCTGTGGGAGACAGATTGATCCTTTGATAAACTTGACTGTGTGAGACAAATTTGTGTATTGTCAAAGCCTGCGATTTTGGGTCGTAGCAACTCTTAGTTGTGGGTAATATTAGCTAAGGGAATCAAGTGCGTAGTATCCTGCTGGGATCAGAGGCGTAGGAGCATAACTGTACCTTGGATCAGTGGGAGATTGATTGGGGTTCAACTACAATCTAGTCCGAAGTTAGCTTGGAGAAGGCTAGTGTCTGTAGAGGCTTAATACAGTGTGTGTTCAATCTGGACTAGGTCCCGGGGTTTTTCTGCATTTGCGGTTTCCTCGTTAACAAAATTCCTGGTGTCTATGTTATTTATATTTCCACATTATATTTGTTTATATAATTGAAATAATACAGGTTATGCGTTTGAATCAATCAATTGGAAATCCAACCTTCGGTTGTTGATTGATATTGATTGATCCTTGGATATTGGTCTTTGGTACCATCCAATTTATTCCTTGTGTTTGATCAAAGACTCGCTGATTTCAATTAGCTTGAGTAAATCAAAACAAGAGAGAGATATTAACTCCTTGAGATACTTTTACCTAGATTGAGTCTGACTGTCTAGTTGATTCTCTAGAAAGTATTTCGGAGTTAGTCCATACAAATTGTTAAGCGAAATATTGGGTGGTGTGGTTAGACCCCCGCTTTTTCAATTGGTATCAGAGCAGGCAAACACGTTCAAGACCTTACAAGTCTGTGTTTGTAGCGATCTGACTCTATGGACAGAGGTGCTACCTCTATTAACGTACCACCAGTCTTTGATGGCTCAAACTACATATGGTGGAAAATTACTATGCGTACTTTTCTTCAATCGCGTGATTTCCAATCATGGGTTTATGTTGTTAATGGCTATGAGGTTCAACTACAGTCAAGTCCGAAGTTATCTTGGAGTAGGCTAGTGTGTGTAGCGGCTTAATACAGTGTGCGTTCAATCTGGACTAGGTCCCGGGGTTTTTCTGCATTTGCGGTTTCCTCGTTAACAAAATTTCTGGTGTCTGTGTTATTTCAATATCCGCATTATATTGTTTTATCTTTATAATTTTGTCTGTGTTATTTCAATATCCGCATTATATTGTTTTATCTTTATAATTGAAATAATACAGGTTGTGTGTTAGATCATCAATTAGAGTAATCCAACCTTTGGTTGTTGATTGTCATTGATTGGTCCTTGGATATTGTTCTTTGATACCATCCAAGTTATTCCTTGTGTTTGATTAAAGACTCACTGATTTCTATTAGTTTGAGTAAATCAAAACAAGAGAGAGATATTAACTCCTCGATATACTTTATTGAGTTTGACTATCTAGTTGATTCTCTAGCAAAGTATATTGGAGTTAGTTCATACAGATTTCTAAGCGAAATATTGGGTGGTGTTGTTAAACCCCCGCTTTTTCACAAGAGATCATGGAAAGGAAATAAAAGAAAATCAGCAAAATAAGATTTTTGCTCCTATGCATCTTTCGAGACTTGTAAAGCCGCATTTTCCATCTCCAGCACTTCAATCAATCTAGCAATCTTATCTTCCTTCTCCATCACAGCATCATTGGTAAAGGGTATGTTATTCTCGCATGAGTCTTTGATAGCATTTATCTTCTTACGAAGCCACTTCACGTTGAAGCCGAGTCTCTCAGAATTCTCCAATTTGAACTCTCAATCAAATAGTACATTTGGAGTAAACAACACTTACTTGCATTGTTAATGAATAAGCACGTTTAGGGTCTCTGGTAAATATGATGTGACCAAACTTCTTCCATATCTTCTCATACAAGCCTGCATATCCGGCAGGAACGCTGAATCCACCAACTAGTTTGTGGTATGGGAGTGATTCTCCAAATGGAGGATCAAAAGCAACTCCTGCACTCGGGTATTCATGCACGACTATGCGAGTCTCCACCATTGGAACAGTCTCGCTTATCTCCTAAGGCGGGCAAGAAGAGAACGGTGATGAAATCCGAACCCTTATCTTGTATGGCCAGTCCTTTCCCTTTACTAGGAAATTAAAGCAGCCGTTTTCAAATCCTCGGCATATATGCAAATGAAGGAATACAGTAACTCGCTGACAGGAGATTCGCGAGTGTTTCGACTAACTTACCTCCCGTACCAGACGGGGGATGAACCGCTGAAGTCGACTCGGGCTACGACTCCTATGTCATGTAGGAACCCGAGGGGCCTAGGCGATATCGTAATCGCCTTCCTTCTCTGCAAACAGTTTATATTTAAACTACCCTTCCGTAGGGTTTTAAAAAAATAAAGTCCCAAAGTCCACAGTCTGGGGTGTTTTCTTCTATCATTGGAGCATCTTTTTATACTACCGTCGACATAGCGACTTCAGTTTGGTTTATCATAGTTTCTTCCGTATGAGGAATGGTTGTGTTGTCACTTTTATTCATAAGGCTGCTCGCACCATCGTCAACAACTCGGTTATTTTCAACTTCATCATTTGGCACCTAATATGATCAATACATGAGATTAGAGCACTCCAAGCATGAAAAGCAACGACAATCATAAATTCAATATGCAAGTGGTCTAACACCATCAAAGTTTATCATTACGCATTCACAACATGAGCAAATAGCGTGAAAGTCATAAAAACACGTTTTACAACAAGCTCGTCTGAAGAGATTTTACGATGCCCTGTATAAGACGACGAACTGGGAGCAATTGGTGAGGAATATAAGGTTGAGTTATGTACCATTCTCTTCATATGGATGTCTTCTACAACATATCAAAATTACAATTGGATAAGGTAGCAAAGAGATGTGGTCAAAACATTGGACTACATGACAGCTGAAAATTTCTGGAAGTCTCCTGGAAGTTTACCGTTTCGTCGATTTCACCTCTAAACATGCTCAAAACTTCAAAAACTTCTTTGATTAGATTTTGGAAATTTCTTGGGCATAAGAAAACTAGGGTATACCATAAAAATCCGACATCAGACGAAGATTCTACAACATTTTTACTAAAGGGCTGAATTCTGGATTTTCTGGTGACGTATTTCCGCAAAACTTTTCGTATATTCACATGGATTTTCATTCATTCATTCACAAATCAACACGTTTATGCTTCTATGAATAAAATACAAGAGAAATACTTACTTGTGTGTCTCTGAAGCGTTCAAAGAACCAGAATTTCTCGTATCAGCATTAGGAGAATTGCTTTCACTCAGTCTTGAGTTTGGGGAATATTCTTCATCAAAGTCCTTCGATGATGAACGAGCATCATCAGTACTCTCCACTTACATGGAAACATCCTCCTGGATGCATTCATAACAATTAGAATTTTATTCACAAACATTGTGATTAAATGTGCAAAGAGATATTTACATCAACTTCTTCTTTAACACTCGATTCAGAAAATGCTTGCCTAGCAGAGAATTGAAGGCCATCGATACTTGACGGGGTAAAGTTCTGTAACGAAGTAACAAACATTGGTTTTGTAATCCTAATTACACAGATGAGAAGAATTCACGGTGAAAGAGATATTGACAACTCACCAAAGAAATCACTGGGGACTTTATGGTGTTAGGAAACATCTTATAATTTTTGTTCCTTCCTTCCCCACCGTGAATCATTGCTTCCATTTCCGAGAAGTCTACATCAATTCGAGGTCTCACGATACGACCGTCCTGTGAAAAAATTTATGAAATTATCAAGATACAATTACCATGTCCGTATGAAGATTATAAGAAGGATACATACTTGTGAACACCCTGGAGATGTCTTTCGCTTATCACCGGAGAGATACTTCAATCTTGGTCGAGTAGAAATCATCTCAGCAGAGGAGGGGTCTATCACCAAAGGCTGAACGGCCATCGCGAAGTCATATAACCGATCAAATTGTTGATTCCAAAAGTCTATACAACCTGGAGTTACATACGTAATTCGTTCAGAACAAGGGAACCAATAGTCACTTCCTTCCACATGTGTTCGGTCTAAACGGGTCTTGAGTTGTTCAACCGATGGTACTCTTCTTCGAAGAGTTTGAACACACTGATCCATACCCATTTATCGGGATGCTCTGCCAATGTTGTATTCTTCCACTAAAAGGTCTCCATATATCACTGATACTAAGTGACCAGGAGTGCAACTCAGCATAAAATATCTTTTTCCATCACTCAGATCTGCACCAGATTTTAAAATAATACTTTCTCCAGCATTGAAAGTTCTCAATTGAGAAATATAAGAAGGAATTGACACCCATGGGAGGAAATTAAACTCAGACTCATTGTCTAATACATATACGAGATGTGCCTTAACTCGAGACTGTTTTGTGGACCAGCGCATAATCCTGGCATTATCCTTCTCAGAGAAAACATGACGAGCGTCACCATTCGGTCCTTGTAAGATAGTACGAGGAATAGACGCATAATTATTAAAGTGTTCCCACATCAAAGATTGGAGAAACATCTTATTGGCATAGCATTCAATCTTCATAAAGTTGTTTGGGACACCAGAGTCTATAATCAAGGAGTCTAAGTTAGAATAAAAAGAACCCAAGAATGGGCCACCTATAGGAAGTTGCTTACCTTTGGAAATCTTAATGGCAAATGGATTCATGAAATGCTTCAACAAATTTCCACTATCTTCAAATACATCTCTGGACAGCCATGAACACAAGAAAGCAACAATAGATAACGTACTGTCGACAGGCCTGTCGGGAGCATTATCTCTCGGCCACCAGTGCGTTAACCAATGAGCATAACAACATTTGTTGGATACATTATTAATTTCCTCCATTTCAGATGTCAAGATGTTAGAGATCACCCTCTCTTATGCCGAAAGACTCTAAGGAAGAATGCCCGTGATTGGGAGATGTAATAAAGAAACTAAATCCTCTAAAGTGATGGTAAACTCTCCCCAACTTCATATGAGAGTATGAGTTGGAATGCACCAGTGAGCAAGCAGAGCTACTATACCTCGCACATCGTGAAAGATAAATAAGTTTCTAGATGCTTGAATAGCCCTTGTTACCTGTGCACTATCCAGCATGGCTCGAACATGAGGAAAGCCCAGCATATGCCTTGCCCATCCAGAAAACTTTTCTAAAGGTCGTCGAGAAAGCTTAAATTCAATAACTGAAGCAGAAAAATGTCTTCGCTGAGGACATAATCGGATGGCCGCCCGAGGAGTTACAAGTTTCTTCTGAGAAATATCTCTGGGATTTATAAGAAGACGAAATGCTGGGGTCTGGATACGCCTTTAAGGTCTATGAAAAATCACGAAGAAAGAATCCTCTGTATTCGGAATATTCTTGATTCCAGGAGCTTCTTCTTCCCCTTCTTCATTTTCATCCATACATGTATCATCTCTGGAGACATCATTATCTTGGGAGTCAGATATCCTTGTGAAGTAGCTGTAACATCCACACAATACCCTACTTCATCATATCGTTCATACAGACGCAAACTTCGACAAAGTGATGGAATAAAGCAATTGGATGATAAAAATGCTCATACGAGCATCTATAAAATGGTAATTCTTAACTCTTACATGTTTATGATTCCACTAACAATAGTGATTGTGATGCAAGAGTTAACACTTGAAAACTTGCTCGCTTCTTCAAACCTGCAAAGAATGAACAAAACTTTGATTTTCAAAAAATCGAAACCTGATTTTCATAAAATCATGAACAAAAATTTTCCACTGTGTGAACATTCACAACTGAGTTATGAAAAGACTCACACCAAGGCAATATTTCATCATAAATAATTGTTTACTTTTAACGATTATTCAAAATCAAAATTTGATTTTCACAAAATAGTATATATATCTATATATATATAACAACGTGATTTACTCACGTAATTTTTTTTTAAATGTATATACTATATTTTTGACGTGAGAAAAACTCACGTAAATAAAAAAAAATCGTGTACATGTCACGGTTTTTGTAAAAAAAAAAATCTTTCTTCCTTCGTACAATCGTCCGTCTTTGAAACGAAGGTTTATTCCGATTTTATGAAAATTCATATACCAAGATGAGGTTTTGGTTTTCCTGAAAGCTCATAGAAATTTTGTTATCACTAGACACAGGTCTATATAAAAAAAAATAAAAAAAAAACTCTCCTAAATCAGGGATTATTGCTAGACGTGAAGGGAGGAAGAAGGTGAAGATGGTGGTCGGACGTGGGAGAGAAATAAAAAAAAAGGTATTTATCCCTTTTATATCAAATTTTATTTCCAAAACCTAATATCACAAGGATTTCCTTTCTTGGGACCGGACCCGTGAATCCTAAATCGACCAAGGTTTCATCACCAAATCAGCAGTGTTAAACCAATTTGTGCTCATTAGACGATGCTCTATCGTGCCACTAGGATCTTCGTTCAAGCCACGGCTCACTCATGCAATCGAAAATTCGGTAACATTCTTTCTTACGACTAAGTTCAATTACTTATTTCGTCTGTAACTAGAAAAATCCAAAAGAAAATCCTCAATCATCTACTTATCCAAAAACAATCAAAAATCAAAACCAAAAATAAAACCTCACATCTCTCAGAAGTTCGGAAGTTCAAGAGATCATGGAAAGGAAATTAAAGAAAATTAGCAAAATAAGATTTTGCTCATCTGTATCTTTCAAGACTTGTAAACTAATAGACGCATTTACGTGTCTATTTTCATCTCTTTTGTGTATTTTGTTAGTACTCGTTTTCGTCCTTATTATGGTGTTTTGTGTGTTTGTAGGTATTTTTTTGGAAATAAATAATTTTGGAAAAATCGGCTCGAAAAATTATGCGGAGCATCCCCGGAGGACATTTGTTATTCGGCATATCTGCTTTGGATAAGGGACACCCACTTGATAAGGGGTGACCACTTGCTATTCGCACCCCTGAACTGGATAGGGGGAGGTCATATTCTTTGTTTGAATTTGGTTTTGGCGGGAATACTTAATGCAGACGCTGTTGATTTTGGGTCGGATTGTTGGAGGGATTTCAGCGAGATTCAATCGCTAGAAACGGTTGGGTTGGGCCTGAATACACTAGACAGGGTATATGCAAGCGATTTGATCGAGTAACTTGGGCCAGAAATCCGAGTTTGGAAGTAAACAGGGGACCGAGATATTTTAGAAGATTATGTTAATTACGGAAGCTGTGTGAAGATTGGGAGAACATATTTGGGAAGATATTCTCTCATGATATTATACGAACAATTTAAGACAATCCAGAGACGCGTAGAAGAGTTAAACAGGGAAGAAAATCCCATATCCTGCATGAAATACAAAGAAAATATTCCTGACGTTAATGGAGATTTCTGGGAGTTATTGTGAAGATTTGAAGGCATTAAACAGTATAAATAGGCTCTTTGGGTCTACTGGAGAGTCTTTGGGAGAGTTTAGGAGCCGAGAAGAATCGAAAGAAAGTCACGCAGGAGAAAAGCTTGCTGCTGGTGCAAGGAAGAACACGAAGAACATAATACCCTCAGGGACAGTCGTTGATTAGTGTCGCTTAATTGCGACAATACTCAATTCCTTTCCCCGACTTCGGAACAACAGCACCTCTGTTGTATCGTTCTTTTTGAACGCTCTATATGTGTCGTAAACACTGTTGTAAACCGTTTTTCTCCATTTTCTCTTGATTGTAAACAACTTTTGAGTATCAATGAATCAATTTGAGAGGTTTTTCATCATGAGTAGCTAAACCCAATCCCAGGGGTGACATAGGAACCCATTCTTCCAAAAGTTATGTGGTAAAATTTATTTAAATTTATTTATGCAACTCTTTTATGATTAATTGCACCGAATAAAAATGGAGTAAATGATTTTTACTAATCAATTGTGTTTTCTCTTGATGGAGTATGCTTAGTAAATTGCTTTTGATACTTCATGCTCGCGATTAACAGTGGATGTTTTCAAAATCTAATTTAGGCAATGATTAGAATCACAATTTCCTTTGATTGGAGTTATATTGTCTAGAATTGCATGATAAGAATTGTTATTGAATCACATAAATTTTGGTGAATGGTGGAATCCTGATCCCCGGTAAAAATTCTCTCCCATATTTTGTTAATATTGTGCATATAAAATTATTTATTTATTTTTATTAAGTCTAAAAAAAAATTATCCTTCACAAATCCGAGAGTTTGAACCTTCACTACTACAACCCCACGAAAAATCAAAATCATTTTGGCGCCGCCGACGCGGATTTGTGTTTAGGTAGAATTTTTAGGCTTATATATATATATATATATTTATTTTTATTATTTGTTCCTTTTTACTTTGTCTTTTTTTTCTTTGATTTACAGGTTCGAAGTGGAGCACTAAGGACTTGGAGAGGAAAAAACTTAAAGCGAAAAGAGAAGAAAAAAGGACAATTTTAGGATTTAATTTTTAATTTTTAATTTTTAATTTTTTTTTAGAGTGTGTGAGGAAAACTGTAATTTTTTATTTATTTATTTTGGACTTTGGACTTTAAACAATTGGACTTTATTCTTTTTTTAACTCTACGGAAGGGTATTATTAAAAAAAAAATTATATAAACTGTGTGCAGGGAAGGACGACGATTACTATATCGTCTCGGCCCCTCGGGTTCGTACATGACATAGGAGTCGTGGCCCGAGTCGACTTCAACGGTTCATCCCCCGTCTGGTACGGGAGGTAAGTCCATCGAAACACTCGCGAATCTCCTGTAAGCGAGTTACTGTATTCCTTAAGGTGATTCATTGATTGAGGACGAATTTGGACTGTCTTTATTTTCCTAGTAAAGGGCAAGGCTTGGCCTAGACAAGATAAGGGTCCGGATTTCATCACCGCTCCCTTCATGCCCGCCTTAGGAAAACGAAACCGAACGCGAACCTAAGCCTTAAAACTTGATTAGAACGAGACCAATAGGGTAACGCGCTTATTAGGAAATTTTTTTGAAGGATATTGGTCACCTTTTAAGCATACTTCGAAGTTCTTGATGGTTTCTGTGAGTTGATTGCGTGATTTCGCCGCCTTGTGATAGCGGTGAGGCCTTGGGTATCAAAGCTCCATTGAGCTTCCCTCGCCTCAATTCAACTTACTTTGACTCGGATTGATTCCAGAAGGGTTTGCTTAAATTGTAACGAATTCCCTTTCGAAGGATTAGAAGCTGGTCTAGAAACAATCTAAGTGGAGCCATCATGCTTTTTGTTTGCTAGAAATCAGTAGGTTTGATTTGGTCGAGTCAGCCTTGTTTGTGATTGTGTAGAATTCCCTTGCAATTAAGAATGTCGAACTGGTATGATAGAAGCCAATACAATGAGTATCGACCTGAATTTGAATATGGACATCATCCTTTTTATGACCATGTTGGGAATAGTGGTTGGGAACGCCAAACTTTTCAAGGTTATGGTTCATACCATGGTGAGCCCAATCATTATCCTCACAACCATCAGTCATACGAGAAAAATTCTGCTAATTCCTCTTTACTTGAGTCGACACGTAAGTTAGCTGAGACAGCACGTAAGTTCACTGAAATGAATAACTTAGTTATGGACGAAAATAACGCAATGAGTGAACTTTCTTTACCTGATTTCCTAGATTACGTCAGGAATTCATGTGAGTCGGCCCAAAATCTTTTGTTAGAGACCCAGAATAGAACTTCTCTAAAAGATCTAAACTTCCAAAATAGTGTTTCCAATTTTACCCTTGATGTAAATAGTGAATATTTGCCTAATTTAGAGGACGAGGTTAGAATAAAAGACACTACTTATTTAGATAAGGTTCAATCATCTTCGTACTATGATGATGAGGATAGCAGTAATGAAGAATCTGAAATATGTAGGCATAGTGATCAGGAGTCTAGTAATCCAATTGAGCTGTATAGTGATTATATTATTTCTAGTTCAAATCCAAATAATTTTTATGATTATTCACCTATTCAAAAGGACGAGGATTTGATTAGGGATACCACCATTTTAGACGATGTAGTTTTTCCTTTTGATTACGAAGCCGATAGTGGTTTAGAGAAACGGGTTCATTTCGAAAATACTGTTTTAGAGTCTAGCGACTTAGAAACAATAGTCTTGGAAGAAGAAGATAGACCCGTAGAGATGAGTAAAGATGCACTACCTGATAATAACTTAGAAGAATCTCTTGAATATTTTAAAGACTCTGAAGATACGGAAATTCAAGAAATAATTAGAGGTCTATCTAGAGACACTGAAAACTCTAAGTTTGGGGGTGATTATCACTTCCCTAGTGCCTTACCTTTAACTCTCAGAAAGTCCCCACACTTAGGACTTGATATTTGTGCCTCGACCATTTTACAAGATTACCTTCATACTCGTTTTCCCGAGCCTAATGATGTCCAAGAAGAAGTTCAATCGTTAGAAACCCATCCTCTGGTTGATGTGGTTTGCCCAGGCTATGATCCCCAGATTGACTTTGTTTTCCCACCAAATAGTTTTCTTCCAACTGTGGGAACGTTTATATTTCAAATGTGTCGAATATTAAGTTGTGAGACTAAACCTAAATGCTTTATAAAATTAAAATCGACATATTTGCTTAAGAGTGACCACTACTCTCATTATGGTCAATTATGTAGGTCAAATCTTATTGACTTAGAGAATCCTCAATTATTTAGGTTATTATTGTGCGCTTATAAGATCATATTTGAGTTTTTCCAGACTCTAGGACCTAATGATTCGGATCCCACCTATGAAGAAACGCATCCAATGAAAATTTTCTATTTAGACCCTTTCATAGAACCTGAACCACAATTAGATATAAATTTCTTAATCAGGAAACTAAGTAAGGGCATGCTAGTCTTGTTCACTTTCTTGGTTCATTGCAGTTTCCTTTGGTGAGGAAATTAGATATAAAGTTTATCATTACGCATTCACAACATGAGAAAATAGCGTGAAAGTCATAAAAACACGTTTTACAACAAGCTCGTCTGAAGAAATTTTACGCTGCCATGTATAAGACGACAAACTAGGAGCAATTGGTGAGGAATCTAAGATTGAGTTATGTACCGTTCTATTTGTATGGATGTATTCTAAAACATATCAAAAACTCATGACAATTGGATAAGCGAGCAAAGAGATGTGGTCAAAACATTGGACTACATGACAGCTGAAAATTTCTGGAAGTCTCCTGGAGTTTACTTTTTCGTCGATTTCGACCTCTAAACATGATCAAAACTTAAAAATATTCGTTGATTAAAGCTTAGAAATTTCATGGGCATAAGAAAACGGGGGTAGACCATAAAAATCCGACATTGGAGGAAGATTTTACAGCATTTTTACTAAAGGGCTGAATTCTGGATTTTCTGGTGACGTATTTCCGCAAAACTTTTCGTATATTCACATGGATTTTCATTCATTCATTCACAAATCAACACGCTTATGCTTCTATGAATAAAATACAAGAGAAATACTTACTTGGGTGTCTCTAAAGCGTTCAAAGAACCAGAATTGCCCGTATAAGCATCAGGAGCATTGCTTTCATTCAGTCTTGAGTTTTGGGAATTTTCTTCTTCAAAGTCCTCCGAAGATGAACGAGCATCACCGGTACTCTCCACTTCCATGGCAACATCCTCATGGATGCATTCATAACAATTAGAATTTTATTCATAAACGTTGTGATTAAATGTGCGAAGAGATACTTACATCAACTTCTTCTTCAACACTCGATTCAGAAATTGCTTGCCCAACAGAGAATTAAAGTCCATCGATACTTGACGGGGTAAAGTTCTGTAAATAAGTAACAAACATTGGTTTTGTGATCCTAATTACACGGATAAGAAGAAGTCACGGCGAAAGAGATATTGACAACTCACCAAAGAAATCACTGGGGACTTTATGGTGTTAGGCAACATCTATAATTTTTGCTCCTTCCTTCCCCACCGTGAATAATTGCTTCCGTTTCCGAGAAGTCTACATCGATTCGAGGTCTCACGATATGACTGTCTTCTGAAAAATTTGATGAAATGATCAAGATACAATTACCATGTCCTTATGAAGATTATAAGAAGGATACATACTTATGAACACCCTGGAGATGTCTTTCGCTTATCACCAGAGAGATACTTCAATCTTCGTCGAGTAGAAATCATCTCAACAGAGGAGGGATCTTTCTCCAAAGGATGAACGGCTATCGCGAAGCCATATAAGCGATCAAATTGTTGATTCCAAAAGTCTATATAACTTGGAGTTACATACGTAATTCGTTCAGAACAAGAGAACCAGTAATCACTTCCTTCCACATGTGTACGGTCTAAACGGGTCTTGAGTTGTTCAACCGATCGTACTCTTCTTCGAAGAGTTGGAACACACTGATCCATACCCATTTGTCGAGCTTCTCTGTCAATGTTGTATTCTTACACTGAAAGGTCTCCATATATTGCTGATACTAAGTGACCAGGAGTGCAACTCAACATAAAAGATCTTTTGTCATCACTCAGATCTGCATCAGATTTTAAAATAATACTTTCTCCAGCATTGAAAGTTCTCAATTGAGAAATGTAAGAAGGAATTGACACCGATGGGCAGATATTAAACTCAGACTCATTGTCTAATACATCAACGAGATGTTCCTTAACTCGAGGTTGTTTTGTGGACCAGCGCATAATCCTAGCATTATCCTTCTCAGAGAAAACATGACGAGCGTCAGCATTCGGTCATTGTAAGATAGTACGAGGAATGGGAGCATAATTCTTAAAGTGTTCCCACATCAAAGCTTGGAGAAACATCGTATTGGCATAGCATTCAATCTTCATAAAGCTGTTTGAGACGCCGGAGTCTATAATCAAGGAGTCTAAGTTAGAATAAAAAGAACCCAAGAATGGGCTACCTATCGGAAGTTTCTCACCTTTGGCCATCTTAATGGCAAAAGGAATCACTAACGGCTTCAACAAATTTCCACTATGTTCAAATACATCTCTGGACAGCCATGAACACAAGAAAGCAGCAATAGATAACGTACCGTCGACAGGCCTGTCAGGAGCATTATCTCTCGGCCACCAGTGCGTTAACCAATAAGCATAACAACATTTGATGGATACTTTATTAATTTCCTCCATTTCAGCTGTCAAGATGTTAGAGATAACCCTCTCTTTTTCCAAAAGACTCTCCGGAAGATTGCTCGTTATTGGGATATGTAATAAAGCAACTAAATCCTCTAAAGTGATGGTAAACTCTCCCCAACTTCATATGAAAGTATGAGTTGGAATGCACCAGCGGGCAAGCAGAGCTAGTATACCTCGCACATCGAGAAAGATAAACTGTGCACTATCCAGCATGGCTCGAACATGAGGAAAGCCCAGCATATTCCTTGCCCATCCAGAAAACTTTTCTAAAAGTCGTCGAGAAAGCTTAAATTCAATAACTGAAGCAGTCTTCGCTGAAGACAGAATCAGATGGCCGCCCGAGGAGTTACAAGTTTCTTCTGAGAAATATCTCTGGTATTTATCAGAAGAAGAAATGTAGGGGTCTGGATACGCCTTTCAGGTCTATGAACAATCACGAAGAAAGAATCCTATGTATTCGGAATATTCTTGATTCCATGAGCTTCTTCTTCCCCTTCTTCATTTTCATCCATACATGTATCATATCTGGAGACATAATTATCTTGGGAGTCAGGCATCCTTGTGAAGTAGATGTAACATCCACACAATACCCTACTTCAGCATATCCTTCATACAGACGCAAACTTCGACAAAGTGATGGAATGAAGTAATTGGATGATAAAAATACTCATACAAGCATCTATAAAATGGTAATTCTTAACTCTTACCTATTTATGATTCCACTAACAATAGTGATTGTGACACAAGAGTTAACACTTCAAAACTTGCTCGCTTTTTCAAACCTGCAAAGAATGAACAAAACTTTGATTTTCAAAAAACCGAAACCTGATTTTCATAAAATCATGAACATATTTTTTCCACCGTGTGAA
Organism: Papaver somniferum; assembly: GCF_003573695.1. Lineage (NCBI taxonomy): Eukaryota > Viridiplantae > Streptophyta > Magnoliopsida > Ranunculales > Papaveraceae > Papaver > Papaver somniferum. The sequence goes on from NW_020622492.1 coordinate 17,269,590, forward strand.
CATTCACCACTGAGTTATGAAAAGACTCACACCAAGGCGATATTTTATCATAAATAATTGTCTACTTTTAATGATTATTCAAAATCAAAATTTGATTTTCAACAAAATAATATATATACATATATATATATATATATAAACGTGATTTACTCACGTAATTTAAAAAAAAAATGTATATACTATATTTTTGACGGGAGAAAAACTTACTTAAATAAAAAAATAATCGTGTACATGTCACGGTTTTCGTAAAAAAAATCTGTTTTCCTTCGTATGACTGTCCGTCTTTGAAACGAAGGTTTATTCCGATTTCATGAAAATTCATACATCAAGATGAAGTTTTGGTTTTCATGAAAGCTCATAGACAAAATTTTATCACTAGACACGGGTCTATATATATAAAAAAAAATCTCTCTTAAATCAGGGATTATTGCTAGTTTCTTAAACTAACGATCGAACGTACGTTTCTAAAACAAGGGTTTTCTACAAAACTCACGCTTATATATGCATATGTATATAATTTTAAGATAAAAACTCATGAAAAAATCATCAACTTCTAAAAAAAAAAAATTGTCGCGTACTTGGTCAGTGCCCGCCAGATAGTGGCGGCGATGGTCGGACGGTGGCGGCTCCGGCAAAAATCTCCTGCTTTCTTTTATGCTCAGATGTGAAGGGAGGAAGAAGGTGAAGATGGTGGTCGGATGTGGGAGAGAGAAATAAAAAAAGTATATCAAATTTTATTTCCAAAACCTAATGTCACAAGGATTTCCTTTCTTGGGCCCGGACTCGTGAATCCTAAATCGACCAAAGTTCCATCACCAAATAAGCACTGTTATACCAATTTGCGCTCATTAGACGATGCTCTATCGTTCCACTGGGATCTTCGTTCAATCCATGGCTCACTTATGCAATCGAAAATCCGGTAACATTCTTTCTTACGACTAAGTTCAATTACTTATTTCGTCTGTAACAAGAAAAATCACCATCTAGTGCTGACTGAGGAACATGAATGTCCCTCACTAAGCAGGGGACTTAATGTTGATGGTGGATTTTTGGAAAAGGATAAAATCATAAAACCATAATCCTACTACATATTCCTGATCCAACAATCAGATGAGTATTGAGGCTCATGTCTCTCATTGAATCATGAAAACTCATGCCACGAGAACCTCTGAATGAGTATACAGTCTCTCGGAGCATACATGAATATGTAGTCTCTGAACTGAGGCAACGACACATTTTATAAATACTGAGCAATTTCAGTAATCACTTCTACATAGAATCTAACGATTGGACGGCTCCTAAACAACTTGCATGCTAGTATAGAGCGATAACGGCTTCAGGATGTAACAATGTTTTCCATGACTATATAAAAGAAATATGACGCTTCAACTAGCTCATATCTCTCAATTCTTAAATAATTAGTGTTGTTACACAGCTTGCCTGCTAGTATAGAGTCATTAATTAATTATTTCTAGTCATTAAATTCATCAACTGAATCCTAGAAAATATTCTAAGTTCTTCATAATAATTCATTACTTCAATTCATGGTTCTTACCAGCAGAATTCATGAGTTAGTAATAAATATTCAACGTACGGGGATCTGAGCCACTATATAGTAAGCCCCGACCAAAATGGTGCAAGTGTACTCAACAATAATACACTAACGAGCACTTGAATGCACGAACGAGCATTCAAAAATACGAAGGAACGATGAACTTATGCAAAACAGGAAGAAAAATGATAATAATAAAGTATTAGCTAAGGCGCTGGGGGACTGGGCACACCGGCCGACCAGTCATGTCGTGGCCGGTCCCACGCCTAATTCTTTATTTTATCATATTTTATTATTTTTTTTCCTTGATCTCATGAAAATTCCTTCATTTGAACAAAACTCCTTCGTTTGAGGAAACTCCTCTGTTTCATGGTGTTTCCTTCACACCAACGAGATAATATAAAATTAGGAAAGGTGTCATGGGACCAGGTCTATTAGCCGGCCGGCTATGCCCTAGTTGTGTCCGGTCCCACACCTTACGATTCCTTATAATTTTATTATTTATTATTTCCTTCATCTCATGAAACTCCTAAATTTCATGATATTTCCTTCAAATCATGAAAATAATATAAAATAGGGAAGAGTCACGGGACCGGGCCACTAGCCATGGCCGGTCCCATATGCCCCTTATTTTATTATTATTATTATTATTATTATTATTATTATGGAAGGTCACCTCTCAGGGCTTTTATTGAAAATAAACAAAGAAATATTCATACAGAGTTTGTTGATAGTCGAGCTACCAACTGGGCGCCAACACCCTTTTGAATTGCAATGCCTACTCTATGAAATAGAAATTTTCCAGTGCCACTGGCATCATTGTTAGCAAGGAAGTACTTCAATCTCTTTAGGAATATGGTAGTTTCTTCACCTAGTTCGCCTAGTATGGTGAATGCTAAAATGCCCAGCTCGTATCCATGTGCTTCACAAGTAGCGAGGTATTCGTTGTGCTTGCGAAGGACAGCTTTTGCAATTGCGTGACCAGGTGCGAAATAACAGATGTCTCTTGTAAAAGGAGATACACCTGTGATGTCGAAACATGTATTCTTCCCGTTGGTCCAATTGTATACCAGTAAATCAGCGGGTAGCAAGATAGTGTTACTCCCTGTAGAGAGGCCTAGTGACGCTTCTTTCCTTGCCTATATTCCAGCCCTAAAACATATGTCGACAAAGATATATCGTACAAGATCATGGTGGAATTTAAGGCCAACCTCACTGGCACAGTGGAGTGCATGATCACCATATATGTCCATTTCTCTATTGCGACAGGAACATCGACTTCCTTCTTCGAACAGTGGGATGCCGTAACGATAACTGAGAACGCATCTGAAATGGCGAGGGCTAATTGTCTGGTTTAAGCCATTGATGGGTATCGCCAGTAAATAGTCCTGTGCGTGCTTTATTTTGTTACTCTACCATAGCACAGTATCTCGCACAAACATGGTATAGGCAGTGGGAATCTGTCTCTTGATAGCTTCAAAATAAGTCACAGCCAACGAATGCATGGAATGCATGGGGAGGGGGCTGTAATATTAAAGCTAAGAGGAGAAGATTGGATTCCACAAACCTGGTTGTATGTCTGCAAGGCCTGCTGCGAAGTTGCACTTGGGCTTGAAGTTTCAACGCATTGCAGTATGGTTAGTTGGACCGAATGTGTCTGAAACTGCGAGGCTAAGTAGCAGTACTTAGATGTGTCAGACATCGTGTAGACTCCCAGGCCACTGTCTTTAATCAGGAGCGTCGCCAAATGGAACTGAAGTGGACCAAAATCGGAGCCATCTGCGGTAATCAACTGTAGTAGGTACTGATGCAGAAAATCATCATAGCGAGAGGCAACATGCTCAACAGCAGCTGGTGTTGTAGTGCACATTGTGTAATACAATTTGGAGACACCTACACAGTTGCGCAACAATAACAGTTCGCACTGGGGATCTTTAAGTTTTTTCACCGTGTTCATAAGGTGGGCAGTTTTCTCAACGCATTGCGAGACCATGTCTTTACAAAACTGAAGGTCTAAGATAACAGGTCTGCTAAGTAATTTGACTCCAGATGTTGTCTTACCAATGTCATGTGGAAAGACATCTTGGTTGTGACTCCAAGGATCTGTGTTGGGCCAAAAAACTTCCGTTTTGTGAATATTTAGGTGTAGACCTCGACTGCTACCTTCCTCCATGATGATCTGTAGAGCTTTAGATACTTCTAGAATGTCACCAATGATCGTTCCGTCGTCCAAGTACCACACCTGTAAATCCAGTTTACACTTGGATACGATGTTTTTCACAATGGGGTGCAGTGTGAGAGCGAAGAGCAGGGGACCGAAGGGATCTCCCTAATGTACACCTTGCACCGAGGAGAGGATGAAATCCTTATAATATATCCTGGCCGGAGTCGCATAGCAAAATTCTACCCAACGTGACAAAGCAAGGCAATGTATTCTTACCTCCTAAATTAATGAAGTCTGATCCACCATGTTAAATGCATTCATAAAGTCAATAAGTAACATGCAGGCATCAGACCTATTGCCTTTGATTTCCAGTAATCTGTTAACTGCGTGAAGGATGCTTTCACCGCCACACGGCATGCCAACTCCAAACTGGTAGTCTCCAAGGTAAGACGACGTTTCTTTCCCAACTTTAGAGGCAGCAAGTTTGGAGACCAGTCTCCTCCAAATAGTGCCGACGGCAATTGGTCGAATGCCACCACCAGGATTTTTCAAGGGAGTTAGAGGGGCGCTGGCTATAAACTCTGCAAGTGCAGATGGGAACTTGCCTGCTAACCACATGCTAACAACCTTGGTGATAGAATTGGTCAATTCATCCGCGACTGCATTGGATGAGCCGCTCATTGCGTCAAGGAGATGTTGGGATCTCAACCTATCTCGTGCACAGGAGGTACCTTTGGGGAAACCTTTGATGGCCTTAATCACTGACACATGATCAACTGAAATGGCATCACACGGGATGGATTTAGCCGGAATGGTTGGTGGAGGAGCCAGAGGGTGTTTGTGTTGTAGTTCTGTGAGTGTGGCTTCATTGTATGGAGCCAAACCATCTGAGGAGAGTACTTTGACGGCTGCAGTGTAATTTCCATCAGAAAGTTTCTTACGGCAAGTTTCCAGATTTGTACAGGTCCATACTTGTTTGCTCTTAGGCTTGTTTAACTGACAGCGTTTCGGCTGGTCCAACATGGTGTTGATCAGAGTAAGACAACCATTTGGGTCTCGCCAAGTTACCAAGGCTTGGTTAATCGATGCAGCTTGCAATCTTTTGCGTGTGCCAGAGCGTTCCTCTGATGAATTCTTGGGAGTGTATCGGTTGAGGGTGCACATGGGCAGTAGCAGGAGTCTAATCCAAGGAGATATCTCGCTGGGGCTGGCAATTACTGCATCTAGGCATGATTTAAGGGTCCTGGAAAAACTCAGTCTGCAAGGTGCAGGGATGGAAGAAATAGTGATGAATTGTCTCTGAAAAACATCATTCAGTAACTCCAAGGAGAGGGACACAGACTGGGCATATGATGAGGTAGATGGAGTATTACTGACTGCCATTGAGGGCATTGGTATGTCTGATATGAGAAAATTCATGGCTTCACCATTGGATGGTCCATGGATGATGTCGTTACCATGTTTGCAGGATTTTTTCCAGGTGTGTAAAACATACAATGGTTGCATAACCAACAATGCAATTGTTGTAATACTTTCTCCCAAGCAATGTATGTAACCCTATCAGTTGCCAAACGTTCTCGGCATTGTTGTTTTGCTTGTTCTGATGGGTAGTGCCTGTCAGTAAGATGTCTCTGAAACGAACTGCAAACATATCCCCTTCCATTAGTCCCATCGTTACAGTCGTCGTAGTTTTTGAATGGACAGTGGATGCGGCCATAGCCAGGAATGCTGGATGTTGAACTATAATGAGGTTGTGATGAAGAGATGACAGTAGATGCATGAGGAGAGGATGTTGTTGCAGGTTGAGAAGAAGAACGCGTCCATCTTCTTGGCATGGTGATAACTGCCAGTAACCGCCCAATCGATCAAAGAGAACCGAAGAACAGTGCATGAAAAAGGCATCGATGAAAAGAGTATAAAAGGGGATCGAGTGAAAAGTGTTTGATGGAAAGCCGCTGGAGAAATCCATAGATATTCCCGGAAGTGATTTGCAGACTTTCTATCGCCTGTAAATCGCCCGGACTTTCTCTCTCCTCACCTTTTTTATTATTATTATTATTTATTTTTTTTATTATTATTTTTTTATTTTTTATTTTTATTATTATTATTATTATTATTATTATTATTGTTGTTGTTTCCTTCATCTCATAGAAACTCATTCACTTTAAAGAAACTCCTTCGTTTCAACAAACTCCTTGATTTCATGATATTTCCTTCAAATCATGAAAATAATATAAAATTAGGAAAAGTGTCATGGCACCGGGCTCATTGGCCGGTCGGCCATGCCTTAGCCATGACCGGTCCCACACTTTATGATTCCTTATTTTATTATTATTATTTCCTTTATCTTATGAAGTTCCTCATTTTTCTTCATATTTTCTCAATATGTTGCTCAAACGCGCATCAGAAAATATCAAAATTCTCAGGACTGAGGCGCGGACACTATGGTGACATGATCATATTACCTTGACCGACCAAGGTTGGAACTATGGTTTTCAAGAGGCCGGTCCCACATATTTTCATCATTTTACCAAAATTGTTCACATTAGGTTTAAACTCTTCCAAACAACTTGGAATTTCATCAAACGATCGTCAGTCGGTCTCATGACCAACCATGGCCGGTTCCATGACCCCTTGGTCGATCCTTCATTTTTTCATAATTAGGTTTTATTGCCTAACGCTCAGACAAGCACTATTTTAATAAATGATTAAACCATCATTTAATCATCCTTTCACCAACTGGTCTTCAAAAGACTTTGGTATTTTCTCACTCGAGCATCTGGGCGCTGCATGACCCATCATCCCATGTAGACGGTCCCTCCTTCACTCGGTGGTTGATTTTCAATAAATCAACAATTGATCAAAATTAGGGTTTCGAATCCAAAGTTCATAATTCCAGATTCAAACACTAATAATTTTGCGTTGATCCCATGATCAACATTTTAATTGATTTTGCTCGGTCCAGTTGCCAGTATTTAAATTAATATTTCATTTGGTCCCGCTACCAGTAATTCATCAAACGAGCAACATTTGCTCAGATAAGCAATATTTGCTCAGATAAGCAATATTTGCTCAGACTAAGGAATATTGTTTCAACCATCAATATTCAATAATTCATCGAATTAGAAATATTTGTTCACCTTAACTATCAACATTCATTCGAAAATTATACCTCTGTTTCAACAGACATTTTCAATTCATGAGTCCTAGAACATTTGCAAATCATGTTCAACTCAGCAACACAAAGACTCGTCGTCTCATCAAGTCAACAACTAACTAATTAAAAACATGAGACATCAATCGTGTCACATGGGGGATATCAACTAGGGTTTTCGTTTGGCGGTCTATATCACGTGTGTTCATACACGATGAGAATGTGAGAAAGTCGTGAAAACAGTTAAAGGAGTTAGCAAAGTAGTGGGTGGAGAATAAACTAAGTCTCCGCATGATGAGCAATTGGTTTTAACACGATTTCCCACTTCCCCACTCTTTGACTCCAGCAACTGTCACACTTCATGGGATCAATGTATCTATTACTTATAGCAATATAAATAAGTCTCTAGATCCATGATTGAACAACAACATTGGTCTAACAGAGAATTTTATACGAGCATTCACTCTCAAGAATTCGATCAATCAATTAGAACTTATTCGAACTCAACAGTTCGTCAAATTTGCAGAAATCTTAAACACATTCACAATCCTTGATCACCATTGATCTCACACATTTCTCAGCTTCCCTCCTACAGATCGACCCATCCTCTCTTGTGACCGAATTGACTCCAGAACGGCCATTCTCTTGGTTTAGGCCGGAGTCCTACAGATTGATCTCTCAAATTCAAATCACTCCTTTTTTGCAGTGCATCTGTGTGAGGTTAGACAGTTCGCTCGAGTCAAGGAGTTCCCTCCGCAAGGTTTTCTCCTCAATCCTTAAAAACCAGCAACTCGTTTTTCCCCATCTTCAGAGACAGATTTATTTATTCCTGCATAGTTTTCTGTGTGATACAGATTTGTTTATTAAAGTCTTTGACTTTGGGTCGTAGAAACTCTTAGTTGTAGGTGAGATCATCTAAGGGAATCAAGTGCGTAGTATCTTGCTGGGATCAGAGACGTACGGAGCGCAACTGTACCTTGGATCAGTGTGAGATTGATTGGGGTTCAACTACAGTCTAGACCGAAGTTAGTTTGTAGTAGGCTAGTGTCTGTAGTGTCTTAATACAATGTGTGTTCAATCTATACTAGGTCCCGGGGTTTTTCTACATTTGCGGTTTCCTCGTTAACAAAAATTCTGGTGGCTGTGTTATTTCTTCTCCACATTATATTTTGTTATATAATTGAAATATCACAGGTTTTATGCGTTGAATCGATCAATTGGGAAATCCTACCTTTGTTTGTTGATTGAAATTGATTAATCCTTGAACATTGGTCTTTGGTACCGTTCAAGTTAATTTCTCTTGTATTCAATTAGACTCGCAGATTTCTATTTTCTTGAGTAAGTATTGAATCGAGAAATTGAGATATAACTCTTTGATATACTTTTTGTTAAGATTGAGTCTGAATGTCTAGTTGATTCTCTTAAAAGTTTATTAGAGTTAGCCATACAGATTGATAAGAGAAATATTAGGTGAGGTTGTTGTTCCCCCACTTTTTCAATTGGTATCAGAGCGTGCAAACACTATAAACCTAATAAGTTTGTGTTTGACTGTTTCCTAAAGGTCTGTCTCAATGGGAAACTCCATTAGGAAACTCGCTCTTGGCATCTATAACGCACACCATAATTCCGTAAATATTGTTCGAAGATTATTTATTAGACCTCTGGTCTCTTGTGATAATCTCGCTTCATCTATGTCATTGGAAAGCCTTGATGATGAGAAACAATCTAAAGGAAAAATTAAAAGTTCTTCTAAGAAGAGTCTTTTGAAAAAACGTGGTCGACGCTCAAAGATATGGAATCTCACTAGATTAACTCTTAATATTTATGAGGATTACTATCATAATGGACAAATTGACAAATATCTATTTAGAGCTTTTGAAAGCATTTTTAAATTCTTAGAAAAGATTAATTCCTTTGAGAATAAGAATTGTTCCGACAAAAGTTCTGTACTTGTCAAATCATGTTTTCATGATGTACGAACTAGACCTACCTTCAACTCATGTGAAATTGATAAAAAAATTTCTTGTGAGCTCGGCATAGGTTCTAATCTTCGGAAAAAGTCTTTTCTTAGGTATAAAAAAAATGATTCAAAAAATTCTATTGACCCGGAATATAATTAGTACTATGATTACACTTATGCATTTCACAAATATCAACCTGAAAAGTTGCATGGTAATTTCTCTGCATATTTAGTCTATTGGTAACAAGTCTGACTATACCCCATGTGTATATAACTTGATGTGGGCCAAGTAATGGTTGACTATTTTTTCTGGGTTATTTTTTTTTTAGAATCCCTTTCTTCTTCTTTCCAAGGTCATTTTACTGCATTGTACTGATCTCTTCAGTGTGCGAACCTTTGATGTTGAACGTTCTAAGAATTCATACCTTCCTTTGTGCGTCGCGGCTCATGAACAGGTCCAAGCCCAAGTGTGGGTTTATAAGAAGCATGGTACGCGTACCCTTCTTCCATCCTTCTTCTCTTCCGCATACGTGAACTCTTCTAGGGTTCATGTTTTTGCTCCATTAATCTTCTTGAAGGTCAAAAGGAGTAAAAGGGTTTTCAAGAAACATATCAAGTAAGTCACTCTTCCACTAATCTCTTGATTTTTAAGATCTCATGAAGAATTTCAAGGTTTAAAAAGAGGGTTCAAAAATCTTGGGTTCTTCATTCTCTTCTAGCACGAATTTACCAATAGATCAAAATTCCATTATAATTAGATTTGTCAATGATTCTTGTGAGAATGTTTTTGAAAGAATTTCTTCTAAAAGGTTTATTCTAAAAAAGAAGTTGGATTTTACTAGTGGACATAAAGAGGATTTGATTTGTTTTGAAAAATTCAATCTTGGTAACATCTTTGATGATCTTGGTGAAGGATTTGACACTCTTACTAGAATTTTCTATGCTAACATCTATGATGTTAATTATAATGACTTGGAATTCAAGACCATGATAAATAGACAAAGGATTCATGTGAATAAAGAGTTGATTTCAAGGATTACTAAAATACCTTTGGGAAATTTTCGCCTACCAAGACCTAGTAATGAAATACCTTCTTATGAAACCATTTTTATTGGTCTCTGTGGTAAGAGTGTTGATTGGAATATGGGAAAATTTCCTACCAATAATCTTAGTCTTCCTTTGATGTCCTTTGGAAAACTTGGTATATTTAATCTTTTTCCCTCAACGATTGAGAATTCTCGTTGGAGTCGTGAGTTTGCGGGTTTGGTCTATTTCCATGAGATGGGAACTAAAAGTCTAGACATTTGTGGTTTTATCATTTATCAAATGTTGTCAATGACTTCTCCCAACGAGAAGTTCGGTTATCCGTGCTTAATTGAGAAAATTTTCCGCACATTCTCTATTGCACCGATTGGCAACTCCATTGGAACCCCTAAGGTTGTTCGTCTATGTACCTTCAAACGTATGAAGGAAAACGCTTGCAAGAGACAAAGATGTGACAACCTTGATGGCTCATGTGATACTTCCTCCATGAATATTCTTCATCAAATTCTTAAAGGTGTTGAGAAGATTAGTTCTAAGGTAAGGTGTGTCCAACAACAATTACTTGTGATTTCTACTAAGTTCCCAGAAATTAAGCAAGACATGGATAAGATCCAAGCCACTCTTATGGTCTCTGATGATGAAGATGATGATTAATTTTTCTTTTTCATGTTTTATCGGTTTTATTTGGGCTTTAGGTTCTGTTTTGATTTTGCCTAGGAAAACTTCTTATGAGAATTTTATTCTTGTGTTTTTAAGAAGAATAACTAGAGTTTGGAATAGCCATTATTGTGATTACCATAGCTATGTCCAACGATTTTCATCTTCATTGTTTTTAGATTTATTTGTTTAAATTCTAAAGTTTGTTTGGAAGATCATTTTGCAGTATTAATCTTTATGGTTTTATATACTGCAATTAGTTATGGGATAGGTATGTTTGCGTCGGTGAACTATGATTGTCCCATACATGGTCAAAAGTTAAGTCTTTCATATGTCGCTATGCAAGTATTGATAAAAGATTGAATGAACTTTTGACAAACAAAAGTAAAGCCTTTTATGTCACTATGCAAATATTGATGGAAGAAAGGATGAGCTTTTGTTTACAAAGAATTAAGTCTATTGTTGTCATTGTGCAAATAGTGATGAAAAATAGAATGAATCTTTGTGTATTCCGCAGTATTGATCTTCCCTGATCCATATTTTTTTATGTATATATTGTGTGTCTCCGTAAGTTTTCTTCTGTTGAGAATTTCTGATTAAATTAATCATGGGTTCTCTTGTGGTTAATTTAATTGAGTATTTTGGATACCAATTCATATTCTTATATGATTTTTGTGTTGTCAAAAGAAATCCTTCTTTTCTTGTGAAAGTAAGGTCGCTCTTGTTATTCTTTCGGGAATGACATTTTGTTGGGGAGAGTTCTTAATTGAACTTGTGCTTAATTGCCAAATCTTTGTGGGGGGTGCGGCTGTGGAATATTATCGGGGTTATCTTGTATCTTTATAAACTCCTTGATGAATGCATTTAGTTTCGGCTACATGATTGCATCTAAAAAGTTGATATGTGCTTTCTTTTGGTCATGAAGTGTCTCTATGAAAATTTCATTAGGATCCCACTAGTTTTCGTACTTTTGCCAATTTTATTGACAAAAAGGGGGAGAATTAATGTGTACTTCACACTACAAATACATACGGTTTTCGGATCATTATGTAAGGGGGAGTGGTTTTCATGTGATATGAAGTATTGAATAAGGGGGAGTGATACATATCAACATAGTATTGTTGTCGAAGTTGTGATACAATTGAACTTTGATGTTGTGTAATAATACTATGACACTGTGTAACAATGATTAAGAGTTTTTTCTTTGCTCATTGTTATGGCTACGGATCTTCAACAACGATGATGCTGTATTGGATATCTTTGGAATCATTGGAGTACTTGGAAGTGACGAATATTTCGAGTAATGTTGAAGAACCAAGGAGATCATGCATGTGGAAAGAAGATGCAAAGTTTATTTATTTTGTATTCCATATGTATTGATAGTTTTGTCACTAAAATTGACAAAGGGGGAGATTGTTAGAGCATTGCTCGATCGAACTCGCAAGCGTTGCTATCTCAAGCTTGTTTGTCAAGTTTAGCTGCCAAAACTATAAGTCTTGATTTCTAGTCTACTTATAGCTAAGTCTCGGACTAGGATAGAAAGTGTAGTTGAGCTCTAGAATCCACGACGTTCATCATACAAAGACATAGAACCACTCAAGGAACTGGTGGAACTTCATCGACTAAAAGGTATGTGGAGACTTGAACTTATATATCAATCAAAAGTCTATCTATTTTATCTCCTATCTTGAAAAAAAAAATTGTTATATAGAATTCGATTATACACATTCGCTATTTCGAGCCGAGTTCATCTCGCTTATCTATTTCTCGAAATATGTGTTGGTAAGATTTCTCTTTGGCCAAGTTCATCTTTACAAGTGAGGAAAGTCATGTTGATTATTTCAATATCTTGAAAATCTCTTTGATGAAAAATAGTGTGTGAATAGCCTTTATTTAACATCCTCTAAGAATGTTTCAGTGATTGAAATGAGAGTTTAGAATATATAACCTTGAATGGATATAAACATTGTATGTGAACTCATACTTGTGTAAGTCCAAAATCCTTGAATCAAAGTATGCGTACTTTGCTGCTCAGGATAACCGAAACTAAAGTCCGCATACCTGTACGTGTACTGTCGGAAGTTCACATCCCGTAAATTTCTGATGGAGTTTGTGAACTGAAAACAAACTCAATACGGGTACTTAAGTATGCGTACCGGTATGCGTACTTGAGTGGGTTATTTTCTAAAACGGTTTATTCGTGAACTAAGAGATATATAAACTAAGGAATGCATTGCAAACCGTGGCTATAACTTTCATGAATCGATTCGAGTGAATCAAAATCGTTTTTGCTTCGATTGTGTCTTGTATACTTCTATGAGATCTAAGCAATTGAACAACTCTCTAACTAGTTCTTTTGAGTCATTTGAACTAGTTATGGTGAAGATGAATATGGTCGATATGAAAGTGCTCATATGGATAACCATTTGGTTAACTAATGTTAAACCAACTAAGTGTACACGTTTAGGTACGGTTACACAAACCTAAATGAACGTGCATTTCATTTGTGTATAACAAGCTAAGTTCGATCTAACGGTTGAAAGATATTAACTTGAATCTAATCAGGTTTTCATCTGACGGTGAATATTGAATGCTTTGTTACCAAGGTAATTAAGATTGCAGACCCTGATTTGGTGACTATATAAAGAAGCACTTTAGCAACAGGGAAACCTAATCCCCGCACCTCCTGTGTGATACTAGTTGTATAAGATAGAGTTGATTCTCCTTTAACCTTAGGTTTCTACCGAGATCCTGTAGGTTAACGACTTGAAGACTTCACTGGGATTGTGAAGCCAGACCCAACTATCTTCTCTGTAGTTGCGTGATCTGATCTTGATGTTTCTATCGTGTTGAGTGCAATTGAAATAATTGGCTCGAGATTAATATCTCCGATAGGCAAGATAAAAAGTATCGCAAACATCTTCGTCTCATCGTTTGTGATTCCACAATATCTTGTTTCGCTATTCGATTAAGATTATTGTGAGGTGATTGATATTTCTAGGTTAATCTTTGGGAATATAAGTTCATCATTGTTGAAGGTGGTTTTTAGTTCAGGAATAAATTTGTAAAACCCTGCATTTAATAGGACGTCACTCTGCAAAGAGACAGAACCATGTGAAAATGATGAGTGTTCAACCTCTTCACTGGCGCATTTATTGAGCAACTCAATATATATATATGAAATTTATCCAGAATGGTGCATGTAGCAACAATCCCAGATCTTCTGTAAATTTTGGCACCTTGCCTGTATTATTCAATTAATATAAGTTCCTTTGAATGCCTTCTGTGCTATGTTCCACGCTGAACCCTTAATGTTGATATGGCATGACAATTTGTGTTCACTCGCAGCAGAGTAGCACGAATTTCCAAGTATCAAGGATAAGGTCTTTTGCATAAAGTATTCAATCGGAAAGCATACTGCTCTCAGGCAATGAACTTAAAGAACTTTGTGTCAACACATAGAATTCAATCAATTTTGTGATAATTCACATGATCTAGATATTACCCTGACTACTTTGCAAAATTAGGGTTTTTGGCCTCGCGCAGTATATCAGACCTTGCCTGTCGAAATTAAGCCTAGGAAAACTAGGTAATTAATTCGCCATGGATTAGTAGGTGCAAATTCCTACCCAAAATCAGAAAGCAATGATCCACGGAACATGAATAGCAACAAAGAGGAGTGTGGCCAATCCACAGGCCAGCCGGCGCCACTTGCAAGTGGCCATACCCCGAGTTGCCAACCGGCCCCTCTTTCCCATCGACCAATCAGGTCACTTTAAACCTGCCACATGCGCATAAGTTGTGGCTGGACCCATACTTGTCGGCCCTATTTCCATCGACCAATCAGGTCGCTTTAAATCATCCACACCACGTTAGAAGTGTGGCCACGCCCATGCTTGGTCGCCCTCTCTTTTTATTGATCAATCAGGTTGCTCTAAAACTGCCAAAACATTAAGAGAGGTGGAATTGCGTCAAGTGGTCGCCATGCCAAATTGGCTTCACAAAGCCAGCGCCCGTGCTAACATGCCAATGGCATTCCAAACAAGCATGCCAAACGCGCATTCCAAATGAGCATGCCAAGCGCGCATGCCAAACGTGCCACTTTACCGTAGTAGCACGCCAAACGCGCCAACGCGCCATGAATAGCGCACCTACATGCCAACCCACCTTCTGTTCGTGGCCAACGCCATAACAGACTTCGACGTGGTTTTCCTAGCCAGTAGCACGAACCTTTCTCTAGTGGTAATGGATGAAACCCTAATTTCCAGTCGTGGCGTTAATTATGCCACTTAGGGCCCCACAACATGCCACGAGCCGTGCGGAATTAGGAAACCCTAATAAAGGCGCCATACCATAGCCACTCTTGGCAATAATTGCTCTTGTGTCCATTTCCACATGGTGGCCTGGCTATTGTTTCTGTGGCGTGGCTATGGCATCACAAAACGCCATTGTGCCACGGTCACATGCCGCGTGTCGCATGTGCTAATTAGGGTTTCGGTATGCAAAACCCTAATTTAGACAAAGTTGCACGCCACCCAAACCAAATAATGTTCCACAGAACATTGGGATTGATGTGGCTACTGGAACTGATGTTTCCACACCACATTTGAGTCCAACACCAATGTGCCATATCTGATGGCCATGGCTACGCCAGGCGCCATTTGCACCATCGTGCCGCTGGCATGCATAGACCATGTCGACCATGCCACCATGCCACTGGCATGTGCTAAAAGCGTCACTACACTATTGGCATGTGCCAATGGAGCTACTATGCTATTGTCAGGCACCAACAGGCTGTGACCATAATCAATGGCCACCCTTTCTCATAAGATGCAATCTTGGCCGTCCAAAATCGCCATGGAATTGACAGGCATGTGGCAAGTTTTAGGCGACCAACCAAGACAAGCCAAATAGCACCACATGCTATTTTCCTGCGGCAAGTCTCTTGACTTTGACTTGCCACACGTAGCAGACTGCTACACGTTTCCACAAAAACACTCGATACATCAAACATGTCACAAAATGGGGGATACTCATCAGGGTATTGGTCTGGAGGTTTACAGCGTGCGGCGTGCAACACGCCCATTATAAAAAAGTGTCAGGAAACATGGCAGTTAGTGGTAGAAAGAAGTAATGGGTGTAAACAAATCCGCTTTCTTCATCGTGGAAGCGTGGTTTCTAGCGGTTAAACATTACTCCACTCTTCCATCACTCAATCACTCCCACTTCTTACGAGACCAGGGTGCGTTCAATTATGACTTGTATAAATAGGTTTCACCTATTTCCATCAAACAACAAGTTTTGGTGAGAACAACAACACAGTATCTAGAAAAATACCAAAGAACTGATAGCTTTCATTCCGCACGCCAGTTCCAAATTCTGATACAAGTCATAAAATAACCACACATTTAGAATTAACCATTCTGGTATTAGCACCTTCTTCGCTTCCCTCCCTAAGACCAACCCTTCTCCTTCACTTTGTAACTGAAGCAAGACTGGAACGGCCATTTATTGGTTTAGGCCAGGATTGTACAGATTGATCTCTCAGATCTAAAAGTACTCCCGTGCAGTGCATTTTTTTTTAGGTTTAGACTCGTTTCTCATCCACACAGCCAAATTACCAAAACCAGCAGAAATAGTTTTTACACATAAACAACTGGCGACCACAGTGGGAGATTAATCTCTCAGTTGAAAAATCAATTTCCAATTTCATTTTTTCAATCCCAATTTCAAGATGGTAGAGCTCAGATCCGGATCAGCAACAAGCCCTGACGCCACCAGTGATGAGAACGTCCTTGGTATCAACGTCCCTTCCAGTGGCATCAATGTACCACCTGTCAGTATGTGATCAGCACCAGCGGCACAAGAAGCATTCCCTCAGGTGTTATACCTCCGATCACCAGATACAGAGCCGCTGCCGACACCCCCAATATTTCTTCAAGCATGACGCCCCCAGTTGTTACCAGAGCCGCCGCCAATCCATCATCGGGACGAGAAACTAGAGGAACCAGAGGAAGCCAACCTCCTATCACCATTGCTGATTTTATGGAAAGACAGGAAGTTCTTGCTAAGGCTCAGACGGACATGGCTTCAACTCAGAAGGAGGTACTTACTTTCCTCAAGATACTAACGGAGCGGTTACCGCAGGAACCACGCCGACCGGAGCCAATGAGGAGCACTTTTAATACCCCTGGCGCCAGTACCTCAGCAGGGCGCACCATTATAGATGAAGAGTTCCTCTTCCGAGGGGATATTCTTCTCCCAATTCTCCCTTTATGACGGCACTGGTAATGCGCGTGAACATATCTCTCAATTTTTAGAATCCTCGGGTGAGCACGAATACAATCATGTCCTCCCCTTGAAAGAATTTTCAAAGTCACTTACTGGAAGAGCGTACACCTGGTACAATAACGTTGCGCCGAACAGCATATCCAACTGGTGTGAGATGGTTGCAGCTTTCTACAAGAAGTATTTCTTTGTGTCCGAGCAAATCACCTTTTCAGACTTAGGAAGGATGTTCCAACGAAACAATGAACATCCAAATGATTACGTCAAAAGATTCATAATTCAGGCACTGGATTGTCATGATCCAAACGTGACTGAGCAACAATTGGTGGAGTCTTGCATCAATGGCATGGTTCCCATTAACCATGCCTTATTGGAGAATCTACGATTCCAGATATTCTCTGAACTTCCTGAAGCCGATAAGCGATCGGCCACAATAGCACCAGCATTGTTAGAAAAAACCAGGCCA
The DNA here is from genome assembly GCF_003573695.1 of Papaver somniferum. Lineage (NCBI taxonomy): Eukaryota > Viridiplantae > Streptophyta > Magnoliopsida > Ranunculales > Papaveraceae > Papaver > Papaver somniferum. The sequence continues at coordinate 17,286,875 of NW_020622492.1, forward strand.
ACCAAGAGTGAAGACGCATGCGAAACTCGAGGAAACAGACGCCTCATCAACAAGCAATATAACACTGGCCCCTATGTAAGCGTGGTGGGTGAAGGAGGAAAAAGAAAAGCTCCAGCAGCAGAACAACCACCCAAGCGTACAACACCAGCACATCAGGCGGCTCCACCTCGAAAGGCCGCGACTAAAGCTGTTGTGCAACACCAAGAAGCTGGAGAAGCTTCCCTGGATTTCCTTTTCCCAATCGAGGAGGTAATTGAACTCTTGGAAGCATGGATTCAAGATGATGCCATCAAGTTGCCTCCTATCAGGAGTCCGCCAACTGAGGAGGAAATGGCAAATCCCAAGTATTTCCGCTACCACATATTCGTCCATCACCCGACCAATGAATGCAATAGGTTGAAACGCATCTTCAAGGAGAAGGTGGAGGCGGGAGAAATTAAACTAGGCAATGAGGGAGGGAGTTCACAGAGATCCTATTCCAGTCAGGAGTTGTATGCTTTCTGGGGACTCTGTCCACAAGATGGTGCAGTCCATCATGCAGCGTGTGTGTGAACATCGTCTATTTATCCAAAGCGCAGCGTCAACATATATTTACACCCCTCAACCGCGTCGTGTCGGGCAGGAGACTCTTTTCAGTCGAAGAAACTGCTCCCAAATCCCAACCTCTCTCGAGGAACACCGTTGGAAAGTGCAACTAGGGACTGCTGACCACTGCTCACCTGAAGGATGTCGAGTTCGATAAGCACTAATCGACACGGCCTCTGACTTCAACATTGTTACTGTCAAGACTTTGAGAGCTTCGGGGGTTTCAAAGCAAGAGGCTACTCACTCCCCAATTGTGGTTAAAAACCCGGAAGGAGAAGCAATGAATGCTTACGGCTACATCAATCTCGAAATCAAGGTGGGAGATGCTTTAACATATGGCAAATTCCACATTGTCAAAGAATGCCCATATTATGACATGATTATGGGGCGCTCGTGGGTACATGGAAATAAAGCAAAATTAGGAGTATCCTCTCTGGCGGTGTCAATACCCGAAAGAATTTCCAACAAGCCATCCAACCCTAAAGATTACATGTTGTCGTATCAACAACTTACCAATATAACTCAATTACCTGGAGAAAGCCCATTGACGTTCATCCTTAGATTCCGAACACAAGTAAGTCTTATTGAACAACCCTTTATGCACCCAGTCACTTCTCCTTTTGGCCAGGCATGGGGACTCGGTCCAGTTATCAACCCGGGCGTCACTAAGAGATGTGAATGGGGTGTTGGGCCTTTCAAGTGCTTCGTCAAAAATTTAGAAGCTGCCTCAGTCAAAGATAACAATCTCAAGAACCAAGCGGTTGTACAACTCCCAAACCCGTTTCAAATTGGAGACATGGTAGTCAAGGTGACCACGTTTCAAGTTGGAGATGTAATAGTGAAGGTAACCGCTCAACCTGATTCGCCTACAAAAAGGGAAGACAAGCCATATCTGGTGGCAGATGTTATCTTGGGTGGTTACTGCAAACTCATCAATGCTGACAAATTGGAAGGCGTGACAATTCATTCACGATGGCTCAAGCCCTTGAATGCATAAAACGTTGTGATATCTTCTCCTACATCGTTTTCCTTTTAGTATTTCCTTCAGAAATTTCCCCTTTCATGCGATATTTGTAATTCCACTAAAAATGATTGCACTGCTTGCATTCATAATTAGGGTTTCAATTTCAATTAAGAGCATGTTTCCTTGAAAAATAAGTTTTCCTGAATCATCTTAAAGGAGAAATACCAAGTAAATCCAAACCCTCACAGAGCCATTACCCATCAATTGGAAACCCTACACGAAATATCTTAGTCAAAAAAAAAAAAAAAAGATACCGCAGAAGGGAATATGCAAGGAAGAAGATCATCAAGTGACGGAACGAACACCTTCCTTCAAGAGCATTTGGCCTCGACTTCCGCACACGACGTGCTTCCCAGCTTGTGACGGTTCACATTCCTGCATACCCAGGCGGCATGTCACGAACGTCCGGTATAATTTGCAAGGGAAGTTCCAATAAAAGGTTGGTCAAATCCTTAACTATTTCCACTGTTTTTCCCTGTTTTGAGTTATTGTTTCCAACAGCGTGCGGGGCGTTGCTATGGAAGTAGCTAAACGAAGATAATACGACACACCTACTAGCATTATTGTTGCGCTATTTATGTGATTTAGCTTCCCATCTGCTGAATCGCTCCGGAGGAATAAAAACTCGTTTTTCGCAAAAAGGGGATTTTGGGATTCTTTCGGGGATTTTATTCATTCATCCAATTGAAGATATGAAATTATCAGAGCAACATAAGTGAAAGAATATTGCTAGGTGAAGCATGGCTCCATTCACATGGACAAAAAAAAAAACTGAAGTATCAAAAACATCTACAAGCTACTACGAAAAGATTGTTTTCTCTATGGAAGGAAATCACAAAATGGGAAAACTATTTGTCAATATCAACGCCAGGGTCAACAGCGCCTCCACTAGGGTTCCTTTAAACACCTGCGCCACACCCTCTACGGAAGCAGACATCACCTCTGGAAGCCGTTCCAGCGGCTACCTCAGTTGCTGCATCATCTCCAAATCCTGTTCCAGCGCCATCTCCAAAACTTGCTTCAGCGGTCTCTCAAACGGCTCCAACATTTGCTTCAACACCCTCTCTAATGGCTTCTTCAATAGCATACTCAACAGTCGCTTCAGCCTCTCCAATAACAGTTTCGGCATCCTGGGCCGCGCCGGAATCCTTCTTAGCAACTGAACCAACAGCCTCTTGAGGATACTCCGGTTCGTCAACATCAGAGTCAAGGATTATGATGTCGTTATGAACAAGATAATTGAATTTACTCTCGCCTGGAGGTTTCTTAGGCTCGATCCTTCGCCGCTTCAGTCGTGCGGCGAACCTTTCGGCCCTGGCACTAGGTTGCTGAGATGTTTCATCAGGTTGACACTCCTTAACACATTGGGACGCTTCTTCCATATTGACCGAAGCCATGAAAGCTTGAGCACGCGTCCGAACAATACGTAGATGAGAGAGAGGCATACCTCGTATGATCCGACCGGCTTCACGAAAGAAAGGATCGATTTTGTTCAATACTTATCCGCGTGAAGAAACCCTGGGTTTTTCAACTTCAAAGCTTTTCTCTGAAGAATCGGAAGGATGATCATTGTGAGGAGTTCCCATTATATACTGCAAAGAAGCATTATGCCTGCATCAACAACCTATGTGGTAAAAGAAGATAAAATAGGAGCTACGAGAGTATATGGAACAATACCTGGAAGAAAGATGAATGCAATTCTATGGTGATCTATATGAAAGAAAAGGCTTAAAGTGGTCTTTTATATCATGCAGACTAATGAAACCTAGAAGAAAAAAAAAACTCTTTGGCCTACCGTATATTAAGGCTCTAGATACGAGATGTTAACTGGATTAGATACTTGTCTATCTGGGATAATTGACTCATCTGGACTGCTGATGGAAGGAAGATATCCCCTACAGATGCAAAGCCTATGGAGAAACCACTACGGAAGCAAAGCCGATGAAGCAACCGCTACAGAAGCAAAACTGATGGAACAAGGAATGAAAGACGGGCGGCGCCTTTTATGTATGTAATACTTTTGAATTCGTACAGAAGGAAGTTTCCTTTTGGTCCACACCTAGAAAAATGCATCTGAACCCGTAATATCAATGTTCCATGATACCCATCACCATGGCCAAGCCAACAGCGCCAGCTTCAACAGTCCATGGCCGAAGTTGCTGCGCCATCATCAGCGTTCCGTGGCCAAAGTCGCAGCGCCAGCATTAGCATTCCGTGACCAAATTTCAACACTGATGCCAACACCGTATGGTCAAGCCGGAAATACGCCAGACCGCCAACACAAGGATCTAAGGCTACTCGCGCCTTCTGCCAAAGGTTAGTCGAATCTTCATGGTAACCTCTCCATGTCTTTCCCTTTTGATTTTATCCATGTATGTCACCATCTCATGCTTACCCCGCAACAATGCTACTATTACGAGCTAATCAGGGGACTTAATGTTGATGGTGGTTTTTAGTTCAGGGATAAATTTGTAAAATCCTGCATTTAGTAGGTCGTCATTCTGCAAAGAGGCAGAACCATGTGAAAGTGATGAGTGTTCAACCTCTTCACTGGTGCATTTATTGAGCAACTCAATATATATATGAAATTTATCCAGAATGGTGCATGTAGCAACAATCCCAGATATTCTGTAAATTTTGGCACCTTGCCTGTATTATTCAATTAATATAATTTCCTTTGAATGCCTTCTGTGCTATGTTCCACGTTGAACCCTTAATGTTGATATGACATGACAATTTGTGTTCAATCGCAGCAGAGTAGCATGAATTTCCAAGTATCAAGGATAAGGTCTTTTGCATAAAGTATTCAATCGGAAAGCATACTGCTCTCTGGAAATGAACTTAAAGAACTCTGTGTCAACACATAGAATTCAATCAATTTTGTGATAATTCACATGATCCAGATATTACCCTGACCAATTTGCAAAATTAAGGTTTTGCGCCTCGCGCAGTATATCAGACCTTTCCTGTCGAAATTAAGCCTAGGCAAACTAGGTAATTAATCCGCCATGGATTAGTAGGTGCAAAGTCCTACCCAAAATCATAAAGCAAGGAGCCGCGGAATAGGAGCAGCAACAAAGAGAGGTGTGGCCACGCCAAAGCCAGCCGGCGCCACTTGCAAGTGGACACACCCCATGTTGCCGACCGGCCCCTCTTTCCCATCGACCAATCAGGTCGCTTTAAACCTTCCACATGCACATAAGTTGTGGCTGGGCCCATACTTGTCGGCCCTATTTCCATCGACCAGTCAGGTCGCTTTAAATCTGCCACACCACGTTAGAAGTGTGGAAAATCCCATGCTTGGCCGCCTCTCATTTTATTGACCAATCAGGTTGCTCTAAAACTTCCACAACGTTAAAAGATATGGAATTGCGTCAAGTGGCCGCCATGCCAAATTGGATTCACAAAGCTAGCGCCCATGCCAACATGCCAATGACATTCCAAACGCGCATGCCAAGCGCGCATGCCAAACGTGCCACTTTACCGTAGTAGCACGGCAAATGCGCCAACGCACCATGAATAGTGCACCTACATGCTAACCCACATTCTGTTCGTGGCCAACGCCATACCAAACTTCAACGTAGTTTTCCTAGCCAGTAGCACGACCTTGCTCTAGTGGTGATGGATGAAACCCTAATTTCCAGTCGTGGCATAAATAATGCCACTTCGGGCCCCACAACATGCCACGAGCCGTGCGGACTTAGGAAACTCTAATAAAGGCGCCATACCATAGCCACTCGTGGCAATACTTGCTCTTGTGGCCATTTCCACATGATGGCCTAGCTATAGTTTTTGTGGCGTGGCTATGGCATCACTTGCATAAAACGCCATTGTGCCACGGTCACATGCCACATGCCGCATGTGCTAATTAGGGTTTCGGCATACCAAAACCTAATTTAGGCAAAGTTGCTATGCCAACCAAGCCAAATAATGTTCCACAGAACATTGGGATTGATGTGGCTAATGAAACTGATGTTTCCACACCACATTTGAGCCCAACACTAATGTGCCAAATCTGACGTCCATGGCTACGCCAGGCGCCACTTGCACCATCGTGCCGCTGGCATGCACAGACCATGCCGACCATGCCATCATGCCACTGGCATGTGCTAAAAGCGTCACTAAACTATTGGCATGTGTCAATGGCGCTACTATGCTATTGTCAGGCACCAACAGGATGTGGCCATAATCAATGGCCACCCTTTCTCATAAGATACAATCTTGGCCGTCCAAATTCTCCATGGAATTAACAGTCATGTGGCAAGTTTTAGGCGACCATCCAAGACAATCCAAATAGCACCACATGTTATTTTCCTGTGGCAAGTCTCTTGACTTTGAATTGCCACACTTAGCAGACTGCTACACGTTTTCCACGAAAACACTCGAGACATCAAACATGTCACAAATTGGGGGATACTCATCAGGGTATTGGTCTGGCGGTTTACAGCGTGCGGCGTGAAACACGCCCAATATAAGAAAGTGTCAGGAAACATGGCCGTTAGTGGTGGCAAGAAGTAATGGGTGTAAACAAATCCGCTTCCTTCATCGGGGAAGCGTAGTTTCTGGAGGTTACACATTACTCCACTCTTCCATCACTCAATCACTCCCACTTCCTACGAGACCAGGGTGCGTTCAATTATGACTTGTATAAATAGGTTTCACCTATTTCCATCAAACAACAAGTTTTGGTTAGAACAACAACACAGTATCCAGAAAAATACCAAAGAACTGATAGCTTTCATTCCGCAGGCTAGTTCCAAATTCTGATACAAGTTATAAAATATCCACACCTTCATAATTAACCATTATGGTCTCCACACCTTGTTCGCTTCCCTCCCTAAGACCAACCCTTCTCCTTCACTTTGTGACCGAAGCAAGACCGGAATGGCCATTTCTTGGTTTAGGCCAGGATTGTACAGATTGATCTATCGAATCTAAAAGTACTCCCATGCAGTGCATTTGTATTAGGTTTAGACTTGTTTCTCATCCACACACCCAAATTACCAAAACCAGCAGAAACAGTTTTTACCCATAAACAGGTATATCAATTGGTTCCTGTTCACCTTGATTTATCAAAATATGGAACAAAACTCGTAGGTATTTCCGTGGGAGACAAATTTATCTATTCATGTAGACTTTTCTGTATGGTACAGATTTATTTATTAAAGTCTTTGACTTTGGATCGTAATAACTCTTAGTTGTGGGTGAGATCAGCTAAGGGAATCAAGTGCGTAGTATCCTGCTGGGATCAGAGACGTAAGGAGCGCAATTGTACCTTGGATCAGTGTGAGATTGATTGGGGTTTACCTACAGTCCATACCGATGTTAGTTTGTAGTAGGCTAGTGTCTGTAGCGGCTTAATACAGTGTGTGTTCAATCTGGACTAGGTCCCGGGGTTTTTCTGCATCTGTTTCCTTGTTAACAAAACTTCTGGTATCTGTGTTATTTCTTTTCCGGCATTATATTTTGTTATATAATTGAATACTACAGGTTGTGCATTGAATCGATCAATTGGGAAATCCGACCTTTGGTTGTTGATTGAAATTGATTGATCCTTGAACATTGGTCTTTGGTACCGTTCAAGTTAATTTCTCTTGTAGTCAATTAGACTCGCAGATTTATTTTTGCTTGAGTAAGTATTGAATCGAGAAATTGAGATATAACTCTTTGATATACTTTTTGTTAAGATTGAGTCTGACTGTCTAGTTGATTCTCTTAAAAGTATATTGGAGTTAGTCCATACAGATTGCTAAGCGAAATATTGGGCGAGGTTGTTGTACCCCAACTTTTTCAGCTTCCGACATAATAATTTAATTGGAAATCAACGCCGGGACCTAGAATGCCGGCATTCTCAGTAACTAAGGTTCAACGCTGGTACCCAATGCCGGCGTTGTCGATGTTTAATAAACCATGCCGATATTTAATTTTGGAAATCAATAATTCCTATATGTTTTTGTTTGGGTACTGGCATGGTAACTTTAATATTGAACCATGCTGGTAGCTTATTTCGTGGAATATTTTTTGGTAGGGAAAAAATAACTTTTCTACCGGCATGGTTTTTTTGGTTGAAGACAATGTCGACATGCATTTCAAAATGGGGGATATTATTGGCTGGCATGGACGTAGTATGAATATCATGCCGGTATGGGTGCTGTCGGCATTGAATTCGGCACCGAGCTTTTTCAGCTGCAAAAATGGTGGATTCAAAGAAAAAAACCCAAATATTCAACACATTAGCACCTGTACCTGAGTATTGGGAGTGATTGTATGTTGGGATTGTTTACTTTCTTGGGTTGGTTCTTCACGAAACACTTCATGCTCATAAAAATAATGATCTAAGGGTGTTGGTTGCACAAATAATTGCAGTTGTGAATCATTATCATTTGTCGAAGATTCAAGATATACTCCTTGTTGTAGTTGAGTTAAAAATTCAGCAACAATTCTCTCTTCACTATCATCCACCATTTTCACCCAAAACCTTTCTCTAAAAATCCCCCCCCCCCTTCTAGTCTTAACTCACACAAATAATATACTAATCATTTATCAAATAAGCTTATAAATTTTCTAATTATAATTAACCACTAAACCTGATTAGTGAGGGGTGATTATGAATTAGTTAAAATACATAGACAAGGGGTGACCCTGATTTGATATTTAAATTCCTTTTTGTCCTTTTCCTCTATCCCCCAATTAGTTTAACTATCCCCCAATTGCGCGTTCTTTTTAAGCCCCTCTTTCCATATTAAAAAAATAAATAAATAAAATTCCGTGTAGCCCCTTGTTCCTTAAAAGAAAAACTTCAACATAAAAAAATAAAATAAAAATACACGAGCCCGGTTGACTACTAGGACTAAAATTACTTTAAGGGTCCAACTTACTTCGGTCTATGAAACAAGCGCGTAGTAAAATTTATTTATTTTGAAATGAGAAATAATGTATTGAATGAAAATTAGTTCAATACATAGGATATATCTTCGCTGAGCTAAGCTCTAATCTCAATAGGAGAACAGCCAGACCAAGTTACAGATAGAGCATTCTCCCTAGCTATTCTAGAGAGAATGTTTGCTACTTTATTGCCCTCTTTAGGAATGCAATAGCATTTCCAAGAGTTGAAACTTCTAAAAAACTTCTGAATGTCTCTAATCATGTTGAATAACTGCCAATCAGTTGAGGCATTATTATTAACAGCGTCCACTACTGTCTTTGCATCAAGTTCAAAATGCACGTTCTCCAGTTTTTGCCTATGAGCCCACTTCATAGCTTCTCACAGCCCCATGCATTCTGCTTGTTCTGCACTTCTTATGTCCCTTATATGGATGCACTGGCTTCTTGTTGAGCACCTGTAGAATTTCGAATTATTAATGTAGAAAGAGCCATCTACATTAATGGTGACAACATCTAAAGGAAGGGGTGTCCAATGCACATTTCTCCTACATACTCTATTAACAATGATAAGAGACTTGTTTTTTTGTGCTAAATGATCAGTGATAAAGCGACGAGTCCTTCTAATAGTTTTTTCAGGACAAGGATTAACTTCCTGGAAAACTTTATAGCACCTGTCAGACCAGATGCTCCATGCAATGATAGACCTTTTGCAAATTTCATCTTCCGAAATTTTCCTTGCGTGAAGGTCATCAAACCAGCTTTTTATCCAATCAGATAAGGAGATGTCTCCATTTGAAGACCAACCAGAGATTGCAAACCAAACTATTCTGGCGAAGTTACACTCCATTAAAACATGAGCTGGAGTTTCTTGCATATGCTCACAGAAGGGACAAACATTTTCGATTACAGGTATCTTTGTACTCAGAATATCCCTTGTTGGAAGAAGAGTTGAAATATCTTTCCATGAGAATTGTCGTATCCTAGGAATAATAGGAAGTTTTCACAACGATTTGTAGATTCTGATCATTCTAGGCCCCACAGATTCTGATTCATCTTGTTCCTCATACATCTTTGTATAGGCGGAATTGACAGAGAAATTACCATTTCTCTCAAGTAACCATACCATCATGTCCTCTTGATTGATATAAAACTGAATGATGATGTTAACAGTACTAAGATCAAAAAGCTGATAAAGAATATTAGTATCCCATGAACTATTATCTTGAGTAAATAACTGATGCACATATTTGTATTGATGATGTAAAGAGCAGCCTTGTTTTGGAACAAGAGGACTTGAAAGATCTTGTATCCATCTATGCTTCCAGATTAAAATCTTCTTTTCATTTCCCAGACACCAACAGTTGTAAATTTGGACAAACCCTAATTTAGAACTTAAGCTTCTCCATGACCAGGTAGCATTAGACTTCTTTTTCAAGTTAAAGATTTCATCTTGAAAGTATTTTGCTTGTAGAGATTTGGCCATCATAGAATCAATGTCAGATGACAGTTTCCATGCTTACTTCCCAAGTAAAGCTCCGTTAAAGATGTGCATATCTCGAAAACCTAAGCCTCATTCTTCTTTCAGTTTTTGAGTTTTTCTCCATGTTATAATGTGGTTACCTCTGCAATATTTTTTGTTTCTCCAGAACTGTTGTTGTTTAGAGCTCATTTTTTTGATAGTAACATCAGGAAGTTTGAAACTTGTCATGTGATGTATATGAATCGCATTCGAGACATTCTTGATCATCACGGATCTAGCTGCTTTTGACATATTGCTACCACTCCTATTATAGAATGTGTGATCCATTTTTCGCAGAGAATGGAGAAAGGGATGCGCTTTTTACTTCCCGCAAAGAAAGGTAATCCAAGATACTTCTCATATGAGATGTTAAGATATCTAACTTGTAATGTTCCACTAATTATTTGACAAACCTCAGGATCAAGATTAGTGCTAAAGTAAACAATTGCCTTGTTGAAATTAATCAACTGTCCCGAGCATAAAGAGAACTGGTGGATCACATGCAAAAAAATTTGAACTTGAGAGTCATTAGCCTTACAAAACAAGAGACAGTCATCTGCATTTTTGCAAATGATTGATTTTTGGTGCTGAACGCAAAATTTTCATACCTGTCAACTGACCAGTTTTCATTGCTAGGATGAAGAGGTAGGGTGATAAGGGATCACCCTGCCTTCTACCACGTGTAGGTTTGAAAGCTGGAGTAGGTGTACCATTCAACATAACTTCTATATGAGTTGTAGAAATGCACTGTGAAATAAGTTGCCGAAATTTTTCAGAGAACCCAAATTGTTTAAGAATATCCAGCAAGAAACTTCACTCTAATCTTTCAAACGCTTTGGACATGTCCATCTTGAGTGTTAGATGACCACTTAGACCTTATTTCTTCTTCATAGCTTGAACAATTTCCTGAACCAAACATATGTTTTCCGAGATTAATCTTCCTGGGACATATGCGGATTGCATTGGGGAGATGATATTTGCAATATGTTTTTTCATTCTCAATGTAATAATCTTTGATATTATTTTAACTCAGATTCAATCTTCTTTAAGCACAACAACAATATCAGAAGGGTACCTTTAATATACATGATAAAGCTCATGCCAGAATTATTCAGATTCAAAGGAATTACTTTAGGACCAAGAAGAAAAGAAGATGTTCAAATCCTATTGCTTGGAAAACTGTTTGCATGCTTAAAAAGGATGGAGGTTTGGGTATCTCAAATATGTTCAACATTTCTCTGTGAGCCAAGCTAGCTTGGAGGATGCTCACAGAACCTCAAGCTAAATGGGTCCAAATTTTGGAAGCAAGATACTTTCATAACAAGGATCCTTTAACTGATGATGTTTCAAAAATGAAGAGCTCTTCGATTTGGAAAAATCTGCAAGTTGGTCTTCAAGTAGTCAAGAAGTTTTATATTTGGGAAATTGGTGATGGCACAAGTATAAAAATCAAAGATCATAATTGGATACCTTCAACAACTACCAATAATACTTTTACTACTTCTTATTCCATCTCTAATAATGACTTCAAAGCAGCTGATCTAATTGATGAAGACACTCACAATTGGGATATTCAAAAACTCAGAAACAACTCCAATCAATACCAGATTCAAGCTATAATGAACATCAGAATACCAGTTTCTGGTGGAGACAAACTAAGGTGGTCGTTAACAAGAGACCAAAATGGTGAGCAAGGAAGAAACCAACTATGGAGAAGCATTGGTTGAAAATCTGGCACATGGAAGTTCCTCATAAGGTTCAACAGTTTATCTGGAAGTGTTTTCATGATATTCAACCAGTCAATAAGAATCTAAGCCTCTTCAATAGTAACATCAACAACCAATGTCCCTTCTGCATGCAAGAAGAAGAAACAAGCTCTCATGTTCCAATAAACCGTCAGTATGATGATGTTATTTGGTTTGGAGTATCCTCTGCCCTGCATCATTCCATATCTACTCAGATATCTCTTAAGGAGTGGATCATATCATGGTTTGATAATCCTAACTCTCTAGAATACACTAATAAACATCTAGCTAATTTAGCTGCCACGACTCTCTAGCAGATTTGGAAATCTGGATGTGGGAAAATATTTGAGAATATGATGCATCACCCAACCAAGATAGTTCATAAAATCAGAATCCAAATGAACCAATTTTCTCCCCAGCTTTCCACTAGTATGATTCATTCAATTAGGCCAGCAGATAAGTGAAAAAAACCACCAGATAATTGAGTAATATATATGCTTCATACATTCATGGTAATGTTGGTTCTGCTTTGGTTGCGCGTGACTCTACAGGAAAATTCATGGCAGCAATGGCCTACTCATCCAGATCAAGAGATGTAAACCAAGCTGAATCTTTGGTATTGCTTAAAGCTCTGCAATGGATTATAGAACTGAACTGGCATCAAGTCATAGTAGAAAGGGATAACGAATCTGTTATTAAAGCTTGTAATGGTAGTGTTTGTAGTTTTAAATAAACGGACGAAAACATTATTCTAAAATGTCAAGGTATCCTCAACAATCTGGAGTCGTGTATTGTTTCTTTTTCAAGAAGGTTATGTAACCAAGCGACTGATAAGCTTGCTAGATTAGCTAAGACTAGGGTTAGAAATCAAATATGGTGGCATGAGCCTCCTAATGTGTTAAGTCAGGTCCTCTATCATGATAATTGTCTAGTGGAGTCTTTGTGAGGTGTTTCTATTGTGTGGGTTGTACTGAATTCTTTAATTTTAATACATCCCCCTTCTTCTTTACTCAAAAAAGATAAATAAAAAAAAATCCTTACTATTTTCTTACCCCACAGTCCGTTGTGAGGTTGGCAATGGACAAATCTGCTCATTTCCGATCCAAATGTCTTTAACTCTTTCCATCATGATTTTTTAAAGCGTAAGCTTCACGCTTTGGAGCGTACGCTTCGCTTCAAATTTCAGCATTTCGTTCCAAAGCGGTCATGTGAAGCGCATCTTTCATGAAGCGTACGTTTCACGCTTTACGCTTCGCTTCAAATTTCAGCATTTCGCTCCGAAGCGGTCATGTGAAGCGCATCTTTCATGAAGCTTTAAAAATTTCTCATAATTTTTAAAGCTTTGAAAAGAAAAATATGAATGTTTTAAGGGGGAATTGAACACCCCACCTCCCACTCGTCTGGAGTAGGTTGAACTGGTGTACACACGCTTTATTTTTGAAAAAAATTAGACTTATATAAAATTTATATAGATATTATCTTCCAAATAAATTTATAATTATTAGTTACGACTAATTTATTTATAAGAAAACATCCGCTTCAAACATCAACCAGAAAACGACGCTTCACGCTTCGACTACGCATCATTTCCTAAAATGAAAAACGCTTCACGCTCTGCTTCACGTTTTCAATACCTTGCTTTCCATTATCCATGACAACGAGTAAGACCCGCCTTAGTATAAGATATACTCCCTCCGTTCTTTTTTAATAGGCCAGTTTCTATAAATAAAAGTTTCAAAAAAATAGGCCAGTTTCCTAATTGGGAAAGTAAAATGTTATTTTAATTTTTTGGGACCACTTTTCTGTTAACTTCTTTTGATGACAAGTGTCATGTGGACCACTTCACTTTACTTCTTTTACTAACAAGTGTCATGGGGACCATTTCACTTCACTTCTTTTATTGACAAGTGTCATGAGGACCACTTTCAATGATTAGTTCTCTTAATTTCTTTAAATTTCCCTAAAAACAAAACTGACCTATTAAAAAACAACGGAGGTAGTATTTATCTAGTTGGGATTTTGTTGTTGGATCTAACTTCCAAATTTACTCCAAAACAGAAATCTCTACGTGTCAGAATCTAGTTAAGTATCATCAGAGCTTGCCTTGTACCAGATTTTTTCTTCCTGATGTTCACTGTTGTTCGAGTCTTTGACTCAAAACTAGTCCAACACACTTCAAAACAAAACAAAACAAAACGAGAAAAACAAATTAAACCCTTTTTTTAATTGTTTTTTCACCATCTTTTCTCTCTCTCTAGATCTGCTCTTGCATTTTCTTGTCTTCACTTTTCATATTTTTCAAGATCTTACTTACATACACTTCACACTCAAAGGGTAAAACCAAAACTAAAACCCTTTCCTCCACATTTCATGGATCTGTAAACACCCTGCTACATTTCCCGCCTAGGGTTTTCACTTATTCATGATCATCCCATACATACATTAACACTACACTTTCATGATGCACTCTTGTAGTTCAGAACCAGAAGAAGAATTTGAGAAACATTATACCAACAAACTCACCTATTTTAGGCTACGTTTCTGATGATGAGTCTGTATGTACTACTAACATACAAACAAAGAAGATGCGGATTTTGATGCTGCTTCTTCTTCCTTTGCTCAATTTTGTTTCTTCTACTCATGGTAGGTGCTTAACCAGATTTGTTTTTTTTTTTTTTTGGGAGTAATTTGTGCTATTTTTAGTTGTGGGTTTTGTCTTAATTTGTGTTTACTGTCTGAGTTTTGAGAAATTTAGGGGTTTTCTTTAGCTCATCAAACTGGCAATTTAATGCTTGTTTGTAGCTCATCAATCAGCAAGTTAGGTATTTCCTGGTACCCGGTGGAGACGAATTAGTGTTCGGTTAGTTAGGAAACTGAAATATTTTACGATGTCATAATACCAACATCATTTCTATTGCCTGATCTTGCATTCTTGAAAAACTACTAAAGAAGTATGTAGTGTACCACTCTAAGCTTCCAAATGTTGTTTACTTAGACCAGCACTAGGCAACTGAGCGTATATATAAAAAAAACGGAATTCTGTTTTTATTCATATAAGTTGAGAAGGGGGGACTGTATTCACATGAATTTTCTATCTTAATTTCTGATACCATATGATACAAATAATTTTTTACTCATCAGAAAGATGAATACAACTGAGATGCACTTTTAGTTACTAACATGTGTAGCTTCATCTGGGCTTGTTTTTCATTTTTACTTGAAATAAACGATAAGCGTCATTCTGTTTTCTTTTTCAGGTTATACATGGTTGCATCTAAACTTGTCCCCTTCAGTTGTGCCAAATCTGCATTTATCTTTTGGAAAATTTTCACTGGTTCATGGTGAGAATGCTCACTGGTGTTTAGTTTTCGAGTAGTTTCTTCGTAGATGTATGTTATGAATAGTGAGGGTTATTGTGCTTTTGTGGAAGTTGGTCCAGCGTTTTCGGTGTTTCTTTACTCTTTGCTATTCTTATAGTTATATTATTTTATCACACAAACAGAATATTCATCTAATAACTTGGGTTTAATCTCATCCCTCCGAGCTCGTCATTCTCTGCATCCACCTGCAGTAGCATCGTCTATCCCAGGTATTGTTTTCTGCTCACACATTTTCCTATGTGTAACATCCTCATGGGCGACATGTAATGTTGTATGACTTATAAAACGTGTGCAGCAAGATCAAAGCAAAGAGGTTCAAGATCTTCTCCATCAAGACCAATAGAGCCAGGGACCAGTAAGCCGTCATTGGGTCCATCAACTGCACCTGCTCCTTCTCCAACACATTTAGGTGCTTTTGCCTTTTTAATTTCAACTTTATTATGACATCTTTTGGTTTTCGAAGTTGATATATTTTGTGATTTGTTCTCCAGGCCCTGTTAGTGCTCCAGCCCGTAGCCCCTTGCCCCGACGTCATGGTCATCATAAAAGGAAACATCATGTAGTCTCACCAGGCCCCTCCACTCCATCAGGTAGTCTAAGATTGACCTTTCAACACTATAAAAGTCGTTAAATATCCTGTTTTTTCCTCTAGTCTCTTTGGTATGTGGATTATATTATATATGTGTCACTATTTCAGTTTAGACATTCTGCTACGGTTTCTGATGTTAGGATTTTGGCAGGTTGTGATCAGGTCACTTGTTCTAAACCGCTTACTACTACTCCCATTGGATCACCTTGTGGCTGTGTGTTTCCTATGCAAGTTGAGCTTCATGCAGGAGTATCTCTGTATCAGTTCTTTCCTCGAGTTGGGGAGCTAGAGGTAGAGGTTGCAGCTGGCACATATTTAAAACAAAGTCAAGTGAGGATTATGGGTGCGAGTTCTGATACTCAAGATCAGGAGAGGACAGTAATAGACATTGATCTGGTTCCATTGGGAGAGAAATTTGATAACACTACTGCCTTACTGATTTCCGATAGGATTTGGCAGAAGAAGCTGGCAATTAATATGACACTCTTTGGTGATTATGAAGTCGTATATGTCAATTATCCAGGTAATAAACCTTAGTTTTTCAGGTGTGCTTCTGTTGTATATTAATGATTTTGTAGAGTCTAAAAGTGTCATTATCAGGGTTACCTTCGTCACCGCAATCCAGAGGTTCAACGAGCAGTGGTCCTACTGGAAGTATTGGAGGCGATGAACAGCCTATAGTTGCCAGGCCTACCAGCAAAAATCAAAAGATGAATGCTAGAACAGTTGCTGTGATCGCTTTATCAGCATTTGTACTTTTCTTGGTATGCTTTGGTGGAGTTATCATCCTCCTCAAGTGTAAGAAGCATGGAAGACCAACTGCTGTTGGTCCCACATTTACACCGTCCATTGCTAAGAGATCTGGTAATTTGTTTTCCTTTTCCTTATTTCCAATGGCCTATAAACTCATTTAACAAAAAAGAAATGACTTTCTACAGTGTCACTTGAGCTAGGCTTTGTTTGCATAACTAGTTATTATGGACAGTATTCACGCAGCCGTGCGGCAAGCACATAGCGAACTACTCTTTCGCCTTTTACTAAAAAAAGTTATTATGGACAGTTTGCTTGTAGTATTATTGCCAGGGTAGGTATCAAATTCTTAATTGTCACTTGTAGATTGTTAAAATCTAACACTGAAGATGCATGTCATTCATAGATTTTTTATTTTATTTTATTATTTTTTAAATAAATAAAATAGATCATGCCAATTATACTGACTGACTCACCCATGACCTTCTCCTATGCTTTTGATAGGAAACCAAATTAAAATGATATAGGTGATGTATTCACAGGTATGATCAGGTCCATCAGATCAGTTAGCATGACAAGCTCAACATCAATGTCGCTTGTTTCTGCTATGGCTACTTGTGTTCTCTCAGTGAAGGCATTTTCACTACTTGAGCTTGAGAAGGCTACAGATAAATTCAGTTCTAAGAGGGTTTTGGGTGAGGGAGGATTTGGTCGAGTTTACCATGGGATCATGGAGGATGAAACTGAGGTTGCTGTCAAGATGCTTACAAGGGAGGACCAAAGTGGAGATCGTGAGTTCATTGCGGAAGTTGAGATGCTAAGCAGATTGCATCACCGTAACCTAGTAAAGCTCTTCGGTATATGTATTGAGGAACAGCAACGCTGCTTGGTATATGAGCTTGTTCACAACGGAAGTGTTGAGTCCCACTTGCACGGTAATACTTGTTCTAAAAATGATCCACAAAGCACTTCATTGGGTTCTTGTAAATAACAAGCATGCTTGTCTCGCAGGCGTGGATAGGAGCAAGGGGTCTCTTGACTGGGATGCTCGGATGAAGATTGCCCTAGGTTCAGCAAGGGGATTAGCATATCTGCACGAGGATTCTAATCCTCGTGTCATTCACAGGGATTTTAAGGCCAGTAATGTTCTACTAGAAGATGATTTTACCCCTAAGGTTTCAGATTTTGGCCTTGCAAGGGAAGCAACAGAAGGTAGCCATCATGTTTCAACTCGAGTTATGGGCACTTTTGGGTGAGTTACTGTTTCACTTCCATAAAAGAAAAATAGTTAAAATGTGGGTCAGCATCGTTGTTTTGGTGCAATTTGGGACATCAGAACTCCCATTCTGTTTCCATTTTAACAATGGTGGAAATGTCATCTTGCAGGTATGTTGCTCCTGAATATGCAATGACAGGACATTTATTAGTCAAGAGTGATGTGTACAGTTATGGAGTTGTTCTTCTGGAGCTTCTTTCAGGAAGACAACCTGTAGACATGTCCCAATCCCCGGGACAAGAGAATCTTGTAACTTGGGCACGACCACTACTTACAACTAGAGAAGGGCTTGAGCAGTTAGTTGACCCTGCACTAGAAGGAAATTATAACTTCGATAATATGGCACGAGTTGCAGCCATTGCTTCAATGTGTGTCCACTCTGAGGTGACTCAGAGACCCTTCATGGGTGAAGTTGTGCAGGCATTGAAACTCATATACAACGATATTGATGAAACATGTGGAGACATTTGTAGTCGAAAGGATTCTTCATCTGGTCTTGACTGTGATTATAAAGGTGATCTTGGTCGTTCTAATAGGAGTTGGTGGAATACTGGCGGGTTCACTCCACGTTTAACTTATGGGTATGCATCTTCTTTCATCACAATGGATTATAGTTCAGGTCCACTTGATGAAATGGACAACAGACCGCATTCGATATCAAGTGTGGTAGGAGAAGGAAGATCTTTACCGATTAAGCACACAAATAGATCAGGTCCGCTGAGAACAGTCCGGAAACCGGCATTTTACCGACTAAGAGGAAGTATGAGCGAGCATGGAGGGCAACCTTCACGCCTTAGATGGACAGATGGGTTTTTGGTATAAGAATTATTCTGTTGACACATTTTTTTCGAAAAAGAAATGAAATGTACAGTTCCAGAAAAAAAGATGGGAGTTTCATTCAATGTATCATGATGTGTTGCTTTGGGTTCCCTAGTGTTTCATGTTGATGTAAAAGAAGAAAGAGGGAAAGACATGGCTTCTAAATATATTTTTTGGAATACTTGGCTCATTTTACTACTAAATATTATGCAGGAAATCTAATATAAATTACCCACTCTATGCTGTTAATATTTGGTGGGATGGCTTTCTCTAGACTCCAGTACACCAATGCTTGAGTTGCAGTGAGCTCAAGCATTGGTGGAAGCAGCAGAAGTTCATGGAATTAGAGACGTGTTAAAGAGTTGCGAAGGGAAGGAAGTTGGACCATATCATTATTGAAGCCGATGCCGCAGTTGTTATTGAGAAGATTGACAAGACGCTCTTCTTGGGGATCTATGAACTCATTGTCTGTTACTAATCTCCAGTTGTCGGTCGTTAACTTTTAAAGCTCTTAATCGAATATGTAATAGTGCTGCCCACGAACTAGCTCAATGGGTCAAGGAAAATGCTTGCCGTATGGCTTGAAAATGCTTGCCGTATGGCTTGGGTTGTTCCATCAGTGTCGCTTCTTCCCACTCTGTGCAATGATTGTGCAATGATTACAAGGAGGGAAGAACTGATAACTTGTAGTTTTGTTGTGTCTTGTTTGCTTATATAAAAAAAAAAGAAGAGCTGCAGTGAGCTTCATTTAAGTCCCACTAATTAAACGAATGATCGATTTTTCCTCCCGATCCAGAATCCCGACTCTAATAAACGGTGGGCCCCACTTTAACCCATTGATGATCACAATGCACAGAACGTTATAGGAGCTGTCCATTTCCCTCTCGGGAGATTATGCGGGATGAAAATTCGTCGATATTGGCTTAACTGGTTGCTTACGCGGCCAAAGACACAATTGGTATGTCGGAAAACTTTCAAGAGATCGTGCAACTTTCCCGGGGAAGTAGTGCAGAGGTGGTAGAAGGCCAGAAATTTGGAGCCAGTTTCATCTTGTTTCACATGAATGAAAATAAGTTGGACAGTTGTTTTCCTTTTTTTGGTACACAACCCAAGAAATAGAAGAAAATAAATGTTAGCTACGTCCAGAAAACTAGCAATAAAGTTAACTCGCCAGATTGTGATATACTAAAAACTAATCGAGAATAGTTAATAAATTAAAATTTGGATTATTTGGAAGTAAAACCCAAATCCTCTTAGCTATAGATCCTTCATAATGGCAAAATTGTCCCTAATTAATTTTCGTAGCACTAATTCAATGTACATTTAAATCAGTTAGATCTTTTTTTGCCTACCTCGAAATCTACAATCCACTGGTTCGTCCGTTGAATCGATCGTTGCTAATATAGATTAACTTTCCCGTGAAGTCTGAATCATATTTCCTAATCAACTCCACTACCAACAGACTCTACACGATCCATCCCCTCGTCAAACGATCTCCTAATCACTAATTTGTTCCTCAAATCATCACCGAAAAGAGGAACAGAAAGATGCAGAGAGAAAAGAAGAAAGAAGAAAAAACGAAAAAGAAGAAGAAGATAAGTGATTTTCTTCTCTGATTTGGTTTTGGATAAAACCAAAGAAAAATCCTGATACACCCAGAAGAAAAGATAAGACACCTAGAAGATAAGAGTGAGTTTGTGATAAAGGCGCCTTGAGAAGATGTCTCGGCTGCCTTGATAACATTTGTTGTCAAATGACCATTCCCCCTTTACACCAATTCGATGTTTTCTTCTTCGTCCAATGTCCGAATGACGCGTTCGAGTAGTCCATTTCGTGTAACTTTTCGAGATATATTCAATGGTACTATTTTCGTATCTAAATTATTGAATGATTAGTTTATATTAATTAACGTTCGTGCTAAACTAATTGAGTCATTAGCGGCTTAAATCGTCTCTTGACTGGTCTAATAGCCCTGACGAGCTTGAGGGTCTTACATTCTACAAACCTTACAAGAATTTTCAGCCGCGAAAATTAAACCGATCTACTTCTCAATGTAAGTACAACTCATACTACAAACACGCAAAATCCAACTCATTTCAAATGAGTTCGAAACAAAAAGAAATGACATACAAACCTATATGTCTTTTTACAACTAAGCATTAAAATTTGTAGATCTAGGTTCAACTTTGCTGATTTAAATTCTCACAAATAAGGAAGTATAAGTTCCTCACACTGATTTTATATTCAATAAATTAATGGTTCTAGGTATATTTAAGGATACTCAATATGCCTCTCTACAATTAATAGTTAAAATTTGTAGCTCAGGGTTCAATTGACTAATTTCCATTATAATGGATTATTGATTCTAAGTACATTAGCAGATACTCTATAATAAAATATCTATATGAATATGGAATCTATTAGAATTATTAATCTCACTATTTCTCTGGTTTTAGATTAACTACATATTCATAATTCTAAACTAATTATTCTCTAATTCTCTATCAGCTTCTAAATCATAATGCAATTGGTTTAACCTACATTTTTTACTTCATTCTATTAACGCATAACAAGAAAATGAATTAATCCATCAAATAAATCTTTTAGTTCTTGATAGCTTTTAGTGATTAAGATTTATCTCACAACCCATCTTAGTTCTAAACTAAACTAATACACTAACTAGCGCTAAATATTATCTATTGTTGCCCATGTAAGATCTAATAGTATGCTCTGATACCAAGTTGTGACGACCAAAATCATAAACATGCTTAGATGATGGGATTACAACCTAATTGAAGAATCAATTCCAAATTGACGATTTTAAGAACCATAATTTCATAATGTGAACTAAAACCAACTTGTAACCAACACTCTGATATCTATAAGTGAAGAACTCTCAAATGATATTGTAAAGACCCTCAAGCTCGTCAACACTATTAGACTAGTCGACCGACGTTTTAGCCGATAATAACTCGATTAGTTTAACACGAACGATAATTAATAGAAAATAATCTAACAACGATTTAGATACGAAATTGGTACTGTCAGATAGAACTCGAAAAGTTATGCGAGATGCACTACTCGAGCGTGTTATTCGGATATCAGATAAAGAAGATTTATAAGTTTGATTACGAAGGGTAAGATAGTTTTCTCGTTGATGGATGTTATGGCAGACCCTATCCAAGATGTGGATGCCTCAGTAATTTGTCCATCCTTATCCCTAGTCGATCGAGCAGATAAGATCATTTATATTATTTCTTTCTTATTCATCCTTGTTTTCTTTCTCTTTCTTTCTTCTCTGTTCCTCCTCTCCTCCTTTCTGTGCCGATCTTAAATGAGAGGTTGTGTCCGTGATTCTTGTTTGAGTAAGCTTCGTAGTTTGGTATATTAATGGTGATTAAGCTAGTTTATCATTGGATGAAGAAGAAATTGTTAATTAAAGAAAATCAGAGTGTTAGGGTTTGAGTTTGGGTTTCATCCATGGAAGAATTGAGTAATTAAAGATGTATCTGGGTGGTTGATGATGAAGAACGAATGGGTCGTTTTTTAATTGATGTTTTGGAATAGTTTTGAGAAGAGCTAGGGTTTCTGAGATAAAACCGAAGATTAAGGTTAATGAAACCAATTGATGTTGATGAAATCAAGATGAAGAAGTTGATGAATAAGAAGAAGTTAGAAGATGGGTAAGTTCTTAATTGGTGTTTGATTGAAGCTATAGAATTATTTGAGATTCTGAATAGGGAATGAGGGTTCTTAATAGATTTGGGATTTAGAGTTGATTTGTGAATGGTTTTGAGTAACAGTGAACTAGAGTTTAGTTGGGAACTGTCAGTGATAAATTTCAAGACCATGAAAGAATTAAAGGGTTACCATGGAGGTGACTGATGATATAGAAATTCAGAAGATGCTAGTATTTGGGTAAGCTTCCAACCCCTCTTAAGTTTAGTAATTTAAATTGAATTGTCTTGATTTTGGAAATGTTGTGATTAAGAATGAAACTGAGGTTTAGTTAACAGTGGTACTGTAAAGTGCAGGGGAATGTGCAGATGAGTATTGTTCTAAATTAGTGTTTTTGTGTGGTGTTGAGCTGAGATGCTGCTGTAAATTGTGGAACTGGTGGAGAAGATTGTGATTGTGCTTAATTGGATTGCAGAGTGGTTTGGTGTACTGAATGCTAAAGATTTTCCTGAATTGGAGTTGCTGGTGATTATGATTTAGTACTGGTAATTGCAGATGCAGTTGGGAGTAAGAGATGATGGTGTTGGTGTTCATGGATAAATGGTGGAGGTCTGGATATGTATGTGCTGGTGGTTGTTTGATCATGTAGCTGAGATTACTCTGTTTGCAGAAGAGTTGCAGTTACTGGAATTGGTTGTGCTAATGGTAAGTCAGTTAGGGAAACAGTCTTGCAGTTTAGGAAGACTAGTGATTAGGTTGGTTTAGTTGGGAACCTGAAGTTGCAGAATAATGAATATAGAGTTGTAGGTAGTCGTTGCTGTGAAAAGATTAAAGCTGCAACTGCTGGTAAGCGGTATTTGTATTTGAGAAAAAGTTATAAAGTTTCTTCTAAATGAATGAATTGGTATTGTGTTTATTTTGGTAGAATTGAAGTAGGAATGAAGATGATATAAACTTATGTTCTTGTATTTAGACCTATGAGTCATCCCAGTCAGATTATCTGACTGATTATGTTCTTAGCTGATTTGACCTAGTACTTCTGACTCTGTCAATTTAACTGAGTTAACTCACTGAGTTTCCCTATCTTGACCTGAGTCGGATCGTTGACTGATTCCTGTTTGAGTTATTTGACCACTGACCCTGGACTTTGACCTGTTGTTGACTGTTAGTTGACTCCATTGACCGTTAGTGACTATTAGTTGACTTAAGTTTTATGGGCTTGTTTAGTGGACTTGAGCTTAGGGTTAGTTATCCTACTTTTATGTTTTGGACCTCTTATGATCTGAATTAGCCTTTGGCTTCTTCTACTAAGTTGTAGATATTCACAAGACTTATCTAAGGGACTATAGAACCAACCCAATTCAATTAGTAAATCTTAGCTATGCTAAAGATAGATAAATAAAAGATGTAGAACCTTAAATGGGCCTAGAATCATTCGAAAGAGTTGTACGGTTCTTGTGTGAGCCTTTTGGCTAGATTCTTAGACTTCTTGTGTAATTAACAGTTAGTCTATATTAACAACAATCGATTCAAAGAATGAACCAGTGGATCGTGGATCTCGAGGTAGGCGTGGCTTGTCATCAAAAGAGGTGAGAATACTTTTAACTCTTTGGAAACCATTGTTGTTTCTTTTACAAAAGTTTATGTTTAACAAACTCATGCATTGTCTGTTTGTGCATTTCATACATTATTTAGTCTGTATTATGATTGTTTTGTTGATTCTTTGAATCTTTCCATGAATTGGATATGACTTGTAATGTTTGTTGTCATTATGAATTGTTATGGGAAATAAGAATTTCCACCTGTGGTATATAGGATACACTCCTTCATATTTATATCTATTTACTTTTAGCTTTTATGCTTATTAGGTGTGGAAAAACCCAGCATCACTAATATATTGGTTGAAGAAGGAGTTTGTCCATATACATTGTTTGTGCATTTCCAGTGACTTAGTCACTTTGATGTTTGGGAAAACATTCCAAATCTTGCTCATGATTTCTTTAACGTTAAATGTTGTTCCTGCTGGCACACCTTTTAGGGATGCTGTGCTCACCCTTTCCCATTTTCAGCTTCAGAGACAGATCAAAGTTGTGCAGCGAAAGCTCCAAGGAATTGACTCCGTTAATTAGTTAACTTCTGCTATGTTTATATGTTGTGTATTCTATTTGCAAACCAAACGACTATTGTATATGTATCATTTGAGAGTAGTTCTTGTATATATATTTCAGAGAGGTGATAGTTTTTACGGTTAAGTTTTGTAGAAGATTTCTTAATTGAATGTTTAAGTATATGATTTAGATTCTTTGTGCCTCTTTATTTAGTTAATCTCTTGGATTAGTCAGCTGCTAGCTTTGGGGGCGCTACAGTGTTGGCATCAGAGCTCACTATAAGATCTTACATGGGAAAAGATAGGAATAGCCAGTGCCAGTTAGTGAAACAGATTAGTTTAGAACTGGGTTGGGTTGTGAGATAAATTTTAATCACTAAAATCTACAAATAATTTAAAGATTTATTTGATTGATTGACTGTTTTGTTGTTTGATTGTTTGTATATGTAATGAAGTAAAAATCGTATGATGAAACCAATTAATTTATAGTTTAGAAATTTTAATTGAAGTTTAGAGATTAACTAGTTTTAATTGAATGACACTTAAACAATCCAGCACTGGGGAATAGTGAGGTTTGTAATTCCGATATGTATGCGTTGTCTTTTGGCCGTATGAAAGCATTGTCAGGTCTGATCATCTTAGACAAGGCAACTACATGCATGGATTACCATTCTAAAAGGAGAACTTACTTCTATCAGTGGACTGATAGATCCCAAATTTTACTTAGAAATTTTATTATAGAGTATTTTTTCTCGTAATTAGAACCATTGTATTTATTTTAAATAGAAACTAGTTTGTTGAACTTAGAGCCACAAATTTTAGTTGTAGAAATCCATGTAGGTTTGTGCTTTGTTTGTTGTTATTTGAGCTTAGAAAAGAGATAAGATTATTCTATAAGGTGGGGAGTTTTGGAAGACCAGAAGGATGGTTTGATTTTCGAGGACGAAAATGATACAAGGTGGGGAAAATGTAAAGACCCTCAAGCTCGTAAATGCTATTAGACTAGTCGAGCGACGTTTTAGCCGATAATAACTCCTTTAGTTTAACACGAACGATAATTAATAGAAAATAATCTAACAACGATTTAGATACGAAATTGGTACGTTTGATCGAACTCGAAAAGTTATGCGAGATGGACAACTCGAGCGTGTTATTTGGATATCGGATGAAGAAGATTTATCAGTTTGATTATGGAGACTAAGATAGTTTTCTCATTGATGGATGTTATGGAAGCCCTTATCCAAGATGTGGGTGCCTCAGTAATTTGTTCATCCTTATCCCTAGTCGATCGAGCAGATAAGATCATTTCTATTCTTTCTTTCTTATTAATCCTTCTTTTCTTTCTCTTTCTTTCTTCTCTGTTCCTCCTCTCCTCCTTTCTCTGTCGATCTTAAATGAGAGGTTTTGGTCATGATTCTTGTTTGAGTAAGCTTAGTAGTTTGGTATATTAATGGTGATGAAGCTAGTTTATCATTAGATGAAGAAGAAACTGTTAATTAAAGAGAATCAGAGTGTTAGGGTTTGAGTTTGGGTTTCATCCATGGAAGAATTGAGTAATTAAAGATGTATATGGGTGGTTGATAGATGAAAAACGATTGAGTCGTTTTTTAATTGATGTTTTGGAATAGTTTTGAGAAGATCTAGGGTTTCTGAGATAAAACCGAAGATTAGGGTTCACGAAACCAATTGATGTTGATGAAATCAAGATGAAGAATTTGATGAATAAGAAGAAGTTAGAAGATGGGTAAGTTCATAATTGGTGTTTGATTGAAGCTATAGTATTTATTTGAGATTCTGAATCGGGAATGAGGGTTCTTAATAGATTTGGGATTTAGAGTTGATTTGTGAATGGTTTTGAGTAATAGTGAACTAGAGTTTAGTTGGGAACTGTCAGTGATGAATTTCAAGACCATGAAAGAATTAAAGGGTTACCATGGAGGTGACTGATGATATAGCAATCCAGAAGATGCTAGTATTTGGGTAAGCTTCCAACCCCTCTTAAGTTTAGTACTTTAAATTGAATTGTCTTGATTTTGGAAATGTTGTGATTAAGAATGAAATTGAGGTTGAGTTAACAGTGGTGCTGCAAGGTGCAGGGGCATGTGCAGATGAGTATTGTTCTAAATTAGTGTTTTTGTGTGGTATTGAGATGAGATGCAGCTGTAAATTATGGAACTGGTGGAGAAGATTGTGATTGTGCTAAATTGGATTGCAGAGTGATTTGGTGTACTCAATGTTAAAGAGTTTCCTGAATTGGAGTTGCCGGTGATTATGATTTAGTGCTGGTAATTGCAGATACAGTTGGGAGTACGAGATGATGGTGTTGGTGTTCATGGGGAAATGGTGGAGGTTTGGATATGTATGTGCTGGTGGTTGTTTGATTATGTAGCTGAGATTACTCTGTTTTGCAGAAGAGTTGCAGTTACTGGAATTTGTTGTGCTAATGGTAAGTCAGTTAGGGAATCAGTCTTGCAGTTTCGGAAGACTAGTGATTAGGTTGGTTTACTTGGGAACCTGAAGTTGCATAATAATGAATATAGAGTTGTAGGTAGTCGTTGCTGTGAAAAGCTGAAAGCTGCAATTGCTGGTAAGCGGTATTTGTATTTGAGAAAAAGTTATAAAGTTTCTTCTAAATGAATGAATTGGTATTGTGTTTATTTTGGTAGAATTGAAGTAGGAATGAAGATGATATAAACTTATATTCTTGTATTTAGACCTATGAGTCATCCCAGTCAGATTATCTGACTGATTATGTTCTTAGTTGATTTGACCTAGTACTTCTGACTCTGTCAATCTGACTGAGTTAACTCACTGAGTTTCCCTATCTTGACCTGAGTCGGATCGTTGACTGATTCCTGTTTGAGTTATTTGACCACTGACCCTGGACTTTGACCTGACATTGACTGTTAGTTGACTAAATTGACCGTTAGTTGACTTAAGTTTGACGGGCTTGTTTAGTGGACTTGAGTTTAAGGTTAGTTATCCTACTTTTATGTTTTGGACATTTTATGGTCTAAATTAGCCTTTGACTTCTTCTACTAAGTTGTAGATATTCACAAGACTTATCTAAGAGACAATAGAACCAACCCAATTCAATTAGTAAAACCTTAGCTATGCTAAAGATAGATAAATAAAAGATGTAGAACCTTAAATGGGCTTAGAATCATTAAAAAGACTTGTATGATTCTTGTGTGAGCCTTTTGGCTAGATTCTTAAACTTCTTGTGTGATTAACAGTTAGTCTATATTAACAACGATCTATTCAAAGGATGAACCAGTGGATTGTGGATCTCGAGGTAGGCGTGGCTTGTCATCAAAAGAGGTGGGAATATTTTAACTCTTTGGAAACCGTTGTTGTTTCTTTTACAAAAGTTTATGTTTAACAAACTCATGCATTGTCTGTTTGTGCATTTCATTCATTATTTAGTCTGTATTATTATTGTTCTATTGATTCTTTGAATATTTCCATGAATTGGAAATGACTTGTAATGTTTGTTGTCATTATGAATTGTTATGGGAAATAAGAATTTCCACCTGTGGTATATAGGATACACTCCTTCGTATTTATATATATTTACTTTTAGCTTTTATGCTTATTAGGTGTGGAAAACCCCGGCCTCGATATAGCTATATAGGTGTAGAAAAACACGACATTACTAATATAAATTGTTTGAAGAAGGAGTTTGTCCATATACATTGTTTGTGCATTTCCAGTGACTTAGTCACTTTGATGTTTGGGAAAACATGTATTGTTTTCCATATCTTGCTCATGATTTCTTTGAAGTTAAATGTTATTCCTGTTGGGCACCCCTTTTAGGGATGATGTGCTCACCCTTTCCCACTTTCAGTTTCAGAGACAGATCAGAGTTGTGCAGCGAAAGCTCCGAGGAATTGACTCCGTTAATTAGTTAACTTCTGCTATGTTTATATGTTGTGTATTCTATTTGCAAACCAAATGACTATTGTATATGTATCATTTGAGAGTAGTTTTTATATATATATTTCAAAGAGGGGATAGTTTTTACGGTCAATTTTTGTAGAAGATTTCTTAATTGAATGTTTAAGTATATGATTTAGATCCTTAGTGCCTCTTTATTTATTTAATCTCTTGGATTAATCAGCTGCTAGCTTTGGGGGCGCTACAGATATTAATATACTAGTATGTTGTTTTAGAATAAATAAAGAGTACACATATACAAAAGATTCATAAATGTCACACAGTCCGGTAACGCTTTAAACTACGAAAATGGGTATCTTCACGTGCATAATTTCTTCTGGTAATTGAAACTGAAGTGTGAACGAGTGAACACATCATCCCAAAAGGGTGCTCAGTGAAAACATATAACTCTCAAGTAATCACTAACATGCCTCACATTTCTAAAAGAATATAAATCGAAAGAAAGAAGAAGAAACTAATCATTCAACTATTTATGCATCATGAAGCAAGTGTCATCTAACCTCGCCAAACTCATTGGAGAAGACGACGCGAGAGCAACCCTAATTAATAATAATAACATCGTCCACACAGAGCGACCATACAAATCATGATTCAGAATATTACCATCAAGATCAGAAAGTTAGACAATAAGTATAATATGCACACGAGTGATTTCCCCAAAATAATATAGTATATATATTAGCAAAATGATGCGCGTCGTTTACACAAAAAATTAATTAACTTCTTTCCACACAATTAACTGGTAACATAATGGCAAGGAGTTCGTTCCCACGAAGATCAGGGAGTTTTAGTTGTTAAAGAGTAACCAAAAGGTTTTTTTTTTAGATTTTAATTAAAGTAATTGACAAAAGAAAATATTAAAGATTTGTTGTAAATAATAAGAAGAAATATGACTAGGTAATCCTTCGCCGTCACTGAACTGAAACTTAATTAAATACAAATTTATTTCTTGTTGAACTTATATTGTTACCAACCATAGAATAGCAATAAGCTCTTCTATCCCCCGGATTCCTGTTATCACTGGATACAGAAGCAATCAACTACCAGTTTCTATCCAAATAACCCACCAAGAATAATCTCTCAATGTGTAAACTAATCGAATGCTTTACACTCTATGAATCAGGTTGATCCTAGCATCAGGCGCATAGGCTCGGCCCGCTTACTAGTGTTATCTTTATACACATTTGCTTAACAGAATCTCTCTGTCATCTCTTGCGATTTATACTTATGTAAAGAGTTGATGTGACAATTACTCATATCACACAACTCAAAACTAGTAGAAGAAATCTTGATTGGTTGATTTAATTGATCACTTTAAATAACCCCTCAATATTCTTAAACATTAAAAATAATAAAGATAATCAAAAAATAAATAAAACTTGAAATAAACTTGGTTTAAGAAATTAAAGCTTCATTGTTCAGGATTTTGAAATCATCCCTAATCAATAAAAGAATTATATAGACATAGCTAAAAAGTACAAAGAAAAAAAATAAAGAATGAAAGAAAGAAATTGAAACTAAAAATAAAAGCTCACAAGAAAAGCCAGAGCAAAAAATTTATTTCTCTTTCTCTGTTTTGTTTTTAGCTATAACAGAAATAATAAAATAAGAAGTGATCTATCTTTTGGGTTGAGCTAGCTATTTCAAATACCCTAACCGATCCTCAATAGTCGTACAAGATAGAGATTCAAAGTCGGTGCAATTTATCAAAGAGAAAAAGATACTGATTCGGTGCAGGAAGGTCGTAATTTAGAAATGTATACATGCCTCCTCATCCATTCAATCTCCTGGGGATCTCATATGTTTTCATCTACACCGTTGATATATCATTCTTCGATGCACCATTTCGTACCAAATCCTCACTTCTCCAAAACGCGTCAAAGACAGCAGAAGTACTGCAACCACATGCTCTCCTTATCCCTTATTATGATTTTTATGACTTCTATCACAACAGAAGTGGGTCCCATGGTGACGTCATTTACAACTCTTCTCTGACTTCTTCTCTTCTTCGTTCAATCAATAGAAGCAGTCATTATCTCTATCACCATCATCACTGAAGTCTCTCCGACCCATTGCAGGTTCATACTCCTTCTCTATCATCACCGTTGTGAACATTACGAGCTTCTCCATCAGCAGCAATCAATCACTAGTGGCAGCTGCTAGTGCCATCAATGTCATTTTTCTACCATGCCTGTGAACTCGGATGTAACGGTGATAACATCATGTCCACAATCAATGTTCGCAATGTTGATGAAATACGATAATGATAAAATTAAATACAAGATGGTGTCTAAACTTATATTGGAGACTCCGAGCCTTCGGGCTCGTCCTTGTCTCGATTCTAATGTGCATCATAGATATGTCTATGATGATTAAAACAATGCATAACAGTAATATATTAAAATCATAAGTGTTGAATGTAAATGAGACGATGATTTACGTGGTTCGGCACTAAGACCTACGTCCACGGGGGGTTCGGTTTTTCACAATGGATCATATAAGATTACATGTGATAGTCGAATGACTCTGTGTAGGGAACGATGATAGAGGAAAGTAGATAAACTCATACTTACTATTACAACCACTCTTTCTAACAATAGTTCTCTCTCCTAAAATTTGGTCGACCCCCTCTCTCATGGGCGAACATGGTGCTTATAGAATTTTCTATGTGGGCCTCTCTTTACTGACATCATTGATGCTTATCATCTTGGTTATCGTGCCGACCCCGAAGAATATCTTCGTGATTCCCCGATGCCTCCAACGGTAATGTATTACAACGATGATGCACCTTCCCTTCCTCCATAGGATGTTTGACACGTATCCTATGTTCGTAGCATTTAATGTGGGTGATTGGGCGGTCCGCACACGTCAGATAGCTATTACTCCAGCTGTCACCTCCTCGTTAGTGAGATTCATCTCCTCTGTTCATTTCGGATATATCTTGGGATGGGGTAAAGCAAATTTATTGGTCTTCTATAGTTCTTCGCGGTGTTTTGTGCATCAGGTACTCCTTGACCCTCATATCGTCAGATTCGTTTGGTGATGAGTTCGTGGCAGATGATGACAATGCATGCCCCTTGGGTGTTGTAACGTGGCATCAGGGTTAGATGCTTCTTTGACTCGTGTCGTACACGTGTAATACTTATGACACGTGGCTAGTTGGGGATTATGTATATATAATTTCCCCCTTTTTCTTCTAAGTTTGAAAATAGTCAATATTTGAAGAAAAACTCCCTGTTTTCCTTATTATACACGTTTCCCGCTCCTTGTAATAACTTCCCCTTGATTTTTGGGGCAGTTTTCTTCCTCATTTATTACGGTTATAAATATGTGAGAGGGTCACGAGATAATAACTTTTATTCCATTCTCACTCTCTTATCAATTCTTCTTTTCTTCTCCTTCTTAGAGTCATTTAACTCTTCTTCTTTTGTTCTTAAATTCTGCTGATAAGTGTTCCCACATATACTGTACCAGATTTGTTCTGACAAGATATCCCTTGGTGATACTATTATTCTCGAAGAATCTTGACTACTATTTCCTGATTATTTGTAGGATATTTTCGCTTTTCAACTTCGCCATAGTTCTAGGTATGCTGTTCTCTACTGTCATGTCAATGATTTTGATCATCTTGCTTCTATTGTTGTTGTTTATGGGTTTTGTGATGAAGAACATAATATATGAAAGTATATATACTTGCCCCTATTCTTCATCACAAAATCTGGGACTGCTTCGTTGATTGTTGTGATGTTATTTCTCTGAGTTCTTAGTGATATCATAGTATTCTTAGTGAGTATGATGATCACATATCCAATTTTTGATCTTTGTTACTCTTTGATGGCCCTTTCAGGTATCTATGGCAAGTAATGATCGTAGGCATAGTCCTTATAGGTCTCCGCCGCTGAGTCCTTATAGATCTCCTCCAACAAGGAGTGCTGACATATCTCCGCCGAAGGGTGCGCCTCCTAGATCTTCCCAATTGGATCTTCGTCCCCGTATAACCTCTTCGTCATCTGATGCTAAGGCTGATTCTCAAAAGAGGGGAGATCGGGAAAGAGGTTCTTGCTATGCGGTTGATCGTCCTACTGGAAAACCTTCTTCACAGCGTTCAGACCCATTGGAAGCTCAATCGATCCGTTCTATCGCTCTTCCGTCCCCTTCGTCTTCTCAAAAATATAAGGCTTCGCTAAGAGTTGGCTCGTCGAAAAACCTTTCGTCCAAGAATTATTTGCCAAAAGATCTAGGTTTGTTGAGGAATCCATCGACAAAGTGGAAGGCTTCGGATATGAGTCTTCCGAAGAAGACATCATCGGGTAAAGCACCGTCTTCTGGGGTTGCCCCTTCTGAACGAACTTCTCCGGCTCCGAAGAAGAAAAAGCGGGCTCCTGTCTCCTTCAAACACATTTACCTCGAAGTGTTTGAAGTGAAACATGGTCTTGAGCATTTTGAGGTTCGTTTTTACAATCACGATAACGATCTTACTTATGATATGATAAAAAATTATAAGTATGATTGCCAGCATCTTTTGACGACCGTAGGATCCTTCGAAGCGGGTTTGATGCTTCTCTTGTATAAGTGGGGAGATTCATTCTATTACGATGTGTTGGCTCGTCGTGGGGATGGTTCTACTTCTTATACACAATGCCGCTCTGTGGTTCAATTAAGTGGGAACTACCTGCGAATCCTCCTTGAATGTTATCTTCGGAGCAAGGGTGAGACCATGATGAATTGATATACACCCAATCCCGAGGAGAAGAGTTGGTATACCCCTGAGAAATTCAACTTATCTTTTGGAGATTATGTTAACAGTAGGAACCGGAAACGGTTGAGTGTTGGTATTCGTATAATGGCGGCTCCTCATGGGGAGGTTCGTCTTCTGAGTGAAGTAAGTGACTTGAAGCTTTGGTTCGTTCCTGGTACTGAGAAGCCATTGCTCTCTCCCCTCAAGGAGCGTCTTCGTCGCGATCATGATTATGAGTGGCATGCTACCCCACTGGAAGTTATCGACCCTTGGGTCCATG
The DNA here is from genome assembly GCF_003573695.1 of Papaver somniferum. Classification (NCBI taxonomy): domain Eukaryota; kingdom Viridiplantae; phylum Streptophyta; class Magnoliopsida; order Ranunculales; family Papaveraceae; genus Papaver; species Papaver somniferum. The sequence continues at coordinate 17,320,207 of NW_020622492.1, forward strand.
GTTGGATACCTAGTGAGCATGGATGGAGGCCTACTGCTCAGAGCAAACCTCGTGACGGTTTCCCATCTCGTTATGGTGATTTTTTTCCTTGGGATTTGAACCTTGCCGGTATGAACTTTGACTACACCGTTGAAACTGTTGAAGCTGATGATGTTGGTGACGAAGAAGGTTCTGAGACTATTCTTCCTTCGAAGGATACCGCTACTGTCAAGGTATGATTTATCATAATGTGTTGTATGTTATGTTGCCCCTTGAATCGGAGATTGATTTGTTCTTTGTGTAGGCTTCGAGGAAGAAGAAACTTGGTCCCGTTGAATCTTCTACCGTTGAGGTTGAAGACACGGGTGTTCCTGAGGTGACTAGCCCAGTTGGTCACGAAGAGGAATTCGAAGATGACGAAGAAGAGGAAGAGACCGATGGCGAAGAACGATCTGGGAGTACTCCTGAGGGCACCAAAGAAGAGACTCCTCCCGGGGGACAGGGGGTGAACATATGTCTAATCCGGAGCGTTCTCCTTCTCCTCGTCAAGAGAACAAAGATGTTGATCCTCAGTTCTTGATCCCGAAGCCAATGAAATACTTCGAATCCCAACCTGGAATTTGCTTTTGGTAAGGTTTATTCTGCTGGTGGTCAGGTTGATCTGGGTGCCATGATGGGGAGAGCTTCAGAATTTTTGTTGATGTCTCCAAACGACAACTGGGAAGTGGAGGCTGACAACGATATTGAAAAAGGGTACGAAGATGATAGTTTTGATTGCGAAGACGCTGAGCTTCATTCCTTCAAGGAAGCGAAGGGCAAGGAGACCGCTGCTGGTACCTCTTCTGAGGGTTTTGTGAATTCTGTGATGCGCGGTGGAAATGACGATACCTTCGAATGGTTAAAGAAGAAGGGTATTATGAATGTTCCTTGCTCTGCCCTGTCGTTCCTGGTGAGAGGGATTCTGATGATTTCACCCGTCGGAATATAGAGTTGTATCCTTTGGATAAGGTCAACGAAGCTTGGAAACGAAACTTAGGTGTGGCAGTCTCGTCTGTTCTCTTGGCAGCTCCTTCTTCTTATATCTCTGAGATGATGGCCGTAGCTGATGGGAATCAATATGGCTTTCCTCAGAAGCGTATTCTCGAGGTAAGATATCGTTCTAGTTTTATAGTGAAGTAGTACAATTTTTCTTCGTTAGTGATTCTTACTTGCCCCAGGTTGCTGTAGTTGGAAAAGGATCGAGTATAGCAACCATGCCCTATATCAGTTCTTCAGAGCCAAGACACTCAAGCTGGAGGCGAAGCTACGTCAAAGGGACGATGAGCTGTTCGCTGCTCAAGAATCTCTTGTAGCTAAGGATAAGGAGATATTTAAGTTGACGGAACAACTGAAGGGGAAGCAGCAGGCTGGTGCCGCTGAGGAAAAACTTCGTTAAGAGGTGGCTTCTCTTCGTGGAGATTTGGAGAAAGATCGTGCTGAAGCTTCGTCGGCGGGTACTTCGTATAAAGGTTTTTCCCTTCTCTTTTTCTTCCACCTTCGCCTTCTTAATGTTCTTTTTGAGTTAGCCGACCCTGTCTTCATTGGGTGGTGCCGAATAGTTAGTATGGCTCCAGAGTGAGAGGACTCGTCAGGCTTCACGTATTAAAGAATTGGTAGCACAAGTAATTGAGGCATCTAACAAGTGGAATTCTCGGGCCGATGAGTATAATCAAATGTCGGCTCGGTATCGAGAACGACGGGAACAGATGGTCGAGATGCAAAATATGATGACCGCCGATCGTCGCCAGTTAAGCAGTGCTTTGTTGTGGATACGTGAAAATCTCTATGAGGCCCGTGATACTGCTTCTCGGTTAGAAACCAAAGTAACATATTTAGAAGTAGAGCTTCACCTGGACCGTTCGTCCCATGACCCTGAAGTTCGGGATTATATACAGCGGATCGTTCGAGAAAGGGACGATGCTAGGGCGGAGGCGCATTCTCTTAGCAAAGCTTTAAATTCTTCTCGTGCCGGCTTTGCTCGTTTGGTGGAGTCAGAGAAGGATTTAGAGGTTAATATGTATAGACTTACCAAAAGGATCGAGGAGATGAATAATGAAGTCAATCATCTTCATCATTTGAATTCCATGAAGTAGGTAGAGTCAGATCAGCGCCAATTTGATCTCGAAAACATTCGGCTCGACTATAAGAAAATTTCCGACGAGGCTCGGGATGCATTAATAAATGAATTTGAAATAGATTCGGCTAATGTCGAAGGTATATGTTCGTTTGGTCGTGGATAGCTTCTTATTTCTTTTCTCCTGATAGCTTGTTTTCTTTTGTTTCAGAGCTCGAGAGACATCTTGGCCTTGCAAATGAGAAGTTTGAAAAGACTCAATCTGATTTAGTTAAGTAGCAAGGGAAAACCAAGTACTTTGAGGGGTTAGCAGGGGGCTCAGGACGTGGCAGTGAAGGAGTCAGGAAAGGAAGTGGAGCGGTTGACATCGTTGTTGACTTAGTATGAGCTCAAGACCATTATTATCGCGCATGAAGCTCATCGCCAGCTGGATTTGGAAGTTAATAAGAAATTATCTCAGATATATAAGGGTCTTTCGAAAGAGCATGGTATCACCAAGAGATATAAGCGTCGTCTTGTACCCGAACCTTTCAAGTCTACCTCTGATCCGTCCTATGGAGGGAGCATTACCTCATCTAAAAAGGAACGACCTGCTGATCCTGTCGAGCCTTCGGAAGAGAAGTAAACTCTTATATTGGAGTAGAGGTTTGATCGTTGTTGATTATGTAGCTTTGGGCTATTTTTTATATCTCTCTTGTATTTGTTGCTCATCTCCCCAAACTTGTAATCAACTTTTATGAAATGGATCATCAGTCTTTTTAGATATGTACAACTTTGATTTACCTACGGCGTTACTTTATATATTTTAGTTTACTTACTAAAATATGACAATGAAAAGAGACGAACAGTGTGTTATAAAATAACGAAGGTATGTACCTCCATTATTTGTTTTGGGCCTATCACCCCGTCGGCTAATCCTGGGCCGGAGGATTACCTGACGGTGGGGGTTGATGCAACGTTCTCGGATATGTGGTGCGTTATTGAATTATTTAATGCACCCATTCCGCTGAACCGCTGCTTTGTGTTAGGTTGGGTATCTCTCTCTACTGGAATCCTTCCCCATGGTCGTACACACATAGACGCTGATAAGGGAGTCCCGAGAGATTGCACGTAGGTACTTTCCCCAATATAAATGTAAGTAAGGGATCGTTATCAAACTCTTCGTTGTTTGCCGAACAATATGGTAAAAAAGGTTCTTGCTTGATTGATATGATGAGGTCTGCTATTCCTCGGCCAGAGACAGAAACATGTTGAGCGGATACACTGTCTTCTTCTTCTTGTATTCTTCACGCAGATGCAGCACTGAGTTGCTTCATGGATAGTATGGCTTGAGGTATTTTGCATTCCAAGGGGTTCCTTAGGATTTCTCCCTTTAAATTACGCAGGTAGTACGATCCCTTCTCTGCGATATCGTGCATTACAAAAGGTCCTCCCCATGTTGGTGCTAACTTAACCCATTTCTTCTCTCGTTGATGTTGCGGTATAGTTCGTAACACATCCTGTCCTTCTACAAAATTTCTAAGTTTAACCTTTTTATTGTATTCCCTTGCTATCATGAGTTGATAATTGTCCATTCTTTGTAACGATGTTTCCCTTCTTTCTTCTAGATCATCAAGCCTCTCTAGAATCATATCCGCTGTGAGGTTCTTTTGCCATGCTTCGGTCTTTGTTGTAGGCATGATTATCTCCGTTGGGATGACTGCTTCAACTCCGTAGGTGAGAAGGAATGAAGATTCACCGGTTGCTGATCTTCTTGTGGTTCGGTATGACCACAAGCTATTGTGTAGTTGCTCGTACTATCGTCCTTTATGTTCGTCCAGCGTTTTCTTGAGAATAAGGGCGATGGTCTTGTTTGTGGCTTCCACTTGTCTATTACTTTGAGGGTAGATGGGAGTGGACTTGTTCTTCCTGATCTTGAATGTATCGAAGAGCATGTCAATGCTCTTTCCTTGTAGCTGCTTGCCATTGTCGGAAACAATTTATGCGGGAATGCCAAATATGCAAATAATATTTTGGAAGATAAAAGTGAATACGTCTACATCTCTGATCCTGGCTAGAGCTTTGGATTCCACCCATTTGCTAAAGTAGTCTGTGGCTACTATCAAGAATCGCCTTTTTCCTGTTCCTTCGACCAGTGGTCCGACGATGTCGGTTCCCCACTTTTTAAATGGCCAGGGGTTTCCTACTGAATTTAACTATGTTGCTGGGGAATGAATCCTTTTGGGGAACCGCTGACATTCTTCGCATATTCTAGACATCCTAGCAGCGTCTTGTATCATCTGCAACCAGCAATATCCTTGTATTTTAGCTTTGTCGGCCAATGACCTCATCCCTCTATGATTTCATGCGTCTCCATAATGAATATGTCCTTCAGGATACGATGGCCCTCCTTTTTGGATAAACAGCGTAGTAGGGGTCCCAGGAATGATTTCTTGTATAAGACTCCGCCACGAAGCTCGTATCTTCTTGCCTTCGATTTTACTTTTCAGGCTTGCTTTACGCATGCGGGGGAAGTGCCCCTTCTTCAAGGAAAAGGTGGACTTCGGTTCTCCAATCTTCTTCGTTTGCTCTTGATAGGATGTCATCTTCGACAAAGTCTTCGGCGATATATTCCCCTGCATCGTCTTCGGCGATATATTCCCCTACTTCGTCTTCATGATTTGTTGCAGCGACTATTTGCTGTGGAGTGACCGAAGGTTGGTATACTCTCGCTGTCTTGATGGCCTTGACGTTCTCGTCTTTCAGCATTGACGATATGTAGGCTAAGGCATCGACATGTCTATTGTCCTTCCTACACAGATATCGAAACTTAATATTGGGCACTTGCGATGCTAGAGTTTGGAACAGAGCCATGTATGCTGAGAGGGTCTCATCATAGGTGTTATACTCCAGCTCTATTTGTCGGATGACCAGTTGTGAGTAACTTGTTAGGCGCATGTCTGTTATTCCCAACTCTATTATCGATCGAATAGTATGTACCATATCCTCGTACTTCACAATATTGTTCGTATGCCCTTCAAATTCCAGCCTCGGTGCGTACACCATCCCGTCACCGGTGGGTGTTGTTATAACGATCCTTATTCCTGCACCTTCCTTGTTCCTGGATCCATCGATGAAGACTTACCATCTTTGTTGGCTGGAAGGTTCGAGCACATCGATCGGGTCTTTTCCATCTTTGTCTACCCCTGGAATGCCCTTCACTTCTTCGCCGTTATCTAGAGGTAAGTCTGCTAGGAAATCTGCCAAGACTTGCGATTTTTTGGCAGTTTGTATCTCGTGTATAATGTTAAATCGTTCCAACTGCGTATTCCACTTTTCTATTCTCTCCACCTTTCCTTCGTTTTTGAGGACAGATTCTAGCGGGGCTTTGTTTGGGACACGAACATAATGAGTCAGGAAGTAGGTTCGTAGGAACCTACTGCCAAACTCAAGTATGACTAGTTTATCGAAATCAGGCTAGTACCCATGCTTTGTATCGTCCATTGGAACCCAGTGATGTATTCAAATTCGAATATCACTGCTGATCACATCCATCACCATCGTGATCATCATGTTCTGACTGCCATTGCCTGTGTGTTGTTTTAGTAATAGAGAAGATGAAGTGCCCTGAGTAAATAGGTCGGGTGCCATCCACGGATTTTTAATCCTTCTTCTCCTTTTGTAAAAGACTGAACTTCTTTTAGCAGTCCCCTTGAACTTGACTGCCCCTTAACAAGAAGTTGCCCCTTATCACACGATTGAGGTGCCAATAACACCCCCTTGAAATGACCATTTTCTCCTCTTAGTCTTCCAAGTTCTGTATTGCTCATAACTTCTTCATACGAACTCAGAATGACTTCGATCTTCATACGATTTCCAATCGGTCTTTGGCCCTTCTCCACTTGTAGCTAGCTTCTTTTATTGAACAATTAAGTGCCAATTCACTTCTTTTGGATGATTCACCTAATAAAACACAAATAAAAGAAAACAAGCGTAATATACAGTAAATTTCAAGAAAACCTACAAATACTAGCATGGAATTGACACCAAATATATGTGAAATATGCACTTATCGAATTCCCCCGCACTTTCCTTTTGCTAGTCCTCGAGCAAACTAAACTAAACTAAACTACAACAACTCCATTTCGCAGAGGATAAGGTTGCACTTAGCATATGTAACAAGCCTTTAAACCCCCAGGTGTCCCTAGTGGACGAGTTATAGTCTCATGAGGGTTTACCAGAGGTATACCCACAAAACCTACTGTTGATGGTGGATTTTCAGCAAAGGGAAAAACCGTAAAATCATGAGGCATGTTTCTGATACGGCTTTCAGGAATGCAACGATTCATGTTTTACGAAGCCATGATGAATATGTTGTCGAAAAGCCCCACTGGCTGAGAGATTCGATCCCTGGCATTTCATCATGACCTCTATGCAGAATAACAGTTCCATGACTGCAGGAGAGAGACCCAGCTCCACATAGAAGAACGATTTGGGAGGTTCTCCGTAGATGAGAGCATGAACGCCTTCAGGACGTCGGTGACACTCACTGTTCCCTGACTATGTGGAGAGACCGTGTATAGATTCATACGGTTCTCCGTAGATTGAGAGAAGTAACACCTTCAGGTCGTAAACAACACTGTGACTCCCTGACTATGCACCATTCAGAATGGATGTGACGCTTTAACTGGCTAATATCTTTTCTGCAATAGGTTAATTCTGTCGTGACATTCACCACTGAATTCCCAGAATGATATATTATTGATCCAATTCCATGGTCGAATCCACGACCCGATCCCATGGAATGGCAATAACAATTGCTCATATTCCATGGTCGAATCCACGGCCTGAACCCATGGAATGACGATAAACAATTGTTACGATTCCATGATCGAATCCCCGACTTGATCTCATAGAATGGCAATAAACGACTATATTATCTCATTACTCCGATTTCATGATCGAATCCACGCCTGATCTCATGGAATGGCAATAGACAATTTTATTACTCCGATTCAATGGTTGAATCCACGATCCCATGGAATGGTAATGCTTGTTTTATTATTCCGAATTCATGGTCGAATCCACAGCTGATCCTATGAATTGATAATAAATAACTACTCATTTTATTACTCAGTTTCATGAATTATTCTCCACTGAATTTCATAAATTAGTAATAAATACTCGACAACCGGGCATCTGGACCATGACTGAGTAAGCCCCACAAAAATAGTGCAAGTGTACTCGACAATGATGCATGACTGAGCACCCGGATGCACAAACGAGCATCCAAAAATACGGACAGATGAGGAATCCTACGCAAAACTGGAGAAAACAACAAATAATAATAAAATAATAAGGGGTGCCCAGGGGGAGGGCCCACCGGCGGGCCATGCCCTAGCCGTGGCCGGTCCCATGCCTCCTTTATTATTTTGCCTTATTTTGTTATTTTCATGAACTCATGAAAACTCATTGATTGTAGCAACTTTCCTTGTTTTTATGCAAAACTCATGAATTTCCCATAACTTCACGGATTCATGAAATAATATTATCAAACAGGGAAAGATGTGTGGGACCGGGCAACCTAGCCGGCCGGCCATGCCCAAGCCGTGACCGGTCCCACATCTTACAATCCCTAGATTTTATAATTATTATTCCCTAATCTCATGAAACTCCTCCGTTTCAACAAAAACTCATGGATTCTCCATAACTTCACGGATTCATGAAAAATAATATTATTACAAAATAGGAAAAAGTGTGCGGGACCGGGCAACATAGCCGGTCGGCCATGCCCTAGTCGTGGCCGGTCCCACACCTTGCAATTCCTAGTCTTTTATAATTATTATTTTCCTCAATTCATGAAACTCCTTGGTTTGAGCAAAAATCATAATGTCGTCATAACTTCTCAAATTTTGGTCGAATCATGAAAAACCAAAAGCCAACATGGTCACACGACCTGCTAGCCTCCCACGGCAATATTAAATATTAAAATACACTTATTTTAATATTTACAAAATATTGATCAATTGAGCATACATGCTCGTTCTGACAAAAATCAAGAATTTTAGTCAAGAAGAAACTCTTCTGAAAATTCACAATGTTGCTCGAACGCACATCAGAAATTACTGAAACTCTCAGTACGGAGACACGGACACCACGAAAACGCGTGCATGCCTTCATGACCGACCATTGACATCCCTAGGGCTTGCACAAAGTCGGTCCCACACGTTTTCATAATTCTGACCTAATTTGCTCAATTGCTCATATTGGGCCCAAACTCTCTCCAACCAACCTGGGGATTGCTCAAACGGCCAAGAACTGGTCTCGTGACCACCAAGAGCCGGTCCCATGCTATGATGGTTGGTCCCCCATCCTTTATACCTAGGTTTTATCTCCTAATGCTGAACGCAACAATATTTCAGTAAATGATGAAACCGACATTTAATCATCATTCTTTCACCAATCCTCAAACTGAGAACCCTGGTGCATGATCACTCGAGCACTGAGCACCACATGGACGCCCATCATACCATGTGGTCGGTCCCTCTATCACTCATGACATATTTTCGGCGATTCATCAATTGTGATCTGAAATTAGGTTTTGAATAAATGCTCTACGAATCATCATTCTGAGCAAGATTCAATCACTAATGAATTTATGTTGATTCATCAACCAACATCTGAATTAATCATATGATATTTGGTAATCCACCAATATTTTAATATTTTATTGGGTCACGTCACCAATAAATAATTCGTCGAGTTGAGCATACTTGCTCAGTTTCTCAAATATTGATCCAACTATCAACATTTGGTAATTTATCAGTAATTTGTCGAATTGAGCATGCTTGCTCAATTGCACTGTTGGTGCACAATTAATTACCCCAACAATCTTCGACATGTGTATATGATGATCGAATCGCCGCCGTTGAATATATTCTCCAAAGAATTGTTGATGAAAAGTGGGGGTATCTGCAAAGACACTCCGATGCTTAAGTCAGAGGGAGTTCTAGACAGGTTTTTTCAGAGGAGAAAAGGAATTATTATTGTGTACCTTTTGAGTTGGATTTCAACCTCTATTTATAAGCTGAAAACAAATCTTATTGTTATTATTTGTAGTTATCTCAAATAACCACCAAGATTTACCTTTATCTTATGAGATTTGTAGTTATCTTAAATAACCACTTAGATTTGTACTTATCTCCCCAATATTTGTATATATCCTGGAAGATTCATGTTTATCTTCATCATATTTGTGCACATCTTGAAAGATCCATGTTTATCTTGTCAAGATTTGCATTTATCCAATAAGATCTATGTTTATCTTTATAGATATGGATATATCTTGAGAGATTCCAAGCTATCTTCTCCAGATTCATAATTATCTCAAAAGATCTATATTTATCCCTTTGAGATTTGAATTTATTTTTAATGGTTTCCATAATAAACCATTGGGCCTCTTTAATAAGCCATTTTTGGTTTCCTTAATAAACCAATGGGTTACCTTGATAACCCAGTCGGGCTTTATTTACTAAGACAATTTTGGTTTCCTTAATAAACCATTGGGTTACCTTGATAACCAGCCGGGCTTCTTTAATAAGCCATTTTTGGTTTCCTTAATAAACCACTGGGTTACCTTGATAACCCAGCAGGGCATATTTAATAAGTCAATTTTGGTTTCCTTAATAAACCACTAGGTTACCTTGATAACCCAGCCGGGCATTTTTAATAAGCCATTTTTGGTTTCCTCAATAAACCACTGGGTTACCTTGATAACCCAGTCGGGCTTATTTAATAAGCCAATTTTGGTTTCCTTAATAAACCACTGGATTACCTTGATAACCCAGCCGAGCTTTTTTAATAAGTCATTTTTGGTTTCCTTAATAAATCACTGGGTTACCTTGATAACCCAGCCGGGCTTATTTAATAAGCCAATTTTGGTTTTGTGGCGCTTGTGTTCCCCGTACGTACATCATTTTATGATGGTACAAACATGCACGAACAAACTATCAACATTCACTATTTTTGTCGAATTGAGCAATACTTGCTCAGTTGCACGTGAAATCATCAATAATCATTAATTTGTCGAATTGAGCAATACTTGCTCAGTTGCTCACCAAATTCTTAATATTCAGTAATTCGTTGAATCGATCAATACTTTCTCTTGCTAAATTCCTGTTAAGTAATTCAACAATACTGACATCCCATCAGAGAACTACATGTTCGATCCATGAATGTCTGAGCATTCACCACTTATGCTCGATTCAACATAACCTAGACTCACTGTCCAAACAGTCAACAACTGACTAATCAATACACGTCTGTCATACAAACTCCAAGATTCGTGAGACATCAATCACGTCAAATTGGGGGATAACAACTAGGGTTTTGGTCTGGCGGCCTACATCATGTAGGTTCATCCACAACGAAATGTGAGTAAGTCGTGCCAACGGTTGGAGGAGTTAGAAAAGTAGTGGGTAAATGATCAACCAAGTCTCAGCACGACCAAGAACTGGTTTCACCACGATCTCCCACTTTCCCACTCTTTCACTCAAGAAACTGTCACACTTACAGGGATCAAGGTGTTCACGACTCTGACAATATAAATAAGTCTCTGAATCCATGATTGAGGACAACGAATGATCACCAGCTATCAACAATTGTCTAAACAGAATTTCTCGAGTTACTACTCTCAAGAATTCATCAATCACTCAGAACTTATTTGAACTCACCAGTTCACCAAATATTGCAGAAACCCTCAACACATCCACAATCCTTGATCATCACTGATCCCACACAATTCTCAGCTTCCCTCCTACAAATCAACCCATCTCCCTCTTTGCGACCAAATTGACTCTGGAACGGCCATTGACTTGGTTTAGGCCGGAATCCTACAGATTGATCTCTCGAATCTAAGCACTCCCTTGTAACGGCCATTGACTTGTAAGGTTGAACAGTTTTCTCGGTTGAGGAGTCTCGACAGCATGCTCGACTCTTCACTTCCCTAAAAACCAACGACTAGTTTTTCCCCATTTAAAGATTGGCGACCACAGTGGGAGATTAATCTCTCGGTTGCAATCTCACATTTTCACAAAATGGTCGATCTTAGGTTAGGTTCAGTTACAAATCCTAACACAAACAATGCTAGCACTAGAAAAAATGGTGGTACTCCAGAAACTATTCTCGCTTCCAACACTGGCGCTGATGATACCACTCCTCCTCAAACCAACATCGGTAATCATCCTCTCTTTGGACCGTCTCCCGTGGAAATAAGAGAAAATTCACCTAGCATAGCTGACCTTATGAAGGGTCAAAAGACTCTCGCCAAAAAATAGATTGACATGAATGCAACGCAGAAAGAGCTGTGCAATTATCTCAAACTCTCACTGACAAGATGTCAGAGAAAAATCGAGAGAAAGGAAAATCCAAAGAAACATATTCGGATGTACTGAAGTCACTCTGATCCATGTAGTAGATGATGATGAAGTCCACAAGGCTGCAGATAACCCACCAACAAAGAAACCTACAGGCTTCATCAGTCGTGAGGACATGAAATACTTCATGGAGGATCGAGGAAAAGACAAAGCATCATTTTTCCATCGTCATCAACCTCCATATCCTGCTGCTACGCAAAGAATTCCTCTCCCGAAGGGCTACACTTCCCCAACGTCCACACTGTACAACAAAACAGGGAACGCTCGAGAACACGTCTGTTGATTCATGGAGGCACTAGGAGATCATGGACACAATGGAATGATCCCAATATACAGAGTCTTGCTGGAGAATGTGCGATTCCAGAATTTCTCAGAACTTCATAAAGCAAACAAACGATCAGTAACTACCGCGCATGCTTTACTGGAAATAGAAAGACCTAGACTGAGAACCTCGTGATACTCAGCATCTCTTTAACATACAATACAACCTCCAACCTTCTGTTGCTGAAGGAAGCAAAAGGAAAGCCGAGCCACCACAACATAAGCATGCTTCTCCAATCTCTCATGTTCCTCCGGAAGCGCAAAAAGAGGATGAATAATCCTGAAATGCACAAACCTCAACCCTGCATCAACAAATGGGGAAATGATCAGACGGACTCAAACTTCCCTCTTCTCACCGAAGAAGTGATCGAGTTACTGGAAGTCTGGATTCAAGATGATGCAACCAAATTTCCATTCACCAAGGGAGAGCCGACCGAAGAAGAAATGGAGAATCACAAAACATCAATCTCTCCGAGCAACCTGCCGAAGAATAATCTCAGTCATTGATTGAGCACATCTGCGAATTTCTTTATCTGTCAAGAGCTCAAAGGAAAGACATGCTCACGGCTCTGCATCACATCGTGTCAGCAAGTCTACTCCGGAAATACTTCCTGAGCCTCTAGCCATAGAAAAAGAGATGTACGACTGGGGACTGGTTACTACATTCAATCTCCAAGGAAATGAATTTGAGAGAACGTTGATCGATGTTGTCACTTCTATCAACACTATTCCACTAAAATCCCTCAGAGTCACAGGAATCACTCTACAAGAAGCTACTCATGCTCCCATCTCATTCAGAGACCATGAAGGAACGCTCATGGATGCTTATGGATACATCACTCTCAAGGTAAAAATAGGTTCAACCTGAACCGATGCCAAGTTCCACATAATCAAGAAGATCCAAGATAAGACACGATCTTCGGACGAGCGTGTATCCATGCTGAAAACATGACTACAAATAAAGCATCTTTTGTTTCACGTCTCTCCAACGAAGAAAGCACTGATCCAGAAGATTTGGCGGATGTTCCATCATCAGAGCACTTGGAGGAAATTCAAACTTTGACGAGGTTGAAACAAGAACATGCAAAATATGCATAGACATTCATCAATAGGTTTCCCATTCAGGCAAGTCTCATTCCTCCCATGTCTATGTCATCTATTTCCTCACATGCCATTCTAGCATGGGGACACAATTCTGATAGCATCTATGCTATTACAAGACGTTATGAGTGGGTAATCTCATTTCATAAATATTTTACCAAGTGGTTGAATCTGACACCGTTTCGAATTGAGCATCTCACTGAGACATTCACTACTGAGAGATGACGGAAGCATGACACAGAACGCTTTAGTAATTTCTTCATAGACTTGCAGGAATGTCCACGAGCGCCACAAAATCATAAATCTCTGATGTCTGCACAAGTGTTTAATCCCACTATCGCATCGGAATGCTTAATCGCAGAAGATACACGGGGCCGAGACGATCAAGCCTATTAGAGCATTGCTCGGTCGAACTCGCATACGTTGCTATCTCAAGCATGTTTGTCAATGTTAGTGATCAAAACTATAAGTCTTGATTCCTAGTCTATTATAGCTAAGTCTCGGACTAGGATAGAAAGTATAGTTGAGCTCAAGAACTTCATGGCGATTCATCATACAAGTAGAAGAACTACTCAAAACCAGTGGAACTTCTCGACAAAAAGGTATGTGAAGACTTGAACTTATCTGTCACTCAAAAGTCTATCTACTCTATCTCCTACTCCTTGAGACAAGAAGTCGTACGCTATATACATAGACTTGGATTATACACATTTGGTATTTCGAGCCGAGTATACCTCGCCTATCTATATCTCGAAATATGTGTTGGTAAGATTTTCGCTTCAATCAAGTTTATCTTTACCTAGTGATGAAAGTCATGATATGTTTCAATCATCTTGAAAATTGATTTGACGAGAAATGGTGTAAAAACTATATAACGTCCTCTAAGAATGTTTCAATGATTGAAATGAGAGTTTAGATTACATAATCAATGGTGGACATAAGCATTGTTATGGAAACACATTTATGCATAAGTCCTATTCCTTGAACCAAAGTTTGCGAACTTTGTTGATCAAGAGAAACCGGAAGAATGGCTTGTTGCCAAGTCCGCAAACTCAGTCTGAGAACCGCCAAACTTATCATCTCGAGAAATTCTGATGGAGTTGACAAACTAGTTGCGTGAGTACCAGTCCGCGAACCGACGGAAGGTCTTTTGCTGAGATTTTCTGCTGGAGTTTGTAAACTCTGCCTGGTTGCCTAAGTCCGCAAACCTAGTCTGCGAACTTAAGAAGGTTATATATCTGAAGATGATTGCTAAACTTAAACTTAAAAAGATTAAGGAATGTAGTTTGCAAACCGTGGCTATAAAAATTCATGAACAGATTCAAGTGAATCAAATCATCTTTGCTTCAATTGTGTCTTTGTAGTACATAAGATTTCCTTGCAATTGAACAAATCTCTAACTAGTTCATTTGAACTAGTTATGGTGAAAAAGAACATGGTTGATATGAAATGCTCATATGGCTAACCATTTGGTTAACTATTGTTGAACCAACAAGTGCATATGTTTGGGTGCGGTTAACAAACCTATAAGCGTGCATTGTCAAGTGTGTGTAACAAGCTAAGTTTTCAATCTAACGGTTGAGAAATATTAGCTTGAATCTAAATCAGGTTTTCATATAACGGTGAATATTGAATGCTTTGTTACTAAGCTAACATTTATTGCAAATCCTGATTTGAAAGAATATATAAAGGAGACATCTAGTATTGTGCAAAACTAATCCCCACACCTCACGTGTGATACTAGTTTGCATACTAGAGTCGATTCTCCTTTAACCTTTGGTTTTCTTTTTCAAAAACTAGGTTAATGACTTAAAGACTTCATTGGGATTGTGAAGCCAGACCGGTACTACTTTTATCGTAGTTGTGTGATTTGATCTTGCATCTTCTATCGTACGAGTACAATCAGATTAATTGGCTTGAGATTGATATCTCTGATAGGCAAGATATAAAAAGTAATCACAAAAATCTTCGTCTCACTGTTTGTGATTCCGAAACATCTTGTTTCGCTACCATACGATTAAGATTGCTGTGAGGTGATTGATAACTCTAGGCTGTTCTTCGGGAATATAAGACCGGATTATCAATTGGTTCATGTTCACCTTGATTATTATAAAAAGACGGAACAAAATCTTTAGGGTTTATCTGTGGGAGACAAATTGATCCTTTGATAGACTTGTCTGTGTGAGACAAATTTGTTTATTGTCAAAGCCTGCGATTTTGGATCGTAGCAACTCTTAGTTGTGGGTGAGATCAGCTAAGGGAATCAAGTGCGCAATATCCTGCTGGGATCAGAGGCATATGAGCATAATTGTACCTTGGATCAGTGGGAGATTGATTGGGGTTCAACTAAAGTCCAGTCCGATATTAGCTTGGAGTAGGCCAGTGTCTGTAGCGTCTTAATACAGTGTGTGTTCAATCTGGACTAAGTCCCGGGGTTTTTCTGCAATTGCGGTTTCCTCGTTAACAAAATTTCTTGTGTCTGTGTTATTTCAATATCCGCATTATATTGTTTTATCTTTATAATTGAAATAATGCAAGTTGTGCGTTAGATCATCAATTAGAGTAGTCCAACCTTTGGTTGTTGATTGTCATTGATTGATCCTTGGATATTGGTCTTTGGTACCATCCACGTTATTCCTTGTGTTTGATTAAAGACTCGCTGATTTCTATTAGTTTGAGTAAATCAAAACAAGAGAGAGATATTAACTCCTCGATATACTTTAGTCTAGATTGAGTATGAATGTATAGTTGATTCTCTATCAAAGTATATTGGAGTTAGTCCATACAGATTGCTAAGCGAAATATTGGGTGGTGTTGTTAAACCCCCGTTTTTTCAGAATGCAGTTTGCAAACCGTAGCTATAAAAATTCATGAACCGATTCAAGTGAATCAAATCATCTTTGCTTCAATTGTGTCTTGTGTAGTACATAAGATTTCCTTGCAATTGAAAAATTCTTTAACTAGTTCATTTGAAGTCATCTGAACTAGTTATGGTGAAGAAGAACATGGTTGATATGAAATGCTCATTTGGCTAACCATTTGGTTAACTATTGTTGAACCAACAAGTGCATACGTTTGGGTACGATTAACAAACCTAGAAGTGTGCATTGTCAAGTGTGTATAACAAGCTAAGTTTTCGATCTAACGGTTGAGAAATATTAGCTTGAATCTAAATCAGGTTTTCATCTAACGGTGAATATTAAATGCTTTGTTACTAAGGTAACATTGACTGCGAACCCTGATTTGAAAAACTATATAAAGGAGACATCTATTATTGTTCAAAACTAATCCCCACACCTCACGTGTGATACTAGTTTGCATACTAGAGTTGATTCTCCTTTAACCATTGGTTTTCTTCTTCTAAATCCAGGTTAACGACTTAAAGACTTCATTGGGATTGTGAAGCCAAAACGATACTACTTTTATCGTAGTTGTGTGATCTGATCTTGCATCTTCTATCGTACGAGTACAATCAGATTGATTGGCTTGAGATTGATATCTCCGATAGGAAAGATATAAAAAGTAATCATAAATATCTTCGTCTCATTGTTTGTGATTCCACAACATCTTGTTTCGCTACCATACGATTAAGATTGTTGTGAGGTGATTGATAACTCTAGGTTGTTCTTCAGGAATATAAGACCAGATTATCAATTGGTTCCTGTTCACCTTGATTATTATCAAAAGACGGAACAAAACCTTTAGGGTTTATCTGTGGGAGACATATTGATCCTTTGATAGACTTGTCTGTGTGAGACAGATTTTTTTACTTTCAAAGCCTGTGATTTTTGATCGTAGCAACTCTTAGTTGTGGGTGAGATCAGCTAAGGGAATCAAGTGCGTAGTATCCTGCTGGGATCAGAGGCGTAGGAGCATAATTGTACCTTGGATCAGTGGGAGATTGATTGGGGTTCAACTACAGTCCAGTCCGATATTAGCTTGGAGTAGGCCAGTGTCTGTAGCGGCTTAATACAGTGTGTGCTCAATCTGGACTAGGTCCCGGGGGTTTTCTGCATTTGTGGTTTCCTCGTTAACAAATTTTTTGGTGTCTGTGTTATTTCTATTTCCGCATTATATTTGTTTATATAATTGAAATAATACAGGTTGTGCGTTAGATCATCAATTAGATTAATCCAACCTTTGGTTGTTGATTGTCATTGATTGATCCTTGGATATTGGTCTTTGGTACCATCCAAGTTATTCCTTGCATTTGATTAGAACTCGCAGTTCCTGCTTGAGTAAATCAAATCAAGAGAGAGATATAAACTCGTTGATATACTTTTAGTTGATTGAGTCTTGTTGATTCTCTTAAAAGTATATTCGAATTTGTCCATACAGATTGCAAAGCGAAATATTGGGTGGTGTTGTTAGACCCTCGCTTTTTCAAAGCCTAAGACATTCGACACTTCAACGCTCAAGCATCTAAGTATTCTTCAAATTGTACTCCCA
Organism: Papaver somniferum; assembly: GCF_003573695.1. Taxonomy (NCBI): domain Eukaryota; kingdom Viridiplantae; phylum Streptophyta; class Magnoliopsida; order Ranunculales; family Papaveraceae; genus Papaver; species Papaver somniferum. Next base: position 17,337,583 of record NW_020622492.1, read on the forward strand.
ATCAAAGAGTACATCCTTTTCATTGGCGCCTATGGCTTCAGCACAAATATCTCGACGATGACACGCTGATTCAACACCAACATGATCAATCAATAAGTTTTCACTATCCCATGATAAGACTTCTGTATCAGATGCAACATCATGCATTCATCAATGGATGCTACAAACTCCTTCAAGTCTGCTAAGTAAATGAGGGATGCACTGGGGACTTGATTTTATTGAAAATATCAATTCAATATATTTCAATAAATGTTATCCACATAACAAGTCATTGCAACCTGATGTGATTCCATGAAACGTCGTCAAACGGAACCTCTCTACATCAAAAGCCCCTGCACGACTGGGGAACTTCATCTCTTCACCAATCATATCCAGAATGAAGACTGCTGCTGCTATCTACCGCGCAACAACATCGATTCCATGACGAAGCCACTTCACAGTAAAGTCATATCAGGAGAATTTGTGTTGAAATCCTAATACACCTTCATCTTAGGAATGCTCAACTCACCAATTAGTTCGTGCGTGCTCACTGGATGGAAAAGAAAATACTAACATCTTAGGTCTCTGTATCAACTCCAATCATAGTATCGGCATCAGCATGTGGAGGAACTCTATTGATGGTCTCGGCATCAACAAGAATTTATGGAGAACTTCCAGTTGTAATCTCAGCATCACTCTCGGGCGCAACATCCGGCTTCATCAACTATCCATTCTCTATGGATCATACTTCTTCAAGCCCTAATGATTCATATCAAGATGTGTAGGCCTGAAAACATGGTAACGTGAACATCTTACCAGAGCTTACACGACAGAAGGGCATAAACCAAAGTCTTCTACAAGATGTTTTCATCACTTCTACAAATGAGATATAACACTTCAGGCCACGGGTTTACAAAACTTCCTCCACATGCTGATGCCAATGGGTGGGGAATGGGACAATACTTCCTCAACGAAAGATGTTCGTCTATGTCTCTTCTAAAACATACCAAAGGGGCGCATTAATCAGATATACGAGCTGAAAGGTATGGTCTTTACCGTCAAGTCTACGAAATCTGAAAAATTTGTACGGGATTACAAATTACAAATGTGTGCGCTTCGTTTGCTGACCTCTACAAATCCAAATTGAGTGATTATTTTCTCATGTGATAACTCAGTCTCTTAGATTCAAAAGTTGGGGTCAAGCATCGAATTCCAACGTCGTATGAGGTCCCTACGGCTTCCAAAGCATACTACATGCAAGCAGCAATTCTCGGACGGGATTCATAACTTCCACAGTCGATCGGTGTCCACCATCGCTAAATCCTTCATCAAGGTACCTCCAACTTCGACCACCTAGGTCTTTACATCAATTTTTCTACCCGGGTCCTCTATCTAGGTCTTGCCAGAAGAAGGGAAAACGAAAGAGAGATTCAACAAAATACTGGGGACTGATGGTCCACTGATTACGACGATCAATTTCACAATCCAAGACTCGTGGTGACGGGCTCTCCAGTGCTAATCAATCATCGTAAAAGGAATGCTACCACCGAGACATGCCACCATGGTCATTACATCATCCCCTCTTGAGAGAAACCTCAGTTATGGTCCCGTGACTAGGGTTTCAGAAGTGATGTTTCTACGACTAACAGAAATAAGATGACATTGCAAGCACCATGCTCATGTATCAATCAAAGGCTCCTGATATCGAATTCATCAATGCCATCTAAATCCTTCATCAGTTTTTCAAGCGTTCAAGACATAAGCAAATGGTCTAATGACACAAAAGAGACGTTTCGCAGCAAGTCCGTCTGAAGTAATTTTACACTGCTCTGTACAAAGCGAAGAGCTGGGAGCAATTGGTGAAGAATCTAGGGATGGGTCATATACCATTCTCTTCGTATGGATGTCCACTATAACATATCCAAAATTCACAGCAATTGGAGAAACGATCAAAGCGATTTGGCCAAAAAATTGGACTACATGCCAGCTAAAACTTTTCTGGAAGTCTCCTGGAAGTTTACTGTTTCACCTTTTTCAGGCCCTAAACAGGCTCAAAACTCATAAATATTCTTTTAAAAAGCTTGGAATTTTTTTGGGCTTGAAGATACATATGCAGATCGCGAAAATCCGACTTCGAACGAAGATTCTACGGTGTTTTTACTACAAGGCTGAAGTCTGAAATTTTATAATGACGTATTTCAGCAATATTACTCGTATACTCGCACGGATTCTCATTCATTCATTCGCAAATAAGAAACTTCATACTTATATGAATAAATTACAGGATATATACTTACTAGGGGAGTCTCTAAATCATTTGAAGGCTCGGCAACGCCGGAATCTCCATTGGTAACTCCGCTATATCCATTCGGTTCAGGATTTCAGGAATCTCCATATACTCGTATCCCAAATAAGAGCACGCTTCATCAACATGCTGCTTATCTGCAATGATTTCTTCCTGGATTCATCGAAAACAATTATTATTATTTCATGCAATGAGATGCCACGATCACCTTCCCGAAAGAGATACTTACATCAACTTCTTCATCAATGCTGGATTCCTGAATTGTTTGTCCGGGAACAAGTTGAAGACCTTCGTGGAGCCAAATTCTGAAAAGAAATAACAAACCTTGGTCTCGTGATCCTAATTTCACGGTCAAGGAAAAGTCATGACACAAGGAGCGCTAACAACTCACCAAAGAAACAACCGGGGACTTCACGTCATTTGCTAATATCTTGTAGTCCTTACTTCTGGGTTCTCCGCTCCCGTAGACTTTCTTCCATTTCCGTGGAGCCTGCATTGATTCGGGATCTCGCTATATGATCATCTTGTGATAAAGCTAATGGAATAACCAGGAGTACAACTCAGTATGAAGGATCTCTCACCACTCAGAGCACATCGTTCATACATAGCGAAGGATTCGACAAAACAATGAATCATGGAATAAAGGTGCTCACAACAGTGTCTACAAAAATGGTAGTTCTCAACTCTTACCTATTTACAGTTTCACGAACTTAGTGATAACAACGTAAATACTGACTTTTCACGACACTTCCATCATGTGAGCAATTCGCATTATTTTCACCGTGTGAGCGACTCCCACCGAGTGAATACTCATTGGTTTGGTGCATACACTACCAGATCACAAAATCCATGCAAACAGTATTTCATCAAAAATTGTTTACTTCTAGCAATTTCTGAAAATCAAAAACTTAATTTCACATAAGTTTTCACTATGTGAACATTCACTGGTTTTTCAAAAATTGGACAGACGTCCATTCTACAATTGTGAAAACTCACATACAGACATTATTTCACTGTGAATAATTGTCTACTTTCAACAGTTGTTCAAAATCAAAACATTGATTTTACAAAATACATATTTTAACGTGAAACCCAGGTAACTTTAAAAATATATGTTTATATTTTTGCTCCCTCTCGCGAGCATCCGTCTTTGAAACGAGAAGTGTATTTTCAAAAATTTATGAAAGATCACATATCGAAAATAAATTTTTTCATGAAATCTCATAGACAAATTTTTTTATTGCTAACAGACGCACGTCTATTCAAAAAAAAAAAAAAAAACTTTTCTCTCGTATGAGCATCATCCACGTTTGAAACGAGAGTTTATTCCATTTTGTGAAATCTCACACATTTAAAAAAAAAAGAAAAAAAAGAGAAAATTTTGGCTTTCTTGGAAGCGCATAAACAAAATTTTATCACTAGACTCAGGTCTATTTTGTTTGTTTCTTAAACTAACTAACGAACGTTTGTTCCTAACACAAGGATTTCCTTTTTGGGCCCACGAATGCTAAACCGACCAAAACTGGTCTTTTAACTGACCAAATCAGCAGCACCTCACCTCCCCGTGCTCACAAAATAACGCTCTATCACGCTATTAGGATCCTCACTCAAATATTTGCCCGTACGTGACACCATTACAACAGATCGAGGATTCTAAACATACCCTTGTAGACTGAGTTCAACCACCGATCTCGTCGACTGAAAAACACCATTTAATGCATTACTGCGGAACATGACTGTTCCCCACTAAGCAGGGGATGTTGATGGTGGATTTTGAGCAAAGGGCAAAACCGTAAAATCATGAGGCATGTTTCTGACACGGCTTTCAGGCATGCAACGATTCATATTTTACGAAGCCGTGATGAATATGTTGTCGAAAATACCCACTGGCTGAGCGATTCGATCCCTGGCATTTCATCATGACCCCTATGCAGAATAACAGTTCCATGACTGCAGGAGAGAGACTCACCTCCACATAGAAGAACGATTTGGGCGGTTCTCCGTAGATTGAGAGCATTAACGCCTTCAGGACGTCGGTGACACTCACTGCTCCCTGATTATGTGGAGAGACCGTGTATAGATTCAGGCGGTTCTCCGTAGATTGAGAGCAGTAACACCTTCAGGTCGTAAACAACACCGTGACTCCCTGACTATGCACCATTCAGAATAGATGTGACGCTTTAACTGGCTAATATCTTTTTTGCAATAGATTAATTCTTCCGTAACATTCACCACTGAATTCCCAGAATGATCTATTATTGCTCCTATTCCATGGTCGAATCCACGGCCTGATCCCATGGAATGGCAATAACAATTGCTCCTATTCTATGGTCGAATCCACGGGCCGATCCCATGGAATGGATATAACAATTGCTCCTATTCCGTGGTCGAATCCACGGCCTGATCCCATGGAATGGAAATAAACAATTTTTCTGATTCCATGATCGAATCCACGGCTTGATCTCATAGAATGGCAATAAACGACTATATTATCTCATTACTCCGATTTCATGATCGAATCCACTGCTGATCTCATGGAATGGAAATATACAATTTATTACTCCGATTCTATGGTTGAATCCACGATCCCATGGAATGGTAATGCTTGTTTTATTATTCCGAATTCATGGTCGAATCTACAGCTGATCCTATGAATTGATAATAAATAACTACTCATTTTACTACTCAGTTTCATGAATTATTCTCCACTGAATTTCATAAATTAGTAATAAATACTCGACAACCGGGCATCTGGACCATCACTGAGTAAGCCCCACAAAAATAGTGCAAGTGTACTCGACAATGATGCATGACTGAGCATCCAAAAATACGGACAGATGAGGAATCCTACGCAAAACCGGAGAAAACAACAAATAATAATAAAATAATAAGGAGCGCCCAAGGGCCGGGCCCACCGGCCGGCCATTCCCTAGCCGTGGCCGGACCCATGCCTCCTTTATTATTTTTCCCTATTTTTTTATTTTCATGAACTCATGAAAACTCCTTGAGTTTAGCAACTTTCCTTGTTTTTATGCAAAACACATGAATTTCCCATAACTTCATGGATTCATGAAATACTATTATAAAATAGGGAAAGGTGTGCGGGACCGGGCAACCTAGCCGGCCGGCCATGCCCAAGCCGTGGCCGGTCCCACATCTTACAATCCCTAGCTTTTATAATTATTGTTCCCCAATCTCATGAAACTCCTCCGTTTCAACAAAAACTCATGGATTCTCCATAACTTCACGGATTCATGAAAAATAATATTATTATAAAATAGGGAAAAGTGTGCGGGACCGGGAAACATAGTCGGCCGGCCATTCCCTAGCCGTGGCCGGTCCCACATTTTGCAATCCCTAGTATTTTATAATTATTATTTTCCTCATTTCATGAAACTCGGTTTGAGCAAAAATCATAATTTCGTCATAACTTCTCAAATTTTGCTCGAATCATGAAAAACCAAAAGCCAACATGGTCACACGACCGGCTAGCCTCCCCACAACAATTTTAAATGTTAAAATACACTTATTTTATTATTTACAAAATATTGATCAATTGAGCATACATGCTCGTTCTGACAAAAATCAAGAATTTCAGTCAAGAAGAAACTCTTCTGAAAATTCACAATGTTGCTCGAACGCACATCAGAAAATACTGAAACTCTCAGTACGGAGACAAGGACACCACGGAAATGCGTGCATGCCTTCATGACCGACCAGAGTCATCCCTAGGGCTTGCACAAAGTCGGTCCCACACGTTTTCATAATTCTGACCTAATTTGCTCAATTGGTCATATTGGGCCCAAACTCTCTCCAACCAACCCTGGGATTGCTCAAACGGCCAACAACTAGTCCCGTGACCACCAAAATCCAGTCCCATGCTTTGATGGTCGGTCCCCCATCCTTTATACCTAGGTTTTAACGCCTAATTCTGAACCCAGCAATATTTCAGTAAATAGTGAAACCGGCATTTAATCATCATTCTTTCACCAATCCTCAAACTGAGAACCCTGGTGCATGCTCACTCGAGCACTAGGCACCACATGGACACCCATTATCCCATGTGGTCGGTCCCTCTATCACTCATGACCTATTTTCAGCGATTCATCAATTATGATCTGAAATTAGGGTTTTGAATAAATGCTTTGCGAATCATCATTCTGAGCAAGATTCAATCACTAATGAATTTATGTTGATTCAACAACCAACATCTGAATTAATCATATGATATTTGGTAATCCACCAATATTTTAATATTTTATTGGATCACGTCACCAATAAATAATTCGTCGAATTGAGCATACTTGCTCAGTTGCTCAAATATTGATCCAGCTATCAATATTTGGTAATTTATCAGTAATTTGTCGAATTGAGCATGCTTGCTCAATTGCACGAAAAACTATCAACATTCACTATTTTTTTCGAATTGAGCAATACTTGCTCAGTTGCACGTAAAATCATCAATAATCATTAATTTGTCGAATTGAGCAATACTTGCTCAGTTGCTCACCAAATTCTTAATATTCAGTAGTTCGTCAAATCGAGCAATACTTGCTCTCGCTCAAATACTGGTCAGTAATTCAACAATACTGACATCCCATCAGAGAACTACATGTTCGATCCATGAATCGCTGAGCATTCACCACCTATGCTCGATTCAACAAAACCTAGAGTCATGATAAGCACGTAAGTGCTACATTTTATGCTCATATTTATATTAGATAGGACTCGATGTTTTGACTAATAAGACCATCTTAGTGCTTTTGTAGAAAGTACAAGCAAATCTGATCATCGGAGAAATAAACGACTAAGTAAGAAACTTAATGGCATTTGCAACGAAGATGACAAAATGTGGCTGGCCTGGTATCTCCATATATCAGCAGCATGGGAATCATTTTACTGCCAGAGGCACCAGAAGAGACAGGCTCAGCAAATAACTTTGTGGATGCCAAGTTAACCACTTATGTTATCACCACCACCCATGTCATCACAGGGTCATGAGTCATGCCATGAAACAAAGAATTCCATTATTTACTAAACACCTAAATCCACTGGGGGATGATGATGAGTGTGACGTGGATGCTTAAGAGTACATTCTTGGTTGAATGGAAACCAGGAAGGGTGCTGATTTCAGTTCGATTTTGGACTGAATTTTGCGCCGGAAAGTCGACTCAATACTCGTTTTGCTGCAGTAAGTTGTGGCTGTGTGCAGAACATAGCCGAGATGGAGATGGCATCGATCTCTTATCGAACTGAAATTGATGGAGTTCCTGTGCGTCGATGGAGAAAAGAAGCCAAGTGATTGTTTAGATGGGAAATGACAGCAGTGGTGTTTGCTGATTGAATTTGCAATGGAGTTCGACTAAAAAGGTGTTGATCGTCAGTAAGAGAGAAATTGTTGCAGAAATGAGTGGAAGATGGCAGGATCTGTTTGAAGGAGATGGAGACGAAAGATGCTTTTGTATTCAAAGTTTGAGTGTGCTGTTGGCTGAAGGGATCGCAAGGCAGTGGAGAAGGTGATGTACGACTGAGAATTTGAACTGAATGGAGATGGATAGGTAGTCGGTCGAGTCGTGGCTGGAATATGACCGAGAGAAGTGGGTCTGCGATGGAGAAATCACCAGTATTTGGCAACAGATAAATGAGGTATCCAGACTCAGTGTTTTAGGTGGTGATTTTTGCGACATCTGCTCTTGCAGATTTGCAGATTCTGATACACAGGAGAAGACCTAGATGGGTGGTGTTGGAGTTTATCGCAGTCAGCATTGATTAACTAACTGTGAGCAGGTAGGTGAAGGTTTGAGAAGATGAAAATGAAGGTGTTGCTGAGAGCGGGTCTTCATACGTCAAGCTGTTGCAGTTGGTGCTATCGACAAGAAAAAGATGGATCTGAGTTGGTAGGGGATGAGCCATTGAAAGCAATAACGAGTGAAATGGGTTGAAGCTGTTAACGGTTTGCTGTCGTGAAGAAGACCTTGAATCTTCCAGTAATGACAGGATTTTGTTCAACTTATTTGGTTCTCGGTTATGGACAGTAAACAAAGAGAACTGTTGTGTGAAGGTGGTCTGGTACTGTGGTTGAAAGCGATAATGGAAGTGGCTTGATCGATGGTTCAGTAGGGGTTCTTAGAGAGCATAAAGTAAAAGGTTCATCTGATGGCTGAGTTCATATGTATGGTCTTCTCGGTTCGAGTATTGATTTGTTCCTCAGCCGATGGGTGTCGGGAATTGGCAGACAAAGAAAATTTGTGTTGCGGCCAACTTTGGAAAGAAGTGGATTTGGAAGCCGGTGATGGACTAGGCCTTGGCATTGGCAATATCCACTAGGTTTTATTTGTACTTGTCACAGCAGCAGCTAGAGATAAAAGGAAAAGAAGTAAAACGAACGGGGGGCTGGAAGCGGCTACAGAGCCGTGCACGGTGAAACGAAGACGAGGGTTTGGAGTTTCATCTTTCGATTCTATTTTGATTAGCTATTCATTTTATATTTGTTTATGGGTTTTGAGAAAGCCATGTCTAGCTAATTCATGTTAGGGTTTAGATAGAAGCCAATTTAATTTATAAACTCTACGATGATATTTCTAATAATAACTCATTGACTAGTAATTTCTCTTCATATAACTTGGTACTCAATTGTTTATGTGATTTTCTTGATTATCTATGCTTTTCAATTGATATTTCGTGCTTCGGTTAAATCCCTTGACGTGATATGCTTTAGGATTGATACATAATGCTTTAGAATCACTACCCATGAAGCGAAGGAAGTTTCAGCGGAGAAACAATATTTTAGAATTTAACATTTCATCTTCCGAGACATGAGATTGATTTCGATATTTGTCTTGAGTAATAAATAAAAATTAGTAGAGGTATATATGATTGAATTGGTGGAAATCTAAAACCCTAACAACCCTTTCTCATTTTGGTTACGTCTTTGTTATTTATTGTTTCATTTTTTCCGATTTCTGAAAACACTCAAATACATCATATTGCGACTAATTAGTTTTTGGTATTAGTTGGTAGAGTATTTCACACTCCTCATGAGAACGACCTGTACTTTCCATTGTTCCACTAGTTAGACACTGTGCACTTGCAGTATTTTTATTCTAGGTTTCCGAGCCTACCAAGTCACTGTCCAAACAGTCAACAATTGACTAATCAATACACGTCTGTCATACAGACTCCACGATTCTTGAGACATCAATCACGTCAAATTGAGGGATAACAACTAGGATTTTGGTATGGAAGCCTACAACACGTGGGTTCATCCGCAACGAGAAATGTGAGTAAGCCGTGCCAACAGTTGGAGGAGTTAGCGAAGTAGTGGGTAAATGATCAACCAAGTCTCCGCACGACCTGGAACTGGTTTCACCACGATCTCCCACTTTCCCACTCTGAAACCGTCACACTTACAGGGATCAAGGTGTTAACGACTCTGACAATATAAATAAGTCTCTGAATCCATGATTGAGGACAACGAATGATCACCAGCTATCAGCAATTGTCTACACAGAATTTCTCGAGTTACTACTCTCAAGAATTCATCAATCACTCAGAACTTATTTGAACTCACCAATTCACCAAATATTGCATAAACCCTCAACACATCCACAATCCTTGATCATCACTGATCCCACACAATTCTCAGCTTCCCTCCTACAGATTAACCCATCTCCCTCTTTGCGACCGAATTGACTCTAGAACAGCCACTGACTTGGTTTAGTCCGGAGTCCTACAAATTGATATCTCGAATCTTAGCACTCCCTTTGAAGTGCATCTGTGTGAGGTTGAAAAGTTTGCTCGGTTGAGGAGTCTCGACAGCACGCTCGACTCTTCACTTTCCTAAAAACTAGCGACTCGTTTTTCCCCATCTACACCTACTTTTCCAACTTACAAGTTTTCCGAAATGATAGTATCAGACGCGCTAAGAAGACATATAGATTCTGCACACTAGTCATTATAAGTTAGACATATATATAAACATAATCTCATCCTTAAAAGTTGAGAGAGAAATAACCATCCCTTATCGAAAGAATCCGGGTTCTAGAGTGATCGAAAGTCTCGACTCTTCCTAACCAGAAAGGGTTTTATAAAGTTGCTCTCAATAATAAACAACTTTTTTATGGGTCACACATGTGTCCAGGTAGGAATGAAGAGAGAGTCCTGTGACACGTTGAATAGTGGAAAATCAAAACCCTCCGAATCGTTTTGAAAACCCACATCTTTTATAATTTTGAAAACCTTTTTTACTGACGATCTCTAAGAAAGGAAATCAACCACTTAACAAAGGTGGGAATATACTTACTTACCTTGTTATCCGTTCAACGTGAAGTTAGCACCACTCTCATAACGTCCATAGAAACGTCTCCGGTCTTCAATCATTGTCTTCATCTTCGTCTTCGGTCTTCAACTCTTGAACTTCGTAGAATCTTTACAATGTGATTCTTTCCTCTAATTCCTTGTTGCTTGAAACTTAATTATGAATATATGTTCTTCCATTTCCTTTGTTGAAAGAATACAAACCAAAATATGATGCAATGAATTTTTCATGTCTTTTTTTTATTGAGATATGAAAAATCGAACAAATACAAAATTAAAACAAAACAATATAATAAAACTAATAATGAACCAAACAAAATTTTCTCTTGTTTTTTTTCTTTTTCTGACAAGAGAAAACCAAATACAAATAAAATAAAAATGCAAGTACAAAGGTCATGGTGTAAGTACTTTACCGCTTGATTCTTCACAAAGTGTATGTCTCGATATCATAAACTTCTTGAACTTTCATCTTGATAATCTTCTCTCTTGTACATAAGTCTTCAACTTGTAAAAATTCTGCTCATAGTTTTGTCGCTTTACTTGAATCTGAAATCTGCTCATTTATGTACCGTTGCTCGTAATCCTTGAATGTCTTCAACTTTCCTTCGAATTTGAGATGCTCCGCTTGTTGTTGATGATGGTGTTTCTATGAACCTGTTGGTGTAGAGAGAGATAAAGTGGATGGTGCTAACTGCGAACATGATTACAAGTAAGTTAGCAATTCGATGTCTCATGATTGATAAAATAACACTCAAGATATCAAAGTAGTGCTTCTATTGGTGGGAGACTGGGTAGCTCACCTTTCTACCCGGAATTAATGACACACATTCTAAAAGCACATATTTTTGAAGGTCGGTGCCTCTCTTGATATAACAATAGGTAGTCTCCACTATAGGGGATCACAACTCTAATACCGAATTAAGTCTGCACCTCATTTGCCACCGGCATGGCTAAATCCAACTTTAACTCTCAAACAAGCAAGAAACCCGATCACATTCTCTGGCATCTTTAAGTTCAGTCACTCTTATGAGAATTTCGAAGTAATCTTAGTGACATGTATACTATGTGACTCTAAACTAACTACAAGTTGGAGTTTTTCATGCACTAATGTACAAAAAAGTTGAAAAATTTGAAAAATTTACAAAGCAGATGTTTAACCACTTCCCCACACTTAAACTTTACATTGTCCTTAATGTAATTGACTCATCCTAGGTAAAATAAGGTGGGAAATCAAAATATGATATGAAAAACTAAAAACAAAAGATAAAGATAGAAATACTAAACCAATGGGTTACCTCCCATTCAGCGCTTAGTTTAACGTCCTCAGCCAGCTGACTTAGCACTCATTCAAATTACTCCTACAGAGGGAACGAATCACGAAACTCAATCTCATCAACATCCACTGTAGTGAAGTTCTCGTAGTATGGCTTCAGTATATGGCCGTTAATCTTGAAAACTTTTCCAGTTTTGGGACTAGAAATTTCAACTGCACCATGAGGAAAAACATTAGTAACAACAAATGGTCCCACCCATCGGGACCTAAGCTTGCCAGGAAACAACTTAAGATGAGAATTAAATAAAGGAACTTTTTTCCCCACAACAAAACTTTTTCGAGAAATCATTTTTTCGTGGAATAACTTCGTCTTTTCCTTGTATATATGAGAGCTCCCGTAAGCATCATTACGTATCTCCTCTAGTTCATTGATTTGTAGCTTCCTTTGTTTCCCATCTTCATCATACTATATGTTGTACATATTTACCACCCAAAAAGCCTTGTGTGTTCAACTGGGAGATGACAAGCTTTGCCATTAACCAACCGATATGGAGACATACCAATTGCTGTTTTATACGCCGTTCTATACACCCAAAGTGCATCATTAAGCCTAAAGCTCCAATCTTTTCTTGTAGTATTGACAGTTTTCTCCAGAATTGACTTAATTTCACGATTTGAAATTTCAGCTTTTCCACTTAATTGTGGGTGATACGGCGTGCCAACCTTGTGTGTAATGTTATACTTCTTGAGGAGAGCATGGAAGGATTTCTTGAAGTGTGAGCCTCCATCGCTGATCACAACTCTTGGTGTACGATGTCTAGAGAAAATATATTCCTTCACAAACTCACAAACAACTTGAGAATCATTAGTAGGGGTGGCTTTAGCTTCCACCCATTTCGAAACATAATCCACAACAAGAATTATATAATATTTTCCATTTGAATTAACAAAAGGGCCTATAAAATCAATACCCCACACATCGAAAATCTCTACATAAAGAATCAGTGTGAGTGGCATTTGATTTTGAGCACCTAGATTGCCGGTTCGTTGACATCTATCACAAGATTTGAAAAATGCATATGCATCCTCAAATAAGGTAGGCCAATAAATGTCACTCTCAAGAACTTTGAGAGACGGTACGTTTAGAACCAAAGTGACCACCACAAGCATAAGAATGACAAAAATATAGAATTGATTGAAATTCAGAGTTAGGTACGCACTTGCGGATAATCTGATCAGCATAATATTTCCACAAGTAAGGTTCATCCCACACATATTGTTTGGATATTTTCTTAAGCTTTAACTTCTGGACATTATACATCGTACTAGGTACTTGCCTTGTTACCAAATAGTTCACTATATTAACATACCAAGGTGTTGATTCTTCAATCGAGAAGAGTTGTTCGTCTGGAAAACCATCTTGTAGGGGAAGTTCTTCTTCGGAAATAACATGTATACTAAGATAATCAGCAACGGTATTCTCAACACTTTCTTGTCTCTAATTTCAATATTGAATTCTTGTAGCAAAAGAATCCATCTTATGAGTCTTAGCTTAGCCTCATTATTTTGTAATAGGTACCGAAGTGCTGCATGATCATAATATACAATCACTTTTGTACCCACTAAATAAGCTCTGAATTTTCTAATGCAAATACTATAGCCAGCAACTCTTTCTCAGTGGTTGAGTAGTTTATTTGAGCCTTATTAAGGGTCCTTGATGCATAATAAATCACATGTGACCTTTTGTCCACTTTCTGACCCAAAACAGCTCCGACTGCATAATTACTTGCATCACACATTAACTCGAACGACAAACTCCAGTCAGGTGACTTAATAATTGATGCAGTGGTCAACATCTCCTTCAATTTGTTAAAGGAATCCTTGCACTCCTGGTCTAATTCAAAGGCAACCTCCTTTTGCAACAATTTACACATCGGCATTAAGATTTTGGAGAAATCTTTGATAAACCGCCTGTAAAAACCTGCATGACCAAGAAACGAGCGACTCTCCGTCACCGAGGTGGGGTATTGTAAGTTTCTAATCAAGTCTATCTTTTCCTTTTCCACTTCGATCCCTTGAGAGGACAAGATGTGACTGAGCATTATACCATGGTTTACCATAAAATGGCATTTCTCCTAGTTTAAAACAAGATTAGTGTCTATGCATCTTTTAAGAACAAGTTCAAGATTATTTAAACAAATATCAAACGAAACACCATAAACACCTCAATGATGTTTTCCACGTCGTCAGAAAATATACCGACCATACATCTCTGAAAAGTGGCAGGCGCATTGCAAAAACCAATCAACATTCTTCTATATGCAAATGTACCGAAAGGACAAGTAAATGTAGTTTTCTCTTGATCCTCCGGTGCAATAACTATCTGATTATAACCCGAATAACCGTCCAAAAAGAAATAATGAGAATGTCCCGCTAACCTCTCTAACATCTGATCAATGAAAAGAAAAGGAAAGTGATCCTTGCGGGTATCCGAGTTGAGATTTCTGTAGTCTATGCACACTCGCCATCCTGTTTGAACTCTTGTAGGAACAATTTCATCATCTTAATTTCTGACAACAGTGACACCTGAGGATCTCTTTCTTTACGACCTCCATAATTGGTGGTTTAATCCTATGATGAGCATCACATACTACCTTGACATAATATTCCATTAGGATTCTATTCATGCACATGGATGGACTAATGCCTTAGATGTCAGCAATTGTCCACCCAATAGCCGTTTTGTGCTCTTTCGGCACTCTAAGTAAGCGTTTTTCCTGTACTACTGTGAGATTCTTTGCAATAATGACTGGAATCTATTCCCCATCACACAAGTAAGCGTACTTTAAGTGATTAGGTAAAGGCTTTAACTTTAATTTAGGTGCCTGTACAACAGAAGGTAAAGGAACTTCATCAGTTACAGGTAAAGAGATATATGAAATAGTACTTGTTATAACTTGTTGTGATGCCGTTAAAGAACCACATGCCTCAACAAACTCCTTGGGAATATCAATGTACAAGTTAAGAATGCCATGGACATCCAAATCAATGTTATTTTGTAGCACATATTCAAGTTCATCTTCGTTGTTCAAATCAAACATCTGTTGTGCTAACGAACCAATAACATCAACTGGAAAATGCAGAGTGAATATCACTTGGATAACGCATAGATTCAAATATATTGAAGTGTATAATCTCTTTGTCAAACTCCATAGTGAGTGTCCTAGTATCACAATCAATTTTCGTCTTAACAGTCTTCATAAATGGTCTCCCAAGAAGTAATGGACTATACGAACAATTTTTTCCATTCTGCATATCCACAACAAAGAAATCAACCGGAAAGATCAATTGATTCACTTGTACCAACACGTCTTCTACGAGTCCCTTAGGATTTATGTTAGACTTATTAGCTAATTGAATGATAATTCTTGTCTCCTTTAAAGGTCCCAAATTCAAGGAATCATAAACATTGGCTGACATTACGCTTATGGAATCTCCCAAATCAAGCAAAGCACGATCAAACCGTCTGTTACCAATAGTAATTGGAACTGTAAAACCACCGGGATCTTTACACTTTGCAGGCATCTTCTTTAGCAACATGTTTGAAGCACTTTCTCCCACCTGAGTGACCTCGTTAAAAATCAACCTCTCTTTTCTTGTACACAAATCCTTCAGAACCTTGGCATACCTGTGTACCGTTCTGATGGCCTCAATAAATGGGATGTTGATATGTACCTTGCTGAAAATATCCATAATCTCCTTGTCTAGAGCTTGATTCTTTGACGTGGCAAAACGACTAGAAAAAGGAGGTGGTGTGGTAAAAGTAGGAACCGTGTTCTTAGGTTGGCCAGTTGAAGTTGGTTTTTCCTTTGGAACAGTTTCCACCTCTACTTCCTTTTCTGAGTCGTTACTAACCTTTTCTTGTTGATTTGGCTCTTCTGTTTGCTTTCCACTCCTCAAAAGCACTGCATTGACATTTTATCTTGGATTCACAAAAGTTTGTGATGGAAGCTTTGTCGATGCTCGTGCCTTCAGTTGATTAATCTCAGTTTCCATTTGCCCCATCTAAGTATGTATATATTTAATAACATAGTCGGTCTTTTGCATATGTTGATCTGTTGACCTTGTTGGAACATGGAGATCAGAGTATCGAGCTTAGAGTCTTGATTCTGAGGTTGCGCTTGAGGATGAAGTTGGAATTATGGTTTTTGAAAACCACCTTGCCGAGCATATGGATTAGGAGCCGCAGCTTGCTTATTTGCGTAGCTGAAATTCGGGTGATCTTTCCAACCTGGATTGTAGGTATTAGAGTAGGGGTTATATCCTGGTCTCTGATTAGGGAACACAACATTCACCTTTTTAGACTCTTCTTCATAACTAGGAATAATCACTGATGTCATTCGTTGAACTCCCTTTTATATTTTGTTTACCCGTTGCTCTGATTGTGCAGACTCTCCCACCTCGCTAACTCTTCTGACACTTGAGTTGTTTCTGGTGTAGAATTTTTGAGTGTTTGAAGCCATACACTCAATCAAACTAGTTGCCTGCGAGATTTTCTTTTCAGTAAGTGAACCACCACCAGCTGCATCAATCAAATTCCTTTGTTCTGGAAGTAATCCTTCATAGAAGTATTGAATGATAAGTGTTGAAGATATTTTGTGGTGTGGGCAGCTCGCCAACAGCTTTTTGTACCTCTCCCAATATTCATGAAGAGACTCCTCAGTAATCTGCAGAATTCCACTAATCTCCTTGCGAACAGCGACCTCCTTGGAAGAAGGAAAATACTTCTCAAGAAATAAATTTTTCATCTCAGTCCATGTTGTAATACTCCCTGGAGGAAGGTAATACAACCATTCTTCCGCCATATCTATTAAAGAGAACGGGAAAGCTTGCAATATTGTCGTATCACTGTCTTCGGAACCTTTCCTAAGACTTATATCTTGTGATGAATTTTTTGAAGATGACGGTTTCGATATTCACTCGGGAGTCCCTTGAACTTCGGTAAATGATGAATCAGATTCGACTTCAGCTCCATTGTGTTAGTTAAGGTAATACACAATGGTTGCTAATCCAAGCATGGAGATGTCAACTCTCGTAGCTTCTTCTCCTGGGGTGGAGGCGGTGGAGGATCTATCTCGTCGTCTGTATTAACCATCTCTTCTGTAGAAGGTTCTGGTTGCAACTGTGGACGTGCTTGTAGTTCTGTTCCCCTGCAAGTTTTAATTCCGCACCTTGGGTAATCCCACTGTTTAGGTGCTAGAGATTAAGTACCTGAAACCAAAAATCTAGAGTGAAATCTAAAAAAAATGATTAATTTTTTTTTAATCAATACTTTATTTTTTTATTTTTTTAATTAAAATTAAAATAAAATAATAAAAACAAAATCTATAAACAAAGTACTAAAATAAATAAATAAAAATACTAAAATAAAACAACTAAAAGCTACCGACTTCTCTCCGGCAGCGGCGCCAAAATTTGATGCGCGTCGTTTACACAACAAATTAATTAACTTCTTTCCACATAATTAACTGGTAATATAATGGTATGGAGTTCGTTCCCACAAAGAGCAGGGAGTTTTAGTTGTTAAAGAATAACTAAAAGGGGGGGAGGGGGTTAGATTTTAATTAAGGTAATTGACAAAAGAAAATATAAAAGTTTTGTTTTAAATAATAAGAAGAAAGATGACTAGGGAATCCTTCGCTGTCATTGAACTGAAACTTAATTAAATATAGATTTATTTCTTGTTGAACTTATATTGTTACCAACCGTAGAATAACAATAAGCTCTGCTATCCTCCGGATTCCTGTTATCACTGGATATGAAAGCGCTCGACTACTAGTTTCTATCCAACTAACCCACCAAGAATAAGCTCTCAAGGAGTAAATTAATCGAATGCTTTGCACTCTGTGAATCATGTTGATCCTAGCATCAGACGCATAGGCTCGGCCCGCTTACTAGTGTTATCTTTATACACAATTGCTTAACAGAATCCCTCTGTCAGCTCTTGCTATTTACTACTTATGTAAAGAGTTGATGTGACAATTACACATATTACACAACTCAAAACTATTAGAAGAAATATTGATTGGTTGATTTAATTGATCACTTTAAATAACTCCTCAATATTCTTAAACATTAAAAATAATAAATATAATCAACAAATAAATAAAACTTGGTTTAAGAAATTAAAGTTTCATTGTTCAGGACTTTGAAATCATCCCTAATCAATAAAAGAATTAGCTAGACATGGTTAAAAAGTACAAAGAAAGAAATAAAGAATGAAAGAAAGAAATTGAAACTAAAAATAAAAGCTCACAGGAATGGCCAGAGCAAAAACTTTATTTCTCTTTCTCTATTTTGTTTTCTAGCTACAAAAGAAATAATAAAATAAGAAGTGATCTCTCTTTTGTGTTGAGCTAGCTATTTATAGGAATAAAATACCCTAAGCGATCCTCAATAGTCGTACAAGATAGATATTCAAAATCGGTGCAGTTTATCAATGAGCAAAAGATGTTGATTCGGTGAAGGCAGGTCGTACTTTAGAAATGACTACATGCCTCCTCATCCATTCGACCTCCTGGGGACCTCATATGTTTTCATCTACACTGTTGATCTATCCTTCTTCGATGCACCGTTTCGTACCAAATCCCCACTTCTCCAAAACGCGTCAAAGCCCGCAGAAGTACTGCAACCACATGCTCGCATTATCCCTTCTTCTGATTTGTACGACTTCTATCACAACAAGGGTCCCATGGTGACGTCATCTACAACTATTCCCTGATTTCTTCTCTTCTTCGTTTTATCAGTAGCAACAACCATTATCTCGATCACAATCATCACTGCAGTCTCTCCGACCCATCGCAGGTTCATACCCCTTCTTCATCATCACCGTTGTGAACATTGCAAGTTTCTCCATCAGCAGCAATCAATCACTAATGGAAGCTGCTAGTGCCATCAATGTCATTTCTCTACCATGCCTGTGAACACGGATGTAGCGATGATAGCATCGTGTCCTCAATCAATGTCCGCAATGATGATGAAATACGATAATGATAAAAGTAAATACAATATGGTGTTTAAACTTATATTGGAGACTCCGAGCCTTCGGGCTCATCATTGTCTCGATTCTACTTTGCATCATAGATATGTCTATGATGATTAAAACGATGCATAACAGTAATATATTAAAATCATAAGTGTTGAATGTAAATGAGACGATGATTTACGTGGTTCGGCACTAAGGCCTACGTCCACGGGGGGTTAGGTTTTTCACTATGGATCATATAAGGTTACATGTGATAGTCGAATGACTCTGTGTAGGGAACAATGATAGAGGAAAGTAGATAAACTCATACCTACTATTACAATCTCTCTTTCAAACAATAGTTCTCTCTCCTAAAATTTGGTCGACCTCCTCTCTCATGGGCGAACAGGGTACTTATAGACTTTTCTATGTAGGCCTCTCTTTACTGACAGCATTGATGCTTGTCGTCTTGGTTATCGTGCCGACCCCGAAGACTATCTTCGTGATTCCCCGATGCCTCCAACGGTAATGTATTACAATGATGATGAACCTTCCCTTCCTCCATTGGATGTTTGACACGTATCCTATGTTCGTAGCATTTAATGCGGGTGTTTGGGCGGTCCGCACGCGTCAGACAACTATTACTGCAACTGTCACCTCCTCGTCGGTGAGATTCATCTCCTATGTTCATTTCAAATCTATCTTGGGATGGGGTAAAGAAAATTTATTGGTATTCTACGGTGCTTCGCGGTTTTTTATGCATCAGGTACTCCTTGACCCTCCTATCATCGGATTCATTTGGTGATGAGTTCGTGGCTATGATGACAATGCATGCCCCTTGGGTGTTGTAACGTGGCATTAGGTTTAGATGCTTCTTTGCCTCGTGTCGTACACGTGTAATACTTATGACACGTGGCTAGTTGGGGATTATGTGTATACAATTTTCCCCTTTTCTTCTAAATTTGAAAAGAATCAATATTTAAAGAAAAACTCCTCGTTCTCCTTATTCTACACGTTTCCCACTCCTTGTAATAATTTTCCCTCGATTTTCGGGGAATGTTTCTTCCTTATTTATTACGGTTATAAATATGTGAGAGGGTCACGACATAATAAATTTTATTCCATTCTCATTATCTTATCAGTTCTTCTAGTACTTGAACGAGTTCCAATTGGTATTTGGCCCTTCTCCACTTGTACATAGCTTCTTTTATTGCACAATTAAGTGTTAATTCACTTCTTTTGGATGATTCACCTAATAAAACACAAATAAAAGAAAACAAGCGTAATATACAATAATTTGCAAGAAAACCTACAAATACTAGCATGGAATTAACACCAAGTATATGTGAAATATGCACTTATCACGAAACGGGGAAGAAGCCGCCCTACTAGGTAATATGAAAATGGGGAAACTCTGCTATCCCCCGGATTTATTTATTTCTTGTTGAACTTATATTGTTAAACTACCAGTTTCTATCCAACTAACCCACCAAGAATAATCTCTCAAGGTGTAAACTAATAGAATGCTTTACACTCTATGAATCAGGTTGATCCTAGCATCAGGCGCATAGGCTCGGCCCGTTTACTAGTGTTATCTTTATACACATTTGCTTAACAGAATCCCTCTGTCATCTCTTGCGATTTACTACTTATGTAAAGAGTTTATGTGACAATTACTCAAATCACACAACTCAAAACTAGTATAAGAAATATTGATTGGTTGATTTAATTGATCACTTTAAATCATCCCTCAATATTCTTAAACATTAAAAATAATAAAGATAGTCAAAAAATAAATAAAACTTGAAATAAACTTGGTTTAAGAAATTAAAGATTCATTGTTCAGGACTTTGAAATCATCCCTAATCAATAAAAGAATTATCTAGACATAGCTAAAAAGTACAAAGAAAGAAATAAAGAATGAAAGAAAGAAATTGAAACAAAAAATAAAATCTCACAAGAAAATCCAGAACAAAAAATTTATTTCTCTTTCTCTGTTTTGTTTTTAGCTATAACAGAAATAATAAAATAAGAAGGGATCTCTCTTTTGGGTTGAGCTAGCTATTTCAAATACCCTAACTGATCCTCAATAGTCGTACAAGATAGATATTCAAAATCGGTGCAGTTTATCAAAGAGCAAAAGATGCTGATTCGGTGAAGGCAGGTCGTACTTTAGAAATGACTACATGCCTCCTCATCTATTCGACCTCCTGGGACCTCATATGTTTTCATCTACACCGTTGATCTATCCTTCTTCGATGCACCGTTTCGTACCAAATCCCCACTTCTCCAAAACGCGTCCAAGCCCGCAGAAGTACTGCAACCACATGCTCTCCTTATCCCTTCTTCTGATTTGTGCGACTTCTATCACAACAGAAGTGGGTCCCATGGTGACGTCATCTACAACTATTCCCTGATTTCTTCTCTTCTTCGTTTTATCAGTAGCAACAACCATTATCTCGATCACCATCATCACTGCAGTCTCTCCGACCCATCGCAGGTTCATACCCCTTCTTCATCATCATCGTTCTGAACATTGCAAGCTTCTCCATGAGCAGCAATCAATCACTAATGGCAGCTGCTAGTGCCATCAATGTCATTTCTCTATCATGCCTGTGAGCACGGATGTAGCGATGATAGCATCGTGTCCTCAATCAATGTTCGCAATGCTGATGAAATACGATAATGATAAAAGTAAATACAATATGGTGTTTAAAATTCTATTGGAGACTCTGAGCCTTCGGGATCGTCCTTGTCTCGATTCTACTTTGCATCATAGATATGTCTATGATGATTAAGACGATGCATAACAGTAATATATTAAAATCATAAGTGTTGAATGTAAATGAGACGATGATTTACGTGGTTCGGCACTAAGGCCTACGTCCACGGGGGGTTAGGTTTTTCACTATGGATCATATAAGGTTACATGTGATAGTCGAATGACTCTGTGTAGGGAACAATGATAGAGGAAAGTAGATAAACTCATACCTACTATTACATTCTCTTTTTCAAACAATAGTTCTCTCTCCTAAAATTTGGTTGACCTCCTCTCTCATGGGCGAACAGGGTACTTATAGACTTTTCTATGTAGGCATCTCTTTACTGACAGCATTGATGCTTGTCGTCTTGGTTATCGTCCCGACCCTGAAGACTATCTTTGTGATTCCCCGATGCTTCCAACGGTAATGTATTACAACGATGATGCACCTTTCCTTCCTCCATTGGATGTTTGACACGTATCATATGTTCGTATCATTTAATGCGGGTGTTTGGGCGGTCCGCACGCGTCAGACAGCTATTACTGCAACTTTGACCTCCTCGTCGGTGAGATTCATCTCCTCTGTTCATTTCAAATCTATCTTGGGATGGGGTAAAGAAAATTTATTGGTATTCTATGGTGCTTCGCGGTTTTTTATGCATCAGGTACTCCTTGACCCTCCTATCATCGGATTCGTTTGGTGATGAGTTCTTGGCAAATGATGACAATGCATTCCCCTTGGGTGTTGTAACGTGGCATTAGGTTTAGATGCTTCTTTGCCTCGTGTCGTACACGTGTAATACTTATGACACGTGTCTAGTTGGGGATTATGTGTATACAATTTGCCCCTTTTTCTTCTATATTTGAAAAGAATCAATATTTAAAGAAAAAATCCCCGTTTTCCTTATTCTACACGTTTCCCACTCCTTGTAATAACTTTCCCTCAATTTTCGGGGAATTTTTCTTCCTAATTTATTACGGTTATAAATATGTGAGAGGGTCACGACATAATAACTTTTATTCCATTCTCATTCTCTTATCAGTTCTTCTAGTACTTGAACGAGTTTCAATTGGTATTTGGCCCTTCTCCACTTGTACCTAGCTTCTTTTATTGCACAATTAAGTGTTAATTCACTTCTTTTGGATGATTCACCTAATAAAACACAAATAAAAGAAAACAAGCGTAATATACAATAATTTGCAAGAAAACCTACAAATACTAGCATGGAATTGACACCAAATACATGTGAAATATGCGCTTATCAAGAGACGGGGAAGAAGCCACCCTACTAGGTAATATGAAAATGGGGAAGAAGTCGCCCTACTAGTAATACTAATTATATACTATCGAAACAGGGAAGAAGCCACATTACTAAATATATATTGAAACGGGGAAGAAGCCGCCCTACTAAGTAATATTAAAATGAGGAAGAAGCCGCCGTACTTAACTTAGCAAACATTTGTGAGGAATCACAGACACTCCTTGCGGGGAAACCATACAACGCATATTACACGCACATCAAGACACATACAAACATTTACATAAATAGTAAAACATACAAACATTCCAAAAGTAACAAAGACTCATCATGCTCTCAGATAAAAAGAAAGCTCAATAATTACAAGAAGTTTACAGAGTTCCCACCTGATTTGACGAAAGGCCATGCCTACCTCGAAATCTAAAATCCACTGGTTCGTCCGGTGAATCGATCATTATTAATATAGACTAACTTTCTTGTGAAGTCTGAATCATCTTTCCTAATCAACTCCACCACCAACAAACTCTACACGATCCATCCACTCATCAAACGATCTCCTAATCACCAATTTGTTCCTCAAATCATCACCCGAAAGAAGAACAGAAAGATGCAGAGAAAAAATAAGAAAGATGAAGAAACGAGAAAGAAGAAGAAGATAAGTGATTTTCTTCTGTGACTTGGTTTTGGATAAAACCAAAGAAAAATCTTGATAAACACAAAAGATAAGATTATAGGCACCTAGAAGATAAGAGTGAGTTTGTGATAAGTGTGCCTTGAGAAGATGTCTCGGTTGCCATGATAACAGTTGTTGTCAAATGACCATTCTACCCTTTACACCAATTCGATGTTTTCTTCTTCGTCCAATGTCCGAATGAGGCGTTTGAGTAGTCCATTTCGTGTAACATTTCGAGGTATATTCATTGGTGTTAGTTTCATATCTAAATTATTAAATGATTATTTTCTATTAATTAACATTCGTGTTAAACTAATTGAGTCATCAGCGGCTTAAATCGTCTCTTGACTGGTCTAATAGTACTGACGAGCTTGAAGGTCTTACATTATAGCCACCTTACAAGAATTTTCATCCACGAAAATTAAATTGATCTACTTCTCAATGTAAGTACAACTCATACTACAAACACGTGAAATCCAACTCATTTCAAATGAGTTCGAAACAAAAAGAATGAAATGCAAACCTATATGTCTTTCTACAACTAAGCTTTAAAGTTTGTAGTTATAGGTTCAATTATACTGATTTAAATTCTCACAAATGAGGAAGTCTAAGTTCCTCACACTGATTTTCTATTCAATAAATTAATGTTTCTAGGTATATTTAAGGATATTCAATATGCCTTTATACAATTAAGAGTTAAAATTTCTAGTTCAGAGTTCAATTTACTAATTTCCATTATAATGGATTACTGATTCTAAGTACATTAGTAGATACTCTATAATAAAATTTCTATATGAATCTGGAATCTATTAAAATTATTAATCTCACTATTCCTATGGTTTTAAATTAACTACATGTTCATAATTCTAAACTAATTATCCTCTGATTGTCTATCAGCTTCTAAGTCATAATGCAATTTGGTTTAACCTACATTTTTTACTTCATACTATGTAAACATAACAAGAAAATGAATTAATCCATCAGATAAATCTTTTAGTTCTTGATAGCTTTAGTGATTAAGATTTATCTCACAACCCATCTTAGTTCTAAAATAAACTAATACACTAATTGGCGCTAACTATTATCATGTTGTTTCCCATGTAAGAACTATTGTGAGCTATGATACCTAGTTGTGACGACCAAAATCATAAACCCGCTTAGATGATAGGATTACAACCTAATTGAAGAATCAATTCCAAATTGACGATTTTAAGAATCATAATTTCATAATGTGAACTAAAACCAACTTGTACCCAACACTCTGATATTTATAATTGAAGAACTCTCAAATGATATGAATATACTAGTAAGTTGTTTTACATTAAATAAAGAATGCACATATGCAAAAGATTCATAAATTTAACACAGATCCGTAACGCTTTAAACTAAGAAAACGGATATCTTCACGTGCACCATTTCTTCTAGTAACTGAAATTGAAGTGGGAATGAGTGAGCACATCATCCAAAAAGGGTGCTCAGTGAAAACATATAACTCTCAAGTAATCACTAACATGCTTCACAGTTCTAAAAGAATATGAATTGAAAAAAACAAGAAGAAACTAATCATTCAACTATTTATGCATCATGAAGCAAGTGTCATATAACCTCGCCAAACTCATTGGAGAAGACGACGGGAGAGCAACCTTAATTAATAATAATAACATCGTTCACACAGAGTGCCCATAACAACCATGATTCAGAATATTACCATCATCAGAAAGTTAGACAAACAAGTATAATATGCACACGAGTGATTTCCCCAAAATAAAATAGTATATATAATAATGAAATGGGGAAGAAGCCGCCATACTAGGTAATATTAAAACAGGGAAGAAGCCTCCCTACTATTAATATTAATTATATACTATCGAAACAGGGAAGAAGCCTCCATACTTAACTTAGAAAAGAGCCGTGGGGAATCACAGACACTCCTTATGGGGAAACCATATAACGCATATTACACGCACATCAAGACACATACAAACATTTACATAAATAGTAAAACATACAAACATGCCAAAAGTAACAAAGACTCATCATGCTCTCAGATAAAAAGAAAGCTTAATAATTACAAGAAGGTTAAAGAGTTCCCACCTTATTTGATGACAGGCCATGCCTACCTCGAAATCTACAATCCAATGACTCGTCTGTTGAATCGATCGTTGTTTATATAGACTAACTTTCCTGTGAAGTCTGAATCAACTTTCCTAATCAACTCCACCACCAACAGACTGTACACGATCCATCCACTCATCAAACGATATCATAATCACTAATTTGTTCCTCAAATCATCACCCAAAAGAAGAACAGAAAGATGCACAAAAAAAGAAGAAAGAAGAAGAAACGAGAAAGAAGAAGAAGATAAGTGATTTTCTTCTCTGACTTGGTTTGGATAAAACCAAAGAAAAATACTGATACACCCAGAAGATGAGATATAGGCACCCAGAAAATAAGAGTAAGTTTGTGACAAATGTGCCTTGAGAAGATGTCTCAGTTGGCTTGATAACTTTTGTTGTCAAATGACCATTCTACCCTTTACACCAATTCGATGTTTTCTTTTTCGTCCAATGTCCGAATGACGCGTTCGAGTAGTCCATTTCGTGTAACTTTTCGAGGTCTATTCAATGGTAATAGTTTCGTATCTAAATTATTGAATGATTAGTTTTTATTAATTAACGTTCGTGTTAAACTAATTGATTCATTAGCGGCTTAAATCGTCTCTTGACTGGTCTAATCGCACTAACGAGCTTGAGGGTCTTACATTCTACCCACCTTACAAGAATTTTCGTCCGCGAAAATTAAATTGATCTACTTCTCAATGTAAGTACAACTTATATTACAAACACGCGAAATCCAACTCATTTCAAATGAGTTCGAAACAAAAATAAATGAGATGCGAACCTATATGTCTTTCTACAACTAAGATTTAAAATTTGTAGTTATAGGTTCAATTATGCTGATTTAAATTCTCACAAATGAGGAAGTCTAAGTTCCTCACACTAATTTTTTATTCAATAAATTAATGGTTCTAGGTATACTTAAGGATATTCAATATGCCTTTCTACAATTAAGAGTTAAAATTTGTAGCTCAGAGTTCAATTGACTAATTTCCATTATAACGGATTATTGATTCTAAGTACATTAGTAGATACTCTATAATAAAATTTCTATATGAATCCGGAATCTATTAGAATTATTAATCTCACTATTTATCTGGTTTTAGATTAGGGAAAATTAGGCGCAGGCCCAAAAAAATAATATTCTCATTGTCATGCCTACAATTAATTTTAGGTACCGTGACACCCATAATTATTTTTCGTGACACCCAAAATTATCCGAAATTATTTAGAATCAATATATTACTCGTTATGCATACTATTTTTTCAGGCATAACTCGTTATGCAGCCTAATTTTTCAGGGGTATAATTGACAACGCACCTTGGACATAACATATCTAAAAATCCGCGCCCTGGAATTTCACAAATTTTATATCGTTGGAATTCTTTTTAAGAGAGCTACACAACGAGTACAAACAATAATATTAAATTTTTGTTTTTCACGAAAAAATCGGAGGTGATCATCATTTTAGTCAAAATTTTCGAGAACATGATACATAACTATTGTGCAGCCACCAGAAAGGATGCATAATGCATTATGCATTATGCAGACGTATAACAAATTATGCAACAATTTTCTCGACTGCATAACAAGTTATGCATCTATGACAAATTATGTAGCCACTGTTTTGGTTGATTTTAATGGATACATAAAAAATTGATGTACAATGCAATATGTAGCCATATTTTTAGATGCACATCAGGTTATGCATCCATTTTGTCGATGCATGAAAGATTATGCAACAAATTTCAATTTCACACCTAATAAAAAAAAGTACCGGATAATATTATGCATAACCTTTTATGCATCGAGAAATTGATGTATAATGCATTATGCAGCTATCTTTTATTCGGTGCTAACAAAAAGGGGTTGCATAATACATTATACAGTCATTTTCTCGATTGCATAACACGTTATGCAGACACTTTTGTAGCTGTATAACAAGTTATGTAGACATTTTTTTAGTTGCATAACAGGTTATGCAACTGTTTTTAGAGCTGCATAACAGATTATTAAACCATTATGGACAACAACAACTCCGATATATCTGTAGCTTTCTAACCAACAACACCTATCCCTTTATTTCAACAACTCAGCACCACAGAAGCAACCCAAATCTTCACAGACCAAAATAACCAACAGCTGCAAGCCATAACACTAATCACAGTTACCACTCCAGCAATCCATGTACCAGAGTATAACAGCAAGTCTATCTCATGACTCAACATCCTCAGCTTGCATCTCAGTTCATTTACAACTCTTTAGACCACTAACACCACCAGTTCAGCATCCTCCTAAGAAAGTTCTGTAACAACAATCTTCAGAACTGCCAACCCTTTATTCAATTCATCTCTCACATGAAACTTAAACCAAACACAACTCTATACTAGAATCACATCTCCATAATAAACTCAACTCAACCACAGTTCATTCACAATCACATAATCAATAATCTAAACAATTGAAACAATAAAACTAATCTCAAACGAAATTGAAATCTTACCCAAGCATCAGCATCTTCTGAATAGCTTTTCCCCCAATTCAAATTCAACTGAAACCCTAACTTCCATTTTGGGGAAGAACATAAACCCTAACTCCTCAATTCTCCATGAAAAACTCCATGTCATCAAATTAGCTTCATTATGTTCCTCAATCAACCAAACCCAGTCTCCAATTTCTTCTTATTCAACACCTAATTGGAATTTCAAACCAACTCAGGAAACCTTAATTATCAAATTCAAACCGCTTTTCAACCTCATACTCTAATTCGTGACAAACCCAACTTGATTCAATCCCCTAAACCATCATGTTCATCTTCTAATTCTTCTTTGAACCTCAGTTGAAACCATAACTCAATTATTTCCGAAACTCTAACTTTTTGCTCCTTCCAAAACCCAAACGACAGTAGCAGCATCACCTTCTCCCTCAACTCAAAAACTACAATCTTGCTAAGATATAATTTCGAGAGACTCAAGCTCAAACCACTGAAAATAAAATCGACAGAGAGAAGGAGAAGAAAAACATAGATGAAGAAGGAAGAAGGAGGAAAGAGAAGAAGAAGAAAAGAGAAATGAGTTTTATATTCGACACATTTCGGATAAAACCAAATGGTTCCAAATAATCCTTCTTCTCGATCTGATTCAGGTGTTGGTGAAGATTTACAGTTGGGAAGAAGAAGAAAACGAATTGAGAAGTAGTTTTTCCTTTATAAAAGAGAAAACGGAATTTTTGAAATTATGGGTGTTAGAATAATTTTCTTTACGAAAATGGGGGCGCATGAAGTTTTGCGCCCATGGGTTTCTCAGTGGAAAAATCTGGGAAAATGGGTCTCACAGTAGTTTTCAGTTTAGATTAACTACATGTTCATAATTCTAAACTAATTATCCCCTGATTCTCTATCATCTTCTAAATCATAATGCAATTGGTTTAACCTACATTTTTTACTTCATACTATGTAAACATAACAAGAAAATGAATTAATCCATCAGATAAATCTTTTAGTTCTTCATAGTTTTTAGTGATTAAGATTTTTCCCATAACCCATCTTAGTTCTAAAATAAACTAGGTTTATTTGGTTTTTGGTACTTGGGTTTTGACCAAAACCAGGGTTTGGTCTAACATTTGTCCAGCATTTGCGTTTGATCTAAAGACCGACGTTGACCTGCGTGGACCAGGTTAGATATTAACTTCTGTTTATAAAACAATTAAAGAAAAAATAAAAAATAAAAAGAATCAAATTTTTAGGGAAGTTTACAATCTTACCTTTCACTTTAGATAAAATAATTAGATATTAGTTCACTTAATCCACCTTCTTCTCAGCAGACCGAGAACAGATCTAAGCAAAATGAACCAGCATCGTCACAAGGGTTTGTCGCCGTTCTAGCTATGGTATATAGGGTATGGTTCCGATGGGACTAGCGGTCACTGCCATGGAGAGACGGGTTTCAGTTGAGAAGGCATGTCAAAGGTTTGAAATTGGCCGAGTTAGTAACGTCTGGTGGTCAAAATTGCATAGAATAGCGAAATAAAGAAGGGACGTTGAAGGTGGTTGTGATAATGAATGGGTTTTACTCGGATTCAAGTTTTGATAATGAATGGGTTCTCACTACTGATATACAAGTTCTGATGCCGATAAATCAGGGGGAGTTGAACATGGCGGTGAACAAATAAGCAAAGAGAGAATGGTTTAATCTTAAATTTCAAGATGGGGATCTGGTAGTTTGTAATCAAAGAACAAGGAAGAAAAATGATTGATTAAATCAAAGAGTTGGAGTTTTCCCTAATTGTCTCGGATGTCGTCAATTAAGTGGTGGTGCCATGACGATGGAATCAGATGCTGGTGGTTGTGATAATGAATGGGTTTTACTCAGATTCAATATCTGATGTCGAGAAATCAGTGGGAATTGAAGATGGTGTTGTGTTAATTTTAATCCCTAGTCTGTGGTGGTCGGATTGAGTTGAAGAAGAAACTTGCTGCCATTAATGGTGGTAGCTTATTCGGTTCTTCCCCTATTTTAACCGTCTCTGGTTAGCATCGGGCTAGAATTAAAACAAATCATATGTTAACAGGGGAGTATCTGAACAAAAGATTCAACCATCAAATATTGCCCATCACAAGATGATTGCTCACTTCCCCCTGTTCCCAGATGGAACAAATATACGTTTTGGAATTTCTGGCTCTCCAGCATCATCATCTGATTTATCCTCATCCTCCAAAATTCGTCCTTCTGTTGGTTTCCTGCATCGGTGATATCTTCAGAGAATCGGTGATATCTTCAAAGAAGGAAGAAAAGATGAAGGTTATGCTTGTAAATGTTAATAAATTGAAGGGTATTATTGTATTCTCCTTTCACAATTTAATTTTATATGAATTTTTTAATAATTAATAAAATGAAGTTAATATCTAACCTGGTCAAAGCAGGTCAACGTTGGTCTTTAGACCAAACGCAAAGGCTGGACAAATGTTAGACCAAACACAGGTTTTGGCCAAAACCTAAGTACCAAAAACCAAATAACCCACTAAACTAATACATTAACTGGCGCTAACTATTATCATGTTGTTTCCCATGTAAGATCTAATAATGAGCTCTGATACCTAGTTGTGACGATCAAAATCATAAATCTGCTTAGATGATAGGATTACAACTTAATTGAAGAATCAGTTCCAAATTGACGATTTTAAGAATCATAATTTCATAATGTGAACAAAAACCAACTTGTACCCAACAGTCTGATATTTATAAGTGAAGAGTTCTCAAATGATATGAATATACTAGTATGTTGTTTTACAATAAATAAAGAATACACATATGCAACAGATTCATAAATGTAACACAGTTCCGTAACGCTTTAAACTACGAAAACAGATATCTTCAAGTGCATCGTTTCTTCTGGTAACTGAAATTGAAGTGGGAATGAGTGAGCACATCATCCCAAAAGGGTGCTCAGATAAAACATATAACTCTCAAGTAATCACTAACATGCTTCATAGTTCTAAAAGAATATAAATTGAAAGAAACAAGAAGAAACTAATCATTCAACTATTTATGCTTCATGAAGCAAGTGTCATATAACCTCGCCAAACTCATTGGAGAAGACGACGCGAGAGCAACCTTAATTAATAATAATAACATCGTCAACACAGATTTCCCATACAAACCATGATTCAGAATATTACCATCATCAGAAAGTTAGACAAACAAGTATAATATGCACACGAGTGATTTTCCCAAAATAAAATAGTATATATAATAGCGAAATGGGGAAGAAGCCGCCCTACTAGGTAATATTAAAACGGAAAAGAAACCGCCCTACTAATAATATCAATTATATACTTTCGAAACGGGGAAGAAGCCTCCATACTTAACTAAGCAAAGAGCCGTGGGAAATCACAGAGACTCCTTACAGGGAAACCATACAACGCATATTACACGCACATCAAGACACATACAAACATTTACATAAATAGTAAAACACACAAACATGACAAAAGTAACAAAGACTCATCATGCTCTCAGATAGAAAGAAAGCTCAATAATTACAAGAAGACGACAAATCATGCCTACATCGAAATCTACAATCCACTGGTTCGTCCGTTGAATCGATCGTTGTTAATATAGACTAACTTTCTTGTGAGTTTTAATCATCTTTTCTAATCAACTCCACCACCAACAGTAACTACACGATCCATCCCCTCATCAAACGATTTCCTAATCTCTAATTTTTTCCTCAAATCATCACCCGAAATAAGAACAAAAAGATGCAGTGAAAAAAGAAGAAAGAAGAAGAAACGAGAGAGAAAAAGAAGAGAAGTGATGTTCTTCTCTGAATTGGTTTTGGATAAAACCAAAGAAAAATAATGATACACCCAGAAGATAAGAGTGAGTTTGTGATAAAGGTTCCTTGAGAAGATGTCTCGGTTGCCTTAATAACATTTGTTGTCAAATGACCATTCTTCCCTTTACACAAATCCGATGTTTTCTTCTTCGTCCAATGTCCGAATGACGCGTTCGAGTAGTCCATTTCGTGTAACTTTTTGAGATCTATTCAATGGTACTAGTTTAGTATCTAAACTATTGAATGATTAGTTTCTATTAATTAATGTTGGTGTTAAACTAATTGAGTCTTTAGCGGCTTGAATCGTCTGTTTACTGGTCTAATAGTGCTGACGGGCTTGAGGGTCCTACACAAATCTAGGTAAGATAACTAGTTTTCTTATCATGGAACCGATTAGACTTGAATAATCATACCTCATTTTGATATGTCCGAACTAAGATCAGACTTAACTTAGTTTTTCTTATTATGAGTCAATTTTACTAAAGCAATTGAACCTCCTTTTCATTAAGCAAAAACAAAAATCAAACTTGACTTAGTTTTTCTTAACCGAAACCAATTGAAACATAACAATTTCATCGTATTTTGGTTAAGCAAAAGCAAGAATATGCATTTAAATCAGTTTTTTTTAAACAGGAAAACGATTAATAAATCGTTAACTTACTCTTCAATATGACAACTTAAGATCTGAACCGATCAAATTTTCGTATCAAGAAAGATTATCAAAATAATTCTTCCCTCGGTTTCCACAACCACTCTCCCCATAAAGATATGACGTTCAAGCACCAGTTCAATATAGGACTCTCCCTTGTGAGTTGTTATTCCCTACAAGAAGAATAATAACAAACAAGACAACCCTTACCAGAGAAAGGTCGACAAGGTCTTAGCTATTACGTTCCAATAGTAAAGAGCTAAAACCGAAAATCATATGTATACTAAATACACAACTTATGATGCATAAATTGATAATAGCATAATCGTGACTTCACATATGAGTTTAATCAATGTCTACTTATGATTGTTTGATAAGGCCTCCCACTAGGTTAGATCTGAAACCTGCTATATCAAAAAGTCACATACATCATAAGATTATATATAATATGAGATCGGAAAATTAGGGTTTGGTGAAAACTGAACCAAAATCTCATAAATCGAAAGCAAAGCAAAAAGATAATCATTCAGATCAAGCAATACACTCATAACTATCAAAATAATGACACAAAGGATTTAAAAATAAAAAATTAATCATTCATATTATTGATAGTTGAGTAAAGTTTACACAAATATTGAAGTAAATCAACCAATGATTAGTCTATTCATTAAGCAAAGATGTAAGACTTCTTTTGATAAACTTAAGTCTTTTATGTGATTTCTTCCAGTTCCGCTTCGAATTCTGTTAGATTTTTCTTGCAGTAATCCAACATCTTCATATTATAGACATCTACATCCTTACAGGTAGATGACCATTTGAGGTGAACTATCTATTGCTCATGAAAGGCAATTCTATGTTTTGCATCAACAATCAGTTCTTTGAGCAATTCTCTTCTTCCAATTAGTTGTAAGATTCCTTCGAACAAACTGGTTGCTCTGACCTCAGTAAGGGAAGACATGATAGGAAATGGAAAATATTTAGAATAGAGTTAGAATCTTCCTTTTCCAGTGGTGGTTGAGTCAAGAATTTTCTCAACTTCCTCAATGCAGTATTCACAAACACATTCACCACTTTCTTTTCCATCCTTAATGAAAAGAATTGTATGAATTTCCATGGTTAAAGCTCAAAATCTGCACGAGTTTATTAGAACAAAAGTTTCCTTGATTAAATCTTCCACATACTCCTTTTTAATTTTCTTCTTTCTGGAAGACATTGTGAATAATATCTTAAACAATCAGGAGAAAAATCTCGAGAATACAAAGAGTATAATCGAGTTTATATGTGGAAGTTCCAACCATCTAATAAATCCTTTTATAAAAAAGACTTCATGGACTTATAAAAGGAAGTTTAGGTATGAAATAGGAAGTTCATGAACTTCGGAAATATTGCCAAGATCTGGAAGTAAGTACTAAAAGAAATATTCTTCTTTTTAGGATTCCATGATGACCGAAACTTATCGTATACTTCTATAATTGTACAAAATTTTACCATGCCTTTAATCATCATGAGTTTCTTCAACAGTAAAGAAATAGTGAGCAAGCATAAAAGATACGTTTGGAAGCAAGAAGTTGTTAGAGCAGTGCTCGGTCGAATTCACATGTATTGCTATCTCAAGCATGTTTGTCCATGTTAGTGATCAAAAATATAAGTCTTGATTTCTAGTCTACTTACAGATGTCTCGGACTAGGATATATATTGTGTAGTTGAGCCTTAGACTTCACGACGTTCATCATTTGAAGACGAAGAACTACTAAGGAGAGCTTGTGGAACTTCATCAACAAAAGGTATATGGAGACTGAAACTCATCGATCACTTGGAAAGTCTATTTATACTCTATATCCTATATTGAGACATAAGTCGTGTTACGATATAGTTTTCTGTTATACACATTTGAGATTTCGAGCTGAGTTTAACTCGCTTACATATTTCTCGGAATATGTATTGGAAAGCTTTCGCTTCGACCAAGTTCATCTTATATTCTTGACGCAAGATAAAATATGATCATGTGAAAATTCCCGAGTAACATCTTACATGGTTTATGTGATACAATCATTTGGTGTAGACTTGGATTGAAAATTGCTTTGATGCTAATAGTGTGTGAAAACGGCTATTGTCATCCTCTAAGAAAGTTTCAATAATTGAAATAAGAGTTTAGAACACTTAATCGTTATTGGATATGACATGTTGTGTACTCTTGCACATATGTAATCCATGTCTGGGAACCATAGTATGCGTACCCATACGCTACCTGTTGACTTGAGAAATCCGGGAACCTAAGTATGCGTAACCGTTCGCATACTGGCGTAAGGTTCATGTATGAATATTTCTGATGGGATTGGAAGTACGCGTACCCGTTTGCGTACTGGAGAAACCCAATCTTTGTCCGGGTATTTCAAGTATGCGTACCCGTTTGCATACTTGAAGGTTAAAGTTCTAAAATTGGTTGTATACATGAACTTAAGCATTTATATAATAAGGAATGCAATCTTTGCAAACCGTGGATATAATGTTCATGAATAGATTCAAGTGAATCAAACAGAGTTTGCTTCAATTGTGTTCTTGTATACTTCTATGAGAATATAACAATTGAATAACTCTTTAACTGGTTTCATTTGAGTCATTTGAACTAGTTATGTGTAAGATAAATAAGGTTCATATGAGAGTGATCATACGGATAACCTCGGTTAACTATTGTTGAGCCAACATGGTGTACACGTTTAGGTATGGTTACATAAACCTAAATGAGGGTACATTTCATTTGTGTGTAACAAGCTAAGTTCGATCTAATGGTTGAAATATATTAGCTTGGTGGAATCAGGTTTTTCATCTAACGGTGAATATTGAATGCTTTGTTACCAATGTAACTTAGATCGCAAACCCTGATTTGAAAACTATAAAAAGGAGAACTCTAGCAACTGGGAAACCAAATACCCACACTTCTGTGTGTTACTAGTTGCATAATCTAGAGTCGATTCTCCTTTAACCTTAGGTTTCTCACGAGACCCTGTAGGTTAACGACTTCAATACTTCATTGGGATTGTGAAGCCGGACCAACTATTTTCTCTGTAGTTGCGTGATCTGATCTTGCTGTGTTTATCGTGATTGAGAACAATCGTAAGATTGTCTTGAGATTAATTTTTTCGATAGGCAAGGTAGAAAAGTAATCACAAACACCTTCGTCTCATCGTTTGTGATTCCATAATATCTTGTTTCGTTAATCGGTTAAGATTATTGTGAGGTGATTGATAATACTAGGCTGTTCTTTGGGAATATAAGACCGGTTTATCAATTGGTTCATGTTCAACTTTATTTATCAAAAGACGAAACAAAACTCATAGGTATTTCTGTGGGAGAAAGATTTATCTATTCCGATAGACTTTTCTGTGTGAGACATATTTGTTTATCAAGTCTTCAACTATGGGTCGTAGCAACTCTTGGTTGTAGGTGAGATAAGCTAAGGGAATCAAGTGCGTAGTATCCTGCTGGGATCATAGACGTAAGGAATGCAATTGTACCTTGAATCAGTGTGAGATTCAAGGTATAATTGATTCTCTAGAAAGTATATTGGAGTAAGTCATCCAATATATTGGAGAAAGTCCTCTCAGATTGCCAAACGAATTGTTGGGTGTGGTTGTTGTACCCCCGTATTTTCATTTGGTATCAGAGCAGGCAAACAAATTAAAGACCTTATAAGTCTGTGTTTTTAGCGATTTGATATGGACAGAAGTGCAATATCTATAAACGTACCACCAGTCTTCGATGGATCAAATTACTTATGGTGGAAAATTGTTATGCGTGTCTTTCTTCAAGAGCGTGATTTTCAATCATGGTTTTATGTAGTTAATGGCTATGATGCTCCCGTTATTGCAGTAGGAGATGCGACCGTTCCAAAGGATATTGGTGCATATGACCCTGCTGAGATTCTTGCTGCAAAGCAAAATTCCGATGGTTTGAATGTCATCATTCATGCTTTACCCCAGATTTTCAGCACCATGTGGCTATGTGCACTCGGTCTAAAGATGCTTGGGATATCTTAGAAACCGTATTTAAAGGGAATACTAGTGAAAAGGAAGCCAGGATTCAAAACTTAAATTCCGATTGGAAAAACCTTCGTATGGCAGATGAAGATTCATTTGATGAGTTTAATCACAAAGTATCTGAAATTGGTAATGCATCTTTTGCATTGGGTAAGAGTATTCCTGAAAAGGACATTGTGATGGAAATTCTCAGATCGCTGCCATCCAAATACCATTCTAAGAAGCATGTCATCGTGGAGGGAAATAACCTTGATGCTCTCTCCAGAAATACGTTGATTGGGAAGTTAAATATCTTTGATCATGAGGATACATCCAAATCCGGAAAGGATGTTGCGTTCAAAGCACAAAAGAACACTAAATTACTTGACAAAAGTAAAAGTGTTTGCATCTCTGAAGATGATCTTTCTGAGGATGATTCATCAGATAAAGATCTTGACAAGTCAGTCTCTTTGATCATAAGACGGTTTAGAAATCTTCTATTGAGGAGAAGTAAACGGTTCTCTAGAGATAAATCTAGGTCACCAGTTAAACCTTACAATCGCGTTCCTCCTAAACACAAGGATGTTAACGAGACTGCTGATGAGGATATGCCATAGTGCTTTAAGTGTCAAGGTTTTGGTCATTTTTCAAACGATGTCTTAAGACTCTGAACCGCAGAAAATACACTGGGAAAAAAGGTCTTGGTGCAACTCATGATGAAATGTCTGATCACTATGATTCTAATGAAGACGAAAAATCAAGTGTTGCGCCTCTTTGTGAAAATATTTATTTTGATAATTGTAGCAATACATACATAAATCTTGATATTCTTTCAGAAGAGAACTCAACCAATCTGGAAGAAAAAGTTGACCTTTCTGTTGGAAACTCTCTGTCTAATTTTTCAGGTTCCACCATGTGTCTAGCATCTTGCACATATCGGGCGTCTGAATCATATTCCAGGTTGACATGCACTTAATGTTTACTCAAAGGTCATGAACTCTCAAAGTGTTTCAAGTACAACCACAAAATGAGATATATCAACAAACTTCAGCGAAGAGCGAATCTATTAGCAAACAAGCTCAAACTTGTTCAAAAAACCTCTGAGGTATGTAAGATTGTATCTTCTTCGGAGAAGCTAGTTTACAAGGATAAGACAAGACCACTAGAGAAGAAAGTATGGTCTAAACATTCTGAGAGACATGGTTCGATGAATCCCTTTCGAAAAGGTTATGGTGGAAAGATTGTTGTTCACCGCAGCACAACTTGAGTGTATGTTTGGTGCATCTTGTCTCATGTGCCTGATCAAAAGAGACAAGATTGTGCACACCTCAGGCTTTAGGAAAAGAATTTTTTAAAATTTTTTTTTTTTCTTTTGTTAGCTTTGCTGTGTTTTGCAAGTTTGGAATTCTTCCATCTCTAATTGTTATTGGAAAGGACTTCCATGGTCAATCAATAAAACAGGGTTATTCTCGACAATTCTACCCTTCTTAGGGTTATGAGTTGTGCGTGCACGAACCTGTGTTTAAAGGTTTCGTAACCCTATATTCCTTTTTCCTTCTCTGAAACTCTTTTTATCTTAAGACTGCTTGTTGAGTGTAAATTGTGATTGCATCTCACAAACCAGTACGCATATGGATACTCCAAGCATCATGTCTTCTAATGGAAAAGATGTTAATATGATTGTTAAGCCATCAATCATGAAGGAAAAAGAAATATCTCCGTTACCTACAACTTTGTAAAGAAAAAGAAGGAATGTGAGGAAGCCAAGAGTTGTTCCTTCGAACTCTCAGAAGTTTTCTGGTGTTCTTGAAGAGATGAAGGAAACAATGAAGGGGATTCAACAAATAAAGGATTTTGTTATGAGAACTCTTAAAATTCAGAAGACTCTGGTTCGGCATCATCAACCTAGAAGGTTTGTTGGAATTGACTCTTATCTTCACGAACCGTATGTTCCCATGGCTGTTGACGACAAGGAGTTTGGGGACGATAAAGATTTTTTCAGAGATCTCATTGTCTAGGAAACTTCTTATGAGAATTTATTCTTGTGTTTTTTTTAAGAAGGATAACTAGGGTTTGGAATATCCATTATTGTGAGTACACATAGCCATGTCCAACGTTTTCATCTTCAATGTTTTTAGATTATTTATTTAAATTCTAAGTTATTTGGAAGATAATTTTTGGAGTATTAATCTTTATGGTTCATATATTGCAAATTTTTATGGGATATGTTGTTTACGTCCGTGAACCTTGACTGTCCCATACTTGTTCAGAAGTTATCTCTATTATGTCGGTATGAAAGTATTGATAAAAGATAGAATGAACTTTTGAATACAAAAGTTAAGCCTTTTATGTCATTATGCAAATATTGATGGAAGAGAGGATGAACTTTTGTTTACAAAGATTAAGTCTATTATATATTATTGTGCAAATAGTGATGAAAAATAGAATGAATCTTTGTTTATTCCGCGGTATTGGTCCTTCCCTGATCCACATCTTTGTGCAAATATTAAGAGTGTCCAGCTAAACGTTCAAGCATTTGATCAATAAAAGGTAATGGAAAATGATCTTTCCTCGTGGTGGCATTCAATTTTCTATAATCAATACAAACCCTCCAACCGGTTTGCACACGAGTTGGGACAAGTTCATTCTTATCATTCTCCACCACCGTCACACCTGATTTCTTTGGTACCACTTGCACCGGGCTTACCCACTTGCTATCGAATATGGGGTATATAACACCCACTTACAAAAACTTGAGTATCTCCTTTTTCACAACTTCCATCATGGAGGATTCAAACGACGTTGCGCTTCCCTTATAGGCTTTGCATCGTCCTCCAAACGAATCTTATGCATACAAACAGCAGGGCTTATACCCTTGATATCAGCGATTTTCCATCCAATGACCCTCTTGTACTTCCTTAGCACCCTTAGAAGTTTTTTCTCCTGTAATTCACTAAGATCGTTGGAAATAATCACAGGTAACTCTTCCTTGTCACCCAAGTACAAGTACTTTAAGTGACTTGGGAGAGGTTTCAATTCTAATTTTGGAGATTTAACAATAGATGGTAAAAGCTTTTCATCGGTGTATGGTAAAGAAATAAAAGAGATATTATGAGTTTCCGGGCATCCTTGTAGTGAATTAAGATCACCAAGGGCTTCCTTGACTTCATTACCACACTCTACACCATTTTCCATGGAAGTAGTTAATACGGTTTCCAAAGCATCGGTACCATTCAATTCAAACACTTGTTGTGCTAATGTATCTATAAAATAAATGGAGAAACAAGAGTGGACATCACTAGGATATCTCACCGTCTCAAAAATGTTGAAACGTATTATTTCTCCATCAAACTCCATAGTTAGCGTTCCCTTATCCATATCAATAATGGCTTTCGCTGTTTTCATGAAGGTATGCCCAAGTAGCAATGGAAGAGACGAGTCCGGTGAACCTTCATTCATCTCTAACACACAAAAGTCATCTGGAAATACAAGTTGATTAACCTGCACAAGAACATCCTCAACAATACCCATTGGGTAAACATTAGAGCGATCGGCTAATTGCAACAAAATTCCAGACTTTTTAAGAGGACCTAACTCAAGTGAACTATACATGGACGCAGGCATAACATTAACGGATGCACCTAAATCCAACATAACTTTGTTAAATGTAGTGTTACCAATTGTGACGGGAATGTCAAAGCTACTCGGATCCTTGCATTTCAGTGGGAGTTTGTGTTGTAAGATTGCCGAAGCATTCTCCCCCACACTTAGTACTTCATTGTCTTTGAGCCTTTTATTGTTGGTACACAAGTCCTTCAACACCTTTGCATACTTTAGCATTTTCTTTATAGCATCTACGAGCGGTATGTTCACACGAATCTTTCTTAGAACGTCTAAAATCTCTTTTTTTAGTTCCTCCATCTTGGACTTTGGGAATCTGCGAGGGAAAGGTAAAGGAGGAACATAAGTAGAAACCGGAGTTTTAGAGTTAGGAATAGGTACCTCAGAAGTTTGGGGAGAATCCTCATTCTTCTCCTCCAAAATAAGTTCCTTTGGTGTTTCCACTTTGCCCGAATCAGTGACTTCGGGTTGCACAGGTTGTGTACTACTTCTCAACGTAATAGCATTCACATACCCTTTTGGGTTAATAGTTTGAGAAAGGAGTTTTCCACTATTTTGTGCCTTTAATTGATTCAACTCAATAGCCATAGAACCAACTTGAGTTTTCAACTCCTTAACTGTGCTCTGCGTCCTTTGCATACAATATTTCAGCAACTCTTCCATACTTGACCCCTGAATTTGAGGTTGTTGTTGTTGTGGTTGGTGAAATTGTTGATGCGGCTGGAATTGTTGTTTTTGAGGTTGAAATCCACTCGGATGGTTTAAATTAGGTTGTTGAACCGCTCCTTGCTTGTTCGCATAGCTAAAATTGGGGTGATCTCTCCATCCCGGATTGTAAGTGTTGGAGTAGGGATCATACCGTCTTTGTTGATTTGGGAAGATCATATTAGATTGTTCATTGGAGTCTTCATACCCTTGAGAAGAACTTGGTATCACCGCGGCTGCAACTTGTTGCATCATAGCTGTCATGTTACCCATTTGTTGACGAAGTTCCTCCACCTCGCTCACTTCATTTACTCTCCTAAGAAGCACATCCGAACCACGACTCAAGAATTGTTGGGAGTTTGCTGACATGTTTTCAATCTACTCTCTAGATTGTGCCACCATTTTGTTCACTAGTGCACCACAACCCGCAGCGTCAAGAGGATTCATATCGCTTGATTGGAGTCCTTC
Organism: Papaver somniferum; assembly: GCF_003573695.1. Classification (NCBI taxonomy): domain Eukaryota; kingdom Viridiplantae; phylum Streptophyta; class Magnoliopsida; order Ranunculales; family Papaveraceae; genus Papaver; species Papaver somniferum. Next base: position 17,379,087 of record NW_020622492.1, read on the forward strand.
AAAGAAGTAATGGATAATCATCGCGTCGCTGAATTGATGGTGAGGGCAGCTTGCCACCAATCTCTTATATCGTTCCCAACATTCATATAAAGATTCTCCTACATTTTGCTTCATCCCTCAAATCTCCTTGCGAATTTGAGTAGCCTTTGATGCAGGAAAATACCTCTCTAAAAAAAGTTTCTTCAACCCATTCCATGTTGTGATACTTCCGGGAGGTAAATAACACAACCAATCCTTATCACTATCCATCAACGAGAATCGAAAAACTTTCAACATTGCACCATCCGCTTCAATATCCGCTGGAAGCATGGCCGTGACAATGGTGTCGAAGTCCATAAGATGCTTGTTTGGGTCTTCATTCACCATGCCATGGAACTTTGGTAATTATCTAAGCAACCCCGCTTGATCTCAAAAGTAGAGTTTGTTTGAATACACCCTTGTTGTGTATCCAACTTGTGAGATGCCAAGTACTTGAGTGTACGATTTTCATCACCCATTGCTTTTTATTCTTCTTCAAAAGGTGGTTCTTGAGTGTCTATTCCGCACCTTGGATAGTTCCAATCTTTAGATGCCAAGTACTTGAGTGGCTATTCCGCACCTTGGATAGTTCCAATCTTTAGAAGCCATGGATTAGGTACCTGAAAACAATTCTCTCAAACAAGTGAGAAACAAGACAAGAAAAAAAAAACAAATATGAAAGCAGAAGTAATGACAAGAAACTAAAAACTTAATAACAAGACGTATGCCTCCCCGGCAGAGGCGCCAAAATTTGGTCGGTTGTCAACCGTCAAATATAATTTCACTTTCTTACTTAACGACAATAATATAGTAAGTGGTAGGAAAGAGTTCGTATCCACAGAGAGGCTTTTGTTGTTATGTAATTTTCAGTTTCTAAGATAACCAAGGGGGATTTTTGTTTTAGCAAATAAAATAAATTAAAGTAAAGCAAAGCAAATAGTTGGAATAATCAATAAGGAGAAGATCTTGGTCATGGGATAGTATCATTCACAAACATGTATTTTCATCAATGACTAGAATTGATATTTTAATCTCGCATTTATTAAAAGTCCTAGGATACCTTGATCGCAAGAATATCCCGCTAATTCTCTAATTTCATCACAACCACACTAAAAGATGCATATGTGAATTCTTCCTAGAAAGCAACCCAAAGTGTAAAAGCACAATTAAGTTTAACTCCCTAAAAGCTTTAAGATTTATGGAATAAGACTAATCAAAGCAAACAAATGTGTAAAAGCACTAATTCGTTTTAACCAAGGTTATGATTCATATGTGACTAGTAGGATATATCACTACAAGCACTACCCACAATTATGCTACTTAAAATCAGGTACAAACAACTTTTTCCTATTGAAAACCCTAATATAGCTCTAGATATGAAAGCAAATCGGATTGATTCCGGACTCAACCAATCAAACAATCAAATCATATGATAAAATAAACCATGAATCATAAACAATAAAGTTGAGACAAAATTAATTCATAAAACCAAATAACATGCTTGAGAAATCAACTTTTATCTCATAACCAATAATTGTATTTAGTTACTCATAATAATGGAGTTCATCATAATCATAATCAATAAAATAAAGAAGATGAAAACAAACGAAAGCAAACCCTGGAATAAGTTCTCTCCAAAGCTCCAAGTAGAAAATAATACGTGATATCCAAGTTGTAGAAGTCTTTATTTTATAATCCTTTGCTTCCCAAAATTAGGTCTAGTCTTCAAAGTCCATTAGATAAAAATTCACCAAGCCCATATGTGAGAAAAACCCATGTAGAAATTCTGCCAAAAACATCTCGTCGGAAAGCTGGTACCAGCGCCGGAAATAGGCCGGTAAAGTGATCGGGAAAAAGCTCAGGTGACCGGCAAAATCCACCCGGTCACCGGTCAAAACTCAACTCAGTCAAGTCAACTGAGTCGACTCGGGTCAACTAGACTAAATCAGAAAGTCAGACCGAGTCAATGTGAGAGTCAGCTACTGACTCGGCTAACTGGGCTGAATGGTCTTGGCCTAGGCCTGAGCTATTTGCACTGTCTTGACATTGTGTTGCACCATCATTACGCTTCACAAGTGCAATCCAGATATCATGGTTGTGCATACCACAGTTCTATTCTGTCCAAATATCTCTTCATGTTGTACACAATCACTCTCATTAGCAGCACCAATCCCTGTAACTTCACTGCCACTACTACCATTACCTTCAGACCCATCTTACCAATTTCTTCATCTGAAGCTCACCATCTCAGTCATACCACCACTGCCATGTATGCTCAGTTGCACACTTCACAGCTTATGCCTTGATTCTCTGGGACCATCAATCCATTGCAGTATAGGTTCACATCCTCCTAACATTCATCTATTCAGCACTTCATCTCAGGCTCAGTTTCACCTCCAAATGCAGATGCAATTCATACATTCCATTACCACCAAACCCATCTTAATCATCATATAACAGCAACAACAACACCTCCAACTCTTCCTGTAGCTTCATTTGCAGCTGCACATTCTCACCTTCTCTGTTCAATCAAATATCCACCAGTTCATACCAGCAGCGTTTGATAACACTCCACACTGCCATATAAACCATAGTTCATAGATGCAACACCAAATCCAGCACCTTCTCATCTCAACACTAGTTCCATTTGCTGTAGCTTCCATCATTCACCAGTACTCTTCCTTGTCTCAGATTGCAGCTGCAACATCAGCACATTATGAACATCTGCTACAGTATTGATTTCTTTGAATCTGCATCATCCTCATCTGCTCAATCTACATTTCTCTCTGAAGTTCTGTGCAAAACGAACCCATATTGATTCACCAGCGGCACACCACCATACCCATTCTGCTCGTATATTCAGCTTCATTGTCTCAGCACCATTCAACTTACTTAGGTCTCTGTAACTTTACCAAATCACCACCAGTTATCAGCATTTTCACCATCCTGCAATGCATTGCATCCAGTTAGTCACACAGAGCTGCATCTCTTATTGTCTTCAACATTAACCACCAGCTTCTCATCTGAAACCCATGCTCAGTTTAACAGCTCCAGCCACACAACTTCAACAACAACATCACTTGGATCTTTCTCTGATGCACACCAACTGCGTTATCTTGACCACCAGTTCGAGTTCTGCATCCGTCACAGCATCACCCATTTGCTTCGGTCACTTCCTGCATCATACATCTAGTTCAACACATTTCAACTGCATTACTTCCTTGCCTTCACTGCAACTTCACACTTCTTGTAGCTTCACTTACACAACATCATCTCAAATCATTTCCTTGTTTCAATTGCAGAACCTGCTCAACTGATATCTTCCCAGCCAATACTCATTCTTCTCAGCATCTCAGTTCATTGCTAACACCTGCACACATTGCCTCAAACCCATTTCAGTTTAGTTCCAACATCAAATACCCATTCTTGTCTCTTGCAACGGCAACCACCAACTGAATCACCATTCATCCATAGCCATCTGAATACGTTGCCTGCATTGGGTTGCAACACATTCCAATCTTTCTCTATAACACCAGGATTACCACTGCATTGCCTGCAACTTCACATTCAGCCTAAGACAACACCATTGTCCTCTTCATTCACCTGCAACTTCGGCTCCATCTTCTTCATTACATCTCAACTGCAACTTCAGTAGTTCATAACCTATCAAAAATCACCACCAGTGATGTATATTTCTTCAATCCATTCTTCATTTGTTGTCCTGTAGCATTTTCAAGTTCCTCTTCTAACTCGCTGCACCCTTGAATCCAGCACAACCCGAACTTGTCTTGTTTTCTTAATCAATCGATAACAACAATTTCATCTACAAACCCTAATTTCTGTAATCATCACAAACATCTTCCACAAACCATCAATCGAGAATAACAACAAAATCTAACAGAAACCCTAACTGTGAATCACCACAGCAGCAGAAACCCAGCCTTAATTTCCTTCTCAACCTTCAAACAATCTCGATTCAGCAGCAAATCAATTCTCACTGTAATCTTCAAATTCAACTCAGCAAAAATCCTTGTAATCCTCAACAACACACTCAAGATCAATCCCATCTTACTGCAACTCAATAGAAAACATTTTTCCCTTCCAATTACTCGATCTCTCTGTCGATCTCCATGGCCGCCTTCTCTCAGTTTCAGGTAGAGAGGAACAAATGTAAATGTTAATAGAAATTCTTCACTGATTTTTAGGTCTTCTGTAGGAGAATAAAAGTTGATATATCCACCCAGGTGAGATAGATAAGGGTCAACCAGAATGATTCTAGGCACCCCATAAGTTGATATCGGCCACCAAAATGGCAGCCCCTAATTCTTTAGGTTGACTCCGTGCAACATTCGCCTTTGAAATGATGATTTTGCTCTTTTCGCATTCTTCCACAAATAACAGCCGTCTCTTACTTCTCATATCCACTTCTTCTCTTCAATTTATTTTCATCACTAAAGTTGTCATGCTTTTCAGACAATGAATTTGCGTCACTAAAGCCGATATGCTTTTCAGACAGAGATGAAGAAATAAAAGCAAATAATGAGAAATAATCCGCCTCCAACACTTTTTCCCTGTTTCTTCTTCTTTTGTTCCAAATGACTCCAAAATACCTAAAAACTCAAAAACAAACATAAGATACATAATTTACAAGAAAACTTAGCAAAGAAAGCATAAACAATAGATAAATATTAAGGTGTTTTCGACACCTATCAGTCTATGAGTTCAGTAAGTTCAACTAGGAAGTATGTTAAGTATCCTAAAATGTATATTTTTATGGAGTGGAGCTATATATTTATTAGTGCTATCAATCAGAGTAGGTTTAGAGACGTTTACAAGATTAGTAAAGAAGTATAACAAAAAATAAAGAGAAGAATTTGAGTGAAGTACCTAGAAATTATGAATGACTGAAGTTACAGAAAATTACTTCACTAGATCCTGCACCCGCATACAATCTTTAACTTGGAAACACATATAAAGCAATTAAAGACTTGTAACACAATTGGTATAATTTCTGACAAGAAGTAACAAAATCTCATTTTTTGAGACAGGCAACTGTATGCTTATTTTCTAGCAAAACCATTCCAGAAGTAACAAAGGATTATTGAGGTGGGGTGTCATCCAGGTAAAAACTAGTACAAAATAAGAGCAAAAAAGCTAAAGATAACATACCAAAATTAAGTTGTTCTGATTATAAAAGAAACTAGGGTAAGTACATATAGATGATTATAAACTTACAGCTGCATTATAAACATGCTAGCTAGACTCTAACAACCAAGAAAGTACACTAGATTAGAATTATTTTGACAATTTAACTACTTAAAAGGTTATACTGATCGAAAACTAGAAGTTGCCTGCTACATATCCCAACTATCTAGGCAAAGAAAGAAAGAAGAGCTAACGAGTTTTGAACTTAGGCCGTCCGTGCTATCACCCAACCATCTAGGCAATTAAAGTGCGACTACTAAATTTCCCATAGTCTACGTAATGTAAACAACTCAGAGGATCGAGAACTATGTAGTAATGATATCTCTGTTAAACTGATGATACTAAGTAATAAAAGATATCTAAGATCACGATAATAACAAAGAACACAAATATAACATAAATGCTACTAAGTTATCATGAGACGCAAGATATTACGTGGTTCGAATTTTGTTCACGTCCACGAGGTAATGAGTGATTTGTTTGTATTAAGTTGTGGTGGTTACAAAGATCTTAAATGCTTCCCAAAGTAATAGAGAGAATTCAAGTTGAAGTAAATACTTAAGTTCTAAACATAAAAGAGGTATAAGCTTAAGACTATATCTCCTTCTCCTAGATATTGAATGCCTTTAGTTTGTTGGTGAGGCTTGGTATTTATAGCCCCCTCTCCTCCAGGTATATCTTTGTTGTCTTTGGATCCATCGTTTCTTGATATACCTTCCGTACAAATGGTACCTTCGTTCGTCGCGTGCTTTCTCCAGTCGAACTATGTCACCTCAGCTGACCCACGTTCCTTCGGGAATTTCCCAGCCTCAGTACAGATTGTACCTTCGTTCACCGCTAACTTTTGCCAGTCAGATTCCGCCAGTTATGCGTGTAGATAAGAGATTTGCGCATTTAATGCTGATTAGATGCGTCATCTAACTTCATCCCTTCGCCAGCTTCCTCTCTCTAGAATAGGCTTTACTTTATCTATCTTGGTCGTCGAGGTATCCCTTCTTGGGATAAGATAAAGTAGATCTGCGAAGGTATCCTCTGCCCCTTAGGTTTCTCTGTATAGCGAGGGCTACATAGTTATTCTGTATGCGACCACTAAGATCGTGAAACGTGCTCCGCAGAATATTGGTATTCACAGTTTGCCCCTTTTCTTTCATATTCTTCCATTTGGTAGGATTGGAAGAAAAACTCCCGTAACGCCCCCATTGCACATACCGATTGGGTGGTCCCCACATCTCCTTTCATGCAATAACATCTTCTTGAATTTCGGGACGTCCAAATTTTTGGATTCTTCAGCCCCCTATAAGAAGAGAATAAAGAGGAGGAATTTTAATTAACTCCTTTTCTCCCCCTCGAACTATCTCTCTCTGTCTCTTTCACGGAGATTTTTCTTCCTTTGTTAACTGTTGATCTTCCTTTTGATTCGCCAAGGCTCCTGTTCAACACTCGATCATCACATTCAAGTAAGTGATACCTTGCTTCTTCTCTGTCTTCTTGGACTTTAATCTTGGATTCTTACTGCTTTGGATTTGATTAATTGTCATTGATCGCCATTGATGTTCTTGAATGTCTGCATGCATTATTTGAAGCTTTGCTATTTTTTCCATGTTGCACGAGAGTTTGGGTTTGCTCCCATTTCGTATTTTGATGTTGATTTTTCCATGATTGTTCTTCGCCTGCAATTTTATTCATGGTGATGAATAACCTTTGATTTCGTCTTATGATGGGTTTAAACCGCTTCCCCTGGTTGGTTTAGTTAAACCCATGCCCAAAGTATGCTTTTTTCTTCCCAAATTTGCTTTTGAGTTGACTATAATTTTCAGTACGCCATTGTTGATGGGGTGTTCTTCCTGCTGGTGTTAGAAATTATGAGACTTCCGAAGAAGCCTACGCGAAAGGGACAAAGAACCTCTTCGTCTACTGATCCACCTCCGCGGATGGATCATCCTGATGCTACACCGTCTCCTCCTCCTGAGGATACTGAGATACCTGCTGGTACTGAGATGGTTGTGGTCCCTGAGGTTGCTGCATATCCTGAGGCAGAAGAAGTTGTTTTTGAGGATCTTCCACCTCCTCCTCCTCACTATGATCTTCACAGGCTTCATCTTCGTGACAAGGATAGCTGCGCTCACTTATCTTTAGCTGAGATCACCAAATCTTTTCGCCTCCATAAGTTTGAGATTTCCTTTGTCGATGGCTTTGATGTTCTTACTGAGTCCCTGATCCGGAGTTTTCCTTATGATGAGAACAACCTTCTGATTAGTGTTAGTAAGTTGTCCGCAGGTATGCTCCTCCCTTTGTTTAGTAGAAAGGATCCTTTCTACTATGATGTTTTTTCTACCAGGGAAGACCCTGTGAACAAGACTCAGGTTCGAGGAGTTATGCAGTATACCGGTAATTACTGGCGTGCACTTCCTGAGAGCTCGTACCGTAGTAAGGGAAAAACTAATTTGAAGTCTTACGACCCCTTTGCTAATGGGAGGTCTAATCAAGAGGATTATACCCCTTCCAACTTCAATGCTACGTATGCTGATGCTATTCATAAGAGTAATCTTCTTCCTTGGAGTGTTGGCACTCGTCGCATCCATGTTACTGCTAGGAAAATTATGGAAGGTAACATCCTTCGTCTACTGGAGGAGATTGATAAGACTGGTTTGACTGTTATCCCTTATTATGCTAGGCTACCTTTTCCGAAGTCTGACCGCATCCGTCTTGATCATGATGATCGCTGGGATCGTACTCCCCTTCGTGTGGTGGGTCCTTGAGACTATGGTTTTACCACCGCAGATCCTAACGTCGCTCGTACCGCTCTTTTCTTTCCTGAAAAGTATGATGAATATCAGCCTTGGGTTTTCAACCCTGCTGCTTCTCATGAGGTAACCTTCGTTTTCCTTGGAGGTTTTTCATTTTGTGCCTTTTTGATGCCTTTGTTCAATATTCTAATGACTTTTTTCTGTAGCCTGCCCCTGCTTCTTCTGCTGGAACTGCTCCCGGTTCTGCTGCTAGGACTGCTCTGGGTTCTGCTGGTAATTCCGTAGCCACTAGGACTAGGAAAAGAAAGCTTCGGCTGAACATCTACGCCAACACTTGCGGAGGTAAGGATCATAACCCTACCTTTGTTTCCGTAGGTTCCTTAGTACTTTTCCCCTGATCTTTAGCTGGCGCATGTGTTTTTTCACAGTTTTCCAAGATAAAGGGCAAGTTGAAGGCTGTTATTGATCTTGAAGAGTGTGATGAGGATCCCAAGGTTGGTGAGGAGGTGCCGGATGACGAAGATAAGGAGGACATTGAGGATAATGGCCTCATCCCTCATTTGGACGATATTGAAGAAGATTTTTCCAAGGATAATCCCATTCCCATTCGTGCTGGATCTGTTGAGGGTGAGAACCTCCCAGTTGGTGGTGATGTCTCACTGGTGAGACCTGTTAGTGTTCAAGCTCCAGATCTTCCAAAGTTACCCTCGTTTTCTGCTCCTAGTTGTGCATTTCCTGTCGTCTCGGCTACTACTGGGGCTGCTGTTGTAGTTTCTAAGAGCCTTCCTTCGTCTCCTGCTATTTCGTTTCAATCGAGTGGCTCATTTTCCAAGGGTGTTGCCCCTCTGGTGAAGGTTAGTAGCTCGGGCTCTCATTCGAAGAAAAGGGTTGTGCTTTCGCTGCCCAGTTTCTCCTTCAATGCTACGCCCACCTCATTGGGAGCGCTCAGTCTGTTTCTACTGCTCCTGTTAGCAAGGTTGTTGGACCTCCGTCTTCGTCACCATATTGGGCCATACTAGGTAATCTTCCTTCTACTGGTGTTATGGATTTAGGTGGTGTTCAAGCTCTTTATTCAGTTCCTAGCTCATCCACCATGCCGTCTCTCCACCGTGGTGAGGGCTCAGTGCTCGTGCCCCACGCTCGCTCCCAAGTGATTGGTGGAACCGTTGCTGTATATGAGAAGGGTAAGTTTCATGAGAATTTGAGCCTTGGGAGTTCTGACGTTGATATTCTTGAATCCATCCTGGGGGATTCAAAGGGTCCCTTTTCTTCTGAGGTTGATCGTCACCATTTGGATGGTTCTTTGGTGATAGCTTCGCAGCTGGACATCATGTCTGCTCAGTATCGTGTGGCTAAGGATCTTTTCTTTGACCTGGAATACCTTCTCTCTAGTCAGAGCTTTGGTGAGATACACAGGGGTAGTATCCAAGAGATGGAGGCCTTCATGAACACCTATGCTGATTTTTGAAAAATCAGGGGTCTAACAACCACACCCAATATTTCGCTTAGCAATCTGTATGGACAAACTCCAATATACTTTCTAGAGAATCAATTAGACAGTCAGACTCAATCTAGTAAAAAGTATATCAAAGAGTTTATATCTCAATATCTCGATTTGATATACACTCAAGCAAATAGAAATCTGCGAGTCTTTATCAAATACTAGAGAGATAACTTGGATGGTACCAAAGACCAATATCCAAGTGTCAATCAATTTAAATCAACAACCAAAAGGTCGGATATTCTAATTGATTGAACAACGCACAACTTGTGATATTTCAGTTATACAAAAAATATAATGCGGAAAAGAAACAACACAGACACCAGAATTTTGTTAACACACACTGTATTAAGCCGCTACAGACACTAGCCTAATCCAAACTAACTTCGGTCTGTACTGTAGTTGAACCCCAACCAATCTCACACTGATCCAAGGAACAGTTATGCTCCTACGTGTCTGATCCCAGCAGGATACTACGTACTTGATTCTCTTAGCTGATCTCACCCACAACTAAGAGTTGCTACGACCTAAATTCGAAGACTTTAATAAAAAAATCTGTATCACACAAAAAATCTACGATAATAGATAAATCCGTCTCCCACGAACATACCTACGAGTTTTGTTTCGTCTTTTGATTAATTAAGGTGAACAGGAACTAATTGATAAACCGGTCTTATATTACCGAAGAACAGCCTAGTATTATCAATCACCTCACAATAGTCTTAATCAACGCAGTGAAAAAAGATATTGTGGAATCACAAACGATGAGACGAAGATGTTTGTGATTACTTTTTATCTTTCCTATCGGAGATAAAAATCTCAAGCCAATTATTACAATTGTACTCGTACGATAGAAACAGCAAGATCAGATCGCACAACTACAAGAAAAGTAGTATCGGTCTGGCTTCACAATCCCAATGAAGTCTTTAAGTCGTTAACCTGGTTTAGAAGAAGAAACCAAAGGTTAAAGGAGAATCGACTCTAGCTTAGCACAACTAGTATCACACAGAATGTGTGGGGATTAGTTTTCCTAGTTGCTAGAGTTTTCCGTTATATAGTATTTCAAATCAGGGTTTGCAATCAATATTAGCTTAGTAACAAAGCATTCAATATTCACTGTTAGATGAAAACCTGATTAGATTCAAGCTAATATTTATCAACCGTTGTATCCAAAACATAGCCTTTTATACACACATGAAATGCACGTTCCTGGGCTTGTGTAACCGTACCCAAACTTGTAAATTAGTTGGTTCAACAATAGTTAACCAAATGGTTAGCCATATGATCACTTTCATATCAACCATATTCTTATTCACCATAACTAGTTCAAATGACTCAAATGAACTAGTTAGAGAGTTATTCAATTGCAAGGAAATCTGATGTACTATACAAAACACAATTGAACCAAAAACGATTTGATTCACATGAATCGGTTCATGAACTCTATAACCACGATTTGAAATTGCATTCCTTAGTTTATAAAGATAAGTTCACTAAATATCGTTTTTAGACATAACCTACTAAGTTCGCGGACTGGGTTCGTGGACTTAATTTCCCGGATGGAGTTCACAAACTCCAACAGAAATTCTCGGGTTTGAAAACTTCGCCAGTTCGCGGACTTAGCTCATGCACTTCTCCGGTTCACTTGATCAACAAAGTTTGCAAACTTCGGTTCAAGCAATAAGGACTTATACATATATGTGTTTCCACAACAATGCTTATATCCTCCAAATGGTTATATAGTCTAAACTCTCGTTTCAATCATTGAAACATTCTCAAAGGACGTTATATAGTTGTTATTCACAAACCATTTTTCGTCAGAGAAATTTTCAAAGTGATTGAAACATAACATGACTTTCGTCACTAGGTAAAGATGAACTTGGCTAAAGCGAAAGCTTTACCAACACATATTTCGAGAAATAGATAGGCGAGGTAAACTCGGATCGAAATACCAAATGTGTATAATCTAAGTCTATATAGCAAAACGACTTTTGTCTAAAGATAAGAAATAAATAGACTTTTGAGTGATATATAAGTTAAAGTCTCCACATACCTTTTAGTCGATGAAGATTTGAGTAGTCCTTCGTCTTCTATGATGATTTCCATGGAGTTCTTGAGCTCAACTACACTTTCTATCCTAGTCCGAGACCTTAGCTATAGTAGACTAGAAATCAAGACTTATAGTTTTCATCACTAACATTGACAAACATGCTTGAGATAGCAACACATGCGAGTTCAACCGAGCAATTCTCTAACAATCTCCCCCTTTGTCAATTTTAGTGACAAAACTATCAATACATATGGAATACAAAAAATATATAAATAAACTTTTGTAGGTCCTATTCCACATGCCTAATCTTCAAAATTACTTGAAATCTTCGTCACTTCCAAGTACTCCAATGATCCCAAAGGTTGTAAGTTTAGCATCACCGTTGTTGAAAATCCGCAGCTATAACAATTAGAAAACAAGAGTTCTCAATCATTGTTATACAGTGTCATAGTTTCATTACACAACGTCAAAGTTCAATTGTATCACAACTTTAACAACAATACTATGGTGATATGTCACTCCCCCTTAGTCAATACTCCATCTCACATGGAAACCAATCCCCCTTACATAATGATCCGAAAACCATATGTATTTGTAGTGTGAACTACATATTAATTCTCCCCCTTTTTGTCAATAAAATTGGCAAAGGTACAAGAGCGGGATCCTAATGAAATTTCCAAAAGATACATTTCATGACCAAAAGAAAGCATATATCATCTTATTTAGATGCAATCATAAAGCCGAAACTAAATGTGTTCATCAAGGAGTTTAAAGATACAAGATAACTCCTATAATATTCCATATCCGCATGATAATATTTTATGATGATGTTGTAGTAATGAGGTTCAAACTCTCGGACTTGTGAAGATTAAATTTAAAGATTTGATAAAATTATATATACAAAAATATTAACAATGGGTGCGAGAGGTAACCAAGACACTAGATTCCACTATTATGCAAAATTGAATGATAAATGTTTCAAAACTCTATTCAATTCTTAAGTCCTCTTTTATCTTTAATTCACTATCAATCATACAGATTCTCAAACATTATTTGTAAACCTTAAGCATAGATTATCAAGAGATTAAACCAAGCATAACCTATCAAACTGAATAACAAATAATTAAGACAATCATTCAAATAATTTAAAACTCTGCAAAACAGCGATTAGGTGAATTATATAATTAAATGAAATAGTTACCCATTTATGTTGCGTGAATAGCTTCCTCCATTGCCTTGGTTACGAGGGAATTATCCGCTCATCATGTTGGAAAACCTCTCAAAATATTTCATTGATGCTCATAAATGGTTTACAAATGATGAGAATATGAGAAATACAATAAAACCGGGTTTGTAACAATTATATTTGTTACAAACCAGAGAACTACGACCCTCAGTGACAAAATAAGACTGATGCAGCTGTGTCGCAGACGCTGTAGCAAATAAGTCTGCTTGATGTACGACCCACAGGTTGAGTCGTTATTACTGTAGAAAAACGACTGCTGGTGCAGGTCCGTTCTTCGTGTTCTTCATGTTCTTCAGCAGCAGCAGCAGAAACCGAGTTTGGGAAAACTCTAATTTCTTCTTCTCTGGCTCTCCTCAGCCCCCCAGACTCTCGACACCCTTTCTACTCAACCCCAACAACCTATTTATAGCCAACAGACCCATCGAATCTCGCTCATTCACTCCATATAATTCTCTTTAACTCGGCAGTAAAGAAAATATTTCTGGGAATATTTTCTTTCCTGTTTCATCTTCTCACGTGTTTTCAAGCCTCCAAATTACCATATTTAACTCCTTCACGCTCCAACAGGCTGTGAGGGTCTTCCATGCATGCACAAAACACGTTGAATCTTCTCCAAATCACGTGAAACCCGTGATATACACGAACTGCCATGTTTTCAACCCGTGAATTGTTTAGCTGATTCTAGCCAATTCTGGTCGAACCAAACGCCCACAGTGTGTTTAATAGGCCATATCACAACTATCTACCAAAAATCAGCCATTGAATCTCCCTAGAACACGTTTAACAATTCGATCAAAAATCTGCAGAAGTGTTCTCCATTTTCTCGCCAAAAACAAAATTCAAATGGAGAAGATGACCTCCCCCTAATCATGTACTGGGGTGCGAATAGCAGATGCCTTTTGGGGTGACCTTGGGTGCCCCTTAGTAATTGAGGTGCCCCTTATACAACGGTGAGAGTCCGAATAACAAGTGTCCTCCGGGGCTTTTACCAACTTTTCGAGCCGAATTTTCCAAAAAATGTTTATTTTCCAAAGGTGCCTACAAACACATAAAACACCAAAATTAGTACAAACTCGAGTGCCAACAATATATAATATTGAGATCAAATTAAACACAAAAATGTGTCTATCACCGCACTCCCCACAAAGATTTGGCAATTAATCATAAGTTCAAAAGAACTCTCCCCCATAATATGTCATTCCCGAAAGAACAACAAGAGCGACCTTAATTTCAAAAAGAATAGAAGGATTTATTTGGGCATAACAAATCACATACAAGTACAAATTTGAATCCAAAATATTAAATTAATCATAAGAGAACCCATGATTAACTTAATCGGAAATGCTCAACACAAGTAAACTTATGGAGACTTAAAAAACTAAATTAGATTAATCACAAGAAAACCCATAATTAATCCAATCGAAATACACAACCAAACTAATCACAAAAGTAATCAATTTAATTGGTCATGCTCGATACAAAGTATCTCATGGAACAACAACTATGCCAAAACAATGACTCAGTCGATAGAGCTCAACATAAGACACCTTATGGAACAACACAGTATGTACACAAATTATGGATCGGAAATCGACCTAATACCGTGGAATAATCAAGGAATCATTCTATTTTTCATCACCATTTACACAATGACATCCAATAGACATAATCCTTGAACACAAAATATTGTAACCCATCTTCCATCAAGAATTGACATGATAGGCTTAACTTTTGTATTTGTCAAAAGTCCATTCATGCATATCGACTTATGAAAGACTTTACTTTTGACAAGGTATGGTACAATCATAGTTCACGGACGCAAACACCCATATCCGATAACAAATTGCAATATATAAAACCATAAAGATTAATACTGCAAAAAAAATCTTCCAAACAACTTAGAATTAAAATAAATAAATCCAAAAATATTGAAGATGAAAACATTTGGCAATAGCTATGTGTAACCACAATAATTGCTATTCCAAACTCTAGTAATCCTTCTCAAAAATAAGAATAAATTCTCATAAGAAGATTCCTAGGCATCAAGACAAACTTGTAATGCACATATAAGATGATTTGTCCTTAGAGGGTATAATCAATATTGTTCGCCCGGATTTACACCAAGAATAGCTACCAAAGGTGTACAAAAAGATTTTCTTAACAAAGAAGAACATACAAAGTCATTAACGACCATGCACCATAGTTCACATAAAATGATTGTGAACATTCAAGAATCCCATAGTAATGCGTGTTACAGCCCATTCTTGAACTTCCTTCTTTGTGATTCACCAACAACATTCTTGTAAAAGCTACAAATGAGCTTAGAAGAGTAGTACTCCACGAATAACAAGTGGCCAAGTCCAAGAGAAATGGAACAAGTGCGACGAAACAGAGCAATACACTCAAAAACAAGAGAAGGGACAAAAACCATTCTTAACTCATCCAAATATAATTCAAAGATAATTCAAATAGGAAGAGAATGCAAAAATAATGAGGTCATTCCGAGTTCGGAGGAAGAAGTTATGACCAAAACAAGTTTACCGAATATCGAGGTCTACATGCAAGTATGCATACGAGTTTGCAAACGAATTTTCGTGACCTGGAGCAGTACGCAAACAGGTATGCGTACTTTAGTCCCTGGATTTTGATTTTAAATGATGGTATGCACACCGGGTATGTATACCATGAAGTCCAAACATCTCGAACAACTATTTTCAAACCTAAACATTTAAGAACTTTAAACAAAGATCAAGTTAGGTAGAAATGAACGATAAGAAGGGTACGTGGATCATTATAAAAAAAAAATCTTGCTCGGATTTATAGACATACCTTTTTAGAAGAATCCAGTCGAATTCTACAGCCTTACCGAACATAATATGTGTGCCCCAATTTTCGTGCTTCCCTCACTGTATACATAGTAGGGCATTCCTTGGTCAGGATGCACTTACAACACAATCAAGTTGCGTTGGGGTGAACAATGTCTTGCTCACCACAAGTGACCTTTGGATTGTCATGAAAGAGATCGCTTTTAGAACCTTTCACATCCAATTCCATTTTTCTAAAAAACTTGTCAAGTTCCAACATCATGGATACTGCCTTCTCCATAGTCATGGAATTTTCTGGAAGATCATTCCTTTTCACACTCAAAGCATCATTGGATTTCTTTGGTACCCACTTCTGAGTGCATTTAGGAACAACCGGAACCTTCTTCCCATTACTCTCTTTAAGATTTCTCGGAAGAGAATTGGATTCACTATTCTTTTGCAAGTTAGCCTTTCTCCAATTGGGAGCATCGGATCTTGTCTTAGTCTTTACGAAGTTATCCTTTTGATAACCATTACGATTGTGAAAAGGATTCATATGACGTTTATAGGAAAATCTAGATTTATCACATCACTGATTCCTTTGCCTAAAGGTTGGACAGTCACAACCTGTAGCGTTAAGGGGATTAGTCTTAATATATGATCTTGGTTTCACAACTTCTTGTGATGCCCAAACAAGAACATCATGAAATTTCTCATTCCTTATAAGGAAACAACATCTCCTTTCTAGGTGACCTTTATTTCCGCAATAGTGGCAAACATAAGGAATGTTCTTACCTCGATCCGTATGTGCTGACTTTGGAGGTTGATATACTTTGCTCTTTCGAACCTTGATTTCCGTTGAAGGTATTTCACTTTTGCCATCAGTGAAAACCTTTTGTTGAGAAGAATCACTAGCCTTGAAAATTTTTATCTCTTTGCCAATAATTGGAGCATCTATTCCCTTATATCCCAATCCTCGTATATCACGATGATTTTTACTTGCTCCTAGCATAGTGGTTAATTTTCTTGAACTAGTATTGAAATTTTTCAAGTCATCTTCCAACATCTTGATTTTATCAAGAGCAGTAGCTAAATCAGCCTCAAGGCATTTTTCTCGAGTGAGACAAGCACTTTCTCTGTCATCAAAACTAATTTGTGAGAGTTAAACCTTGCTTCAGATTCTGCAAGTTTCTCTTCCAACAAAAAGTACTTTTGATAAAGATTATACATTCAAGTGACTTCATACGTAGGTTTTCCTCAGAATCCTTGAGGATCGATTCGTTAGAACGATTCGTAAAATAAACACCTGCGTAACATCTTCTCAATTTCTTGTTTTATCGACAGAGAGGAGTCAGAAGAGGTGAGACATGAGAAGTTGTAATCTTCTTCATATTCCACGAATCCAAAAACTTAACATACTCTGAGACTTCCTCATCAACATCTCTATCAATATCTGAATCACCTTCATCAGAAAGTTCATCCAACTGTTCTTCTAGGAGAGTTTCCCAATCAACAGTTTTTACATCAAGAGAATGTTTAGATAATGAATTAGATGTGACAATTCTCTCAGGTGAATCCAAGCTTTTAGAATCATCTGGTAATTTCTGAACTGGTACGTTATTAGAGATAGACTCGTCCATAATCAGATCGCTACAAACACAGACTTATAAGGTCTTTAACGTGTTTGCCTGCTCTGATACCAATTAAAAAAGCGGGGGTCTAACAACCACACCCAATATTTCGCTTAGCAATCTGTATGGACAAACTCCAATATACTTTCTAGAGAATCAAGTAGACAGTCAAACTCAATCTAGATAAAAAGTATATCAAAGATTTTATATCTCAATCTCTCGATTTGATATATACTCAAGCAAATAGAAATCTGTGAGTCTTTATCAAATACTAGAGAGATAACTTGGATGGTAGCAAAGACCAATATCCAAGTGTCAATCAATTTAAATCAACAACCAAAAGGTCAGATATTCTAATGATTGAACAACGCACAACCTATGATATTTCAATTATATAACAAAATATAATGTGGAAAAGAAATAACACAGACACCAGAATTTTGTTAACGAGGAAACGGCAAATGCAGAAAAACCCCAGGACCTAGTCCAGATTGAACACACACTGTATTAAGTCGTTACAGACACTAGCCTACTCCAAACTAACTTCGGTCTGGACCGTAGTTGAACCCCAACCAATCTCACACTGATCCAAGGTACAGTTATGATCCTACATCTCTAATACCAGAAGGATACTACGTACTTGATTCCCTTAGATGATCTCACCTACAACTAAGAGTTACTATGACCCAGAGTCGAAGACTTTAATAAACAAATCTGTATCACACAGAAAAGTCTACGATAATAGATAAATCCGTCTCCCACGAATATACCTACGAGTTTTGTTCCGTCTTTTGATAAATAAAGGTGAACAAGAACTAATTGATAAACCGGTCTTATATTCCCGAAGAACATCCTAGTATTATCAATCACCTCACAATAGTCTTAATCGACGCAGCGAAAAAAGATATTTTGGAATCACAAACGATGATACGAAGATGTTTGTGATTACTTTTTATCTTGCCTATCGGAGATAGAAATCTCAAGCCAATTATTACAATTGTACTCGCATGATAGAAACAACAAGATCAGATCACACAACTACAAGAAAAGTAGTATCGGTCTGGCTTCACAATCCCAATGAAGTCTTTAAGTTGTTAACCTGGTTTAGAAGAAGAAACCAAAGGTTAAAGGAGAATCGACTCTAGCTTAGCACAACTAGTATCACACAGAATGTGTGGGGATTAGTTTTCCCAGTTGCTAGAGTTCTCCCTTGTATAGTCTTTAAAATCAGGGTTTGCAATCAATGTTAGCTTAGTAACAAAGCATTCAATATTCATCGTTAGATGAAAACTTGATTAGATTCAAGCTAATATTTATCAACCGTTAGATCGAAAACATAGCTTGTTATACACACATGAAATGCACGTTCCTGGGCTTGTGTAACTGTACCCAAACTTGTACATTAGTTGGTTCAACAATAGTTAACCAAATGGTTAGCCATGTGATCACTTTCATATCAAACATGTTCTTCTTCACCATAACTAGTTCAAATGACTCAAATGAACTAGGTAGAGAGTTGTTCAATTGCAAGGAAATCTCATGTACTATACAAGACACAATTAATTGAAGAGAAAATGATTTGATTCACATGAATCGGTTCATGAACTTTATAGCCACGGTTTGCAATTGCATTCCTTAGTTTATAAAGATAAGTTCACTAAACATCATTTTAAGACATAACCTACTCAAGTTCGCGGACTGGGTTCGCGGACTTAAGTTCCCGGATGGAGTTCACAAACTCCAGCAGATATTCTCGGGTTTGAAAACTTCCCATGTTCGCGGACTGAGTTCGCGGACTTAGCTTACGCACTTCTCCGATTCACTTGATCAACAAAGTTCGCAAACTTCGGTTCAAGAAATAAGAACTTATACATATATGTGTTTCCATAACAATGCTTATATCCTCCAAATGGTTATATAGTCTAAACTCTCATCTCAATCATTGAAATATTCTCAGAGGACGTTATATAGTTGTTATTCACAAACCATTTTTCGTCAGAGCAATTTTCAAAGTGATTGAAACATAACATGACTTTCGTCACTAGGTAAAGATGAACTTGGCTAAAGCGAAAGATTTACCAACACATATTTCGAGAAATAGATAAGAGAGGTAAACTCGGCTCGAAATACCAAATGTGTATAATCTAAGTCTATATAGCAAAACGACTTTTGTCTCAAGATAGGAGATAAATAGACTTTTGAGTGATAGATAAGTTAAAGTCTCCACATACCTTTTAGTCGATGAAGATCCACCAGTTCCTTGAGTAGTCCTTTGTCTTGTATGATGATTGTCATGGAGTTCTTGAGCTCAACTATATTTTCTATCCTAGTCCGAGACCTTAGCTATAGTAGACTAGAAATCAAGACTTATAGTTTTGATCACTAACAGTGACAAACATGCTTGAGATAGGAACGCATGCGAGCTCGACCGAGCAATGCTCTAACAATTTTCTTCCCCGTCTTTTGATGTTCTCGGTAAGTGATTTCTCACTTATCTGTTTCATGCTTTGCTTTGACCTTCGCATGTTCTTATGCTTCGCTGTTTGTAGCTTTGCAAACAAATAGATGTAGGTTGTACCTTGTTCAAGTTTTATAGGCTAAGTGTACTCACTTGAATGCTCTGCTGGAGCGCGCTCGTCAAGAATGTGCCTTTGTTAGCACACAACAGCCTTCGTCTGGTGATACTGCTTCTGCTGCCAAGGTACCTTTGTTTGAGGAAGATCTTAGAAAGACTCAGAGATCCTTTGAGGCTTGTTTGACGGCCATTGAGAGAGATAACAAGGCTGCTAAAGTTGTCGAAGATGGGCGCAAAGATGCTAATTCTGCTTTGGCTGTTGAGTCCTCCAGAGCCATAGGTTCATTTCTTCTTTCCCTTAGCTTTGATTTTGTTTCTATTTGGTTGCATATTCCTGAGACATACTGCACCTGTCAGCTGGTAGCCCTAGTGAGCTTAGACATCTCCGGGAACATGTATCCAAGTTAACCTCTGATGTTTGGTATTATCAGAAGAAATCTGATAGGTTAATGAACGTGACTATTCATAACAAGGCCCAACTTTCTCTCGAGTCTGCTCATAACGTGGATCTCATGAAGCAGGTGGCTTTGCTCCGCAAGGAATGTGACGAAGCCCTTAAGTGGAAAGAGGGTCTCATTTTAAAGTAAAAGGAGTATATTTCCTTAGTCGAGAGGCGCCTCTCAGCCCAAGAAATCATCCGCAAGAATTATCATGCATATTTTGAAGATGATTGTGCTTCGTTGGCTAAGGTTACTGCAGAGCGTAACGTTTTTTCTTCTGAAGTCTTCTCTCTTAAGAGTAGACTTGTTGAGGCTGGCTCCGCATCGTCTTCCATGCCCCATGCATCCTTGGTTAGGAGATTGGAAGAATTAGAGAATATTTACCAAGTTTTATCCTCTGAGAATGCTTCGCTCCAGATCAATGTTGATGATCTTCGGACTGAACGAGATACCCTTTTAGAAGATCTCGAAGCCGCTGAGGTGGACCTTGCTGAGTCCCAGCATAGTTTAGAAGAATCCCTTAGCCACGCAGGAGGTAGCTTAGGGTTCTTTATGTTTCTGGCAGCATCCTTTGTTGCCTTTGTTTATTACTTACTCTTTTGTATCCGCAGGTCTCCAGGAGCAGCTGGTGGGTGAAAATGCCAAGATCAGTCGTCTTGAAGGCCAAATATCTTCACTGGAGATATCTCGTCAGTTTGACGCTGCTTCTAACTTCAAGGATGAGGCTCTCCAGGAAGATAACGATCAGCTTAGTGCTCAAGTGATGGAACTTTGTTAGAAATCGGCTTCGAATCTGGAGGCTCAGTCCTCTAAGATGAAGGTGCAATTTGAGCATTCAGACATTGATTATATCAATGCTTCCTTTGCTGAAGCCGATCTCCAAGCTGAAGGAGTTGTCTTTCCTCGCCTTCCTTACCCTTGATCCAGTCGTATTCAGCTTATCTTAACTGAACTCTTTGTTGTATTATGCCCTTCACTGAGGTGACTTTGTGTTGTCTTCTTTTCTTAAAACACTGCTTCGTGATGGTTTGAACCTTCTTTATCTGCAACTTTTTAAGACATGTCAGTCGTATTTTGGTAGCATTATTACTTTACCTATGTTATTGCATAAATATTTTGTTTGTAGACGTATTGTGTCTAATTTATCGCACATTCAAGTCGTCACAAGGTGCTAAGGTATGCTTAACCTTGGGTGGAACATTCATCGTCCTACCTAAGTATCCTTTGGCCAGAAGGTACCATGGTGGCGAAGGCTCCTACGTGGGCAATAGTTTTCCTGTAATCCTATGCGTTCAGCGCGAAGACGTCTTTACTTCGACAAGGTATCTCTATAGGGGATATCTTACTTTTTCTTACTGCCTCATGAAGGGAACTATCGTCCCGAGGATCCGAGTATTGACATATGCACATTTATGTCTTGCCTTGTCTCATCGTCAATCCTGGCGGAAGGTGTCTATTCTAACCCAATTGTATTAACCTAAACTAATTCTTTAGAAAAATGTTTCTTTCATTAATTAAATAAGGTTTATAATACCTTTGATCAGGGATAGAACATGGTGGGTTAAGGCCCGTTCCTTTTTTCTCCTGAGTATTCACCATTCTCTTACGGGTAGTACTTTTTTAGGTACATTGCATTCTAAGGGTGTTGTAATACTTCACCTTTTAGGGTTCTTAGGTAGTAAGACCCTTTTACGGCGACATCATGTATGATGTAGGGCCCGTCCCATGTTGGAGCTAGATTGCCCCACTCCTTCTTTCTTTGATATGGTGGAATCTTACGTAGCACATATTCCTCGACCACAAAGTTTCTAGGGATGACTCGTTTGTTGTATTCCTAAGCTATCCTTCGTTGATAATTCATCATCTTCTGTAAGGACACTTCTCTTTTTTTTTTCGAGATCATCCAGCTTTTCTAACATCAAGTTTGTTGTTATATTTTTCTCTCATGCCTCTATTTTCGTGGTTGGAAGTATTATCTCCGTTGGGATGACTGATTCGGCTCTGTAGGTCAGCAAGAATGGATTTTCTCCCGTAGCCGCCCTTCTTGTAGTTCGGTAGGCCCATAGGACATTGTGCAGTTGTTCGCACCATCTTTTCGTGTATGCTCCTAGCTTTTTATTTAAGTTCATAGCTATTGTTTTTTTGGTTGCCTCCGCTTGTCCATTGCTCTTAGGGTATAGAAGTGGACTTATTTTTCTGGATGTTGAAAGTATTGAACAACATGTCGATGTTTTTTCCTTGCAGTTGTTTGCCATTGTCAGAGACGATGGCGGATGGTATTCCGAACCTGCATATGATTTTCTCAAACAAGAACTTAAAGACATCTATGCCCCTAATTCTTGCCAAATCCTTCTCTTCTACCCACTTGGTGTAGTAATCCGTAGCCACAATAAGATATTTTCTCTTCGAGGTTCCCTCTATCAAGGGTCTGACAATATCCATCCCCCATTTGGCAAATGGCCAAGGGTTGATGACCGATTTTATCTCTGTTGCTGGTGCTTTGATCTTCCTGGCAAAGCATTAGCATATTTCACACCGCTTAGCCACATTCTTTGAGTCTTCTTCCATGCTTAGCCAGTAGTATCCTTGCATTTTGTCTTTGACCTCCAAGGGCCTTCTTCCGCTATGGTTGTCGGAATCTCCGCCGTGTATGTCGTGGAGTATTTTCCTTCCTTCGGTTCGTGAGATGCACCGCAGCAGAGGTCCAAGAAATGACCTCCTATACAGTATCCCATCGCGAAGGCTGTACATTGCTGCTTTTGATTCAAGTTTCCGAGCCTCTTTGACATCTGCTGGTAAGGTACCTTTGTCGAGGTATTGGTGAATTGGAATCCTCCAATCATCCTCCACTTCATCTTCGTTGTCTTCTTCTGACATGGATTGATCTTTGTCAGACTCTTCGGCTCCGTTATCTGGTTCTCTTACTCCTTCGTCTTCTTTTTCTTTCTCAGCTTCTCTCATGGCTTGAGTTTGAACGGCCAATGCCTCCTCAGTGCCTGAGATGGGTCCTTCTATTTAAGGTTCACATATTCTTCCAATTTGTACGGCAGTGGTGTGTATGTCCCTTAGCATTGATGATATGGATGTTAAGGCATCTGCGTGTCAGTTATCCTTTCGATAGACATGCCTGAATGTTACGTTGCTAATATTTGACGCGTGCTCTTGAGATAGCTTTAGATACGAAGATAACACTGGATCAAAATTTGGTATTTGAGATCGATTTGTCTAAAGACCAACTGCGAGTCACTATTCAAACGAACATCTGACAGGCCTATCTCTCGTGCCAACCGTAGATCATGTATGACCGCCTCGTATTCTGTGATGTTATTGGTGTATTTTTCGAATTCTAACCTGAATGAGTAGATGATTCGGTCTCCGGTAGGGGTTGTTATTAAAATCCCAATGTTCGCGCCTTCTCCATTAGAGGATCCATCTACGAATATTTCCCATCTTCGTGAGTTTTGAGGTTCTAACAGGTCCTCTGGATCTTGCTTGTCTTCCTCCGTTCCTGGGATATCGTCTATCTCAAGCTTCGTCGCTGAGAGGTAGGTCCGTCAAAAAGTCTTCTAAGATTTTTGATTTCTCAGCCTTCCTGGTTTCAAAGATGATTTGGAACTGTTTGATCATGGCATTCCATTTTGCCACCCTTCCAATCTTTTCCGTGCTGTCGAGGATTTGACCTATCTGAGCCTTCGTGAAGACTCAGATGGTATGTGCGTCAAAATATATCCTTAGTTTTTGTGTTGCCAATACTAAGGCATATATAAGATGCTCCACCTTGGTGTAGTTACGCTCCGCTGAACTGAGTATCTTGCTGATGTAGTATATGGGCTTTTCTTCTTGTCCTCGGTCTCGTAGCAATACTGCGCTCACAGCGTAGCTTGTTGCTGCTAAGTACAAGGTGAGAATTTCACCTGGCTCCGGATTTTGTAGGATGCGCACTGAATTCAAGTATTCCCTGATCTTCTGGAAGGCTTTTTCACACTCCGTGGTCCACATGAATCTGCTTCCTTTCCTTAGTGTATCGAAAAATGCTTTGCATTTATCCGATGATCTTATTATGAATTTTCCCATGGAGGCTAAGATTTCATTTAACTTTTGTACTCCTTTTAGTGTTTGTGGAGATGGCATTTCCATTATTGCTCCGACCCTTTCGGGGTTCACTTCTATTCCTCGCTTAGTTACTAAGTATCCTAGGAATTTTCCTGAGGTTACTCCGAACGTGCATTTCTCCGGGTTTACCTTCATGTGAAAGCTTCTCATGGCTTCGAATATTTCCCTTAGGTATGACAGGTGATTTTTCGCCTCTTTGCTTTTGACAAGCATGTCGTCCACGTCGACCTTCGGTATCTTGCCTATCCATGGCTTAAAGATTTTGTCTACTAATCGCTAGTATGTTTCCCCCGCATTCTTTAGTCCAAAAGGCATCCTTGTATAGCAGTACAAGCCTCGTGGGGTAAAGAACGCAGTATGCTCATGGTATTCTTATGCAAGGGTGATTTGGTTGTAACCGGAATATCCATCCATGAAGGATAGCCTCTGGTGACCTTCGGTTGCATTGATCAGTTGGTCAATGTTTGGCAGCGGGTAGCTGTCCTTAGGGCATGCTTTGTTGAGATTGCTAAAATCGATGCAGATTCGTATGCCTTCGATCTTCTTAGGTACGATTACCATATTGGATATCCACGTGGGATACTTTACTTCTCGTATGAATCCTGCTGCTAGTAGTTTTTGCAACTCCTTTTCTACCGCTTCTTGGTAGATATCTGGCACCTTGCAGATATGTTGCTTGAATGGTGGCATTTCTGGTTTGAGCCGAAGATGGTGGGAGACCAAATTCGGATCAATTCCTGGTTGTCTTCCATCAAACTAAGTGTATATGTGGCATTGACATGAGAGATTGAGATTAAAAAATAAGGCTCTACAAGCTAAATTACAATGGAACTAAAATAATTCTTTTCCACTGATGAGGATACTAGGGAAGAACATTTTTAAAATTTCTTCTTTGATTCAAATAATTGTGATTTTAAGGTGAAGAATAGAAAGTCTGTGAGATTTTTGCATGACAATCGGTATGCTACTGTCTTCTTAAAAATCAGATTTCCTGTAGCTTTCAAAGCATAGAGAATACCTTCATCCGTGATTATGATTAAGGATGGAAGATTACATTGTAATCCTACAAAATCTTTATTATGTGTAGCAAATTAAATGGAATATCATCTGTAATGAACTGAGACCTATGCCAAAGTTTTCAGTCGAAGATGATGACATCTGGTCCAGCCATGAGTTTAGCGTGAAAAAAGATATATTCAGTCCGTTTTCAAAAAATAGGTTCGTTTCCTTATATGGATATGTCATAAAAAGGTTGATTTTCGTAAATGGAAAGTCAAATGTTATTAGTTTAATAATCTATCCATGTAGGGATCATTTCTCTCTCTTCTTTTTCTCTCTTAACACAAAAAGGAGACCACTTTTCTCTACCTTTTTTCTCTAACATCAAATGAATGGACCAACGATAAATTAGGAAAAGGTACGAGAAAAATGGCTACAATGATTATTTTCTTAATTTTTGTGTAAACCAAACAAGCCTATTTTTTAGAAACGGAAGGAGTAATGATTTATAATTGGAGGATGGTGGCAGAAACAAGTTCCTTGAAACGTAAATTTTTTGTTGTTGGAGAATTTTCTTAATCCACTCGTAATTTTAACTATACTAAGGCACTAAGGCATAAAGGAATCAACCGTCAAAGCAAGAATTTTCATAGGTAGATGATTCTTCATTTGTAGTTTAAGTTTGGGTTATTTGGTTTTTGGTACTCAATTTTTGACCAAAATTTGGGTTTGGTGTAACATTTGTCCAGCCTTTGCGTTTGGTCTATTTTTTTCACCCCTTAAACTATTATGTATTCACTACCAGGGGCCCCAAAAATCCAATGGTTCAATAGCTCTTCTTTAGTTATCCTAAGAACATCCAACGTTCACGACACAACTCCTACAAAATAAAACCTAAACTCGAGTTTTCTTCTTTCCAGCCATACCCAAACAACGTCCATCTCCCATATGTTCGCAGCATCATCTCTATAAAACCACGGACCCTATTGATGTAAACCAACTCGAACTATCTATCATCAATTATCACCAGCATCACCATGACATCTTCTAGCTCAATCTCTCAATCATCTCCCTGCCAATATAGGTCATTTTTCTTCTTTGTTCTTCCGACTCAGTCCCTGAATCACCAATAACTATAACTCATCACTACCATAAAGGCAGCAAAACAAACTCAACTTTCCTTGCTAACTCTGTCCTGCAACACATATCCATTGACATCATTCCAGCTCAATTTCACCACTGCAGTAGCACAACCACCTTCAACAGTTCCACCAACACAACCAGCCATTGCATCTGCATTTTTACCAGCACCAATGCAACCCATCTTTCCTCCTCTCCTGCAGAACATCAAACCTCCAGATGAAAATCCATCTCATTCCCATTTCCAATTTTGTGTTCAACTTGAGCACCAGTTCTTGCTGTAAACCAAATTCCAATGAAACCCATCTCTCAGCACCATTTTTTCGATCTTCTCAGTCTCTCCTAGCCCTCTCGAATCAAAGACAAGCACTTATCATCTTCAGCTTTTATCTCGGCAGCAAACCATATCAATTCACAGTATCAGCAGTTCTTCCCTGCAAATCAAGAACATCACCAATTCTAGTCTCAATATTCAATCTAACAAAAACCTATCTTTGATTTAACAGAAGAAGCTTTAATTTTTTTCTCAAAATCCTTCTCTGAGACTCTCACAGAAAACCCAAAAGTTAAATCAAACAAACCCTAATTTGGTATGAACCCTAATTTCTGATTGATTTGCTTAAGAATATAATATTAAATCTTGTATAACCATCCATACTTCAATTAAGAAACAAACCCATCACAAATTGATCAATTTCACATCAATTTCGTATCTAAACATCAACCAATTGAAAACCCTAATTTGACTTACCATTTTTCTAATTTTTCATGATTCGCAATAGCAAAATCTCCTTCATAATTCACAGAGAATAACTCCACTTTCATCTATGAAACTTCACTAGTTGATTCACTCAAATTAACTCGGAATTTCACTCGAAATCGAACAGGAGAAGAAGAAAGAAGCAGGAAAAGAAAAGAATGAGAAGGAGAAAAAGAAGATAGGACATCGGGATGCATAAAAGGAGTTATCGTTTTTTTTTGCGCCCCTTGGTAGTAAATACATAATAATTTAAGGGGTGCAAAAAAAACCAAGTCAATAGTTAGACACGTTACCATGTAACCGAGTCAACATGGATCAACGTTGGTCTTTAGACCAAACACAAATGCTGGACAAATGTTAGACCAAACCCAGATTTTGGTCAAAAACTGAGTACCAAAAACGAAATATCCCTTTAAGTTTTGAAATCAACCCCGAGTTCCATATTTTTTTTTTATTTTTTTTTTATTTTTAGTATAACCTTTTTGCTTCAAAAAAATGTATTTATTTTTCTTTTCTTTTGCGAAATAGCTTGATATCTGTTTAACAGAGAATAAATAAAATAATTAGATAATGTTTTATTGTTTTTGATTGGTAAATAATTTGGTGCTAGCGAGTTTCGAACTCATATCACTAGTATCATCACTTTGTGACTTTATTAATGTACTACAATGGCACCTGAAAAAAATTAGATAGTAATTAGTTTCCAAACAAAATTGACATATAATACATTATATCCAAATTTGTATTAGATGCTACTAAAGCAAATTAGTAAAGCGATTTGTTTTCATATTTAAATTTCGGAAATGCTTTTCTCCGTCCTACTCTGCGCCATACTCTGCGCCCAAGTGATGTGGGGAGACAAATAGGCTAAAGAGAAAAAAGCGCGTCACTTCGGAAAAAAAAAAATGACACGTGAAACATAATATGAATAACTTATGAGTGAGACTATGGATTTGGTTTATACTACATCCAGAGAACCTGAAATCTAGAATATTAGATTTAAGGCTATGGATTTAATTAAGGATTGATTGATGCTAAAATAGGGATTTGGGGCAAATAATAACAACAATTTTGTTAAATAGGGAAATATTGTTGCTCCATTAATATTGTTGCTTCAAGAAAAAGTGAAACAAGAGTTAGAAGAAGAAAGAGAAGGAGAAATCCTTCAAAGAGGAAATGGCGAGAAAAATGAAAAGGAATTGGAGTACAATTGATTAAGGAAGAGAAGTAAAATATTGATGTGATTGGGTTAAAAAAATGGATTGGATTATAAGTTTAGTGACGAGATGGGAAGATGGAATATCGAGAGGGGTTTTTATCATTAATCTTTTTCCCTTCGTCAATCTACACTGAGTTTATAGACATAGATTAACAAACTCAATTTAAAGTTGTTTAATTTCACAAGAAAAAAAAAATTATATCCAATTTTTATGAAAAAGAATGTTCAAACTTAGATAAAATTAAGATTGAATACATGGTTTAATTATGTCAATATCTACTGATGAATGTTCTGTTGGAATTTTAGTTTTAACCCTTTGAAACACACTTGATCAGTTTTCGTCAACTATGTTAGATCTGATCTAATTCCAAGCATAAGTCAATGAAGAAAATCACTATCTTATCAATCAAAAAAAATCAATATCTTGCATTTCCTTAACTGAAGTATGCTTCAAAAAAAAATAATAATAATAGTAATGAAGAAGTACAAGTTGTGGATATAGTTGACTTATGCTAAAATCATTGATCGGTTGTTTCCTTTTCTCTCTAATCAGAATACTATGAAAATCAATGAACAAGTTATTTCCCCCTTTTTTTTTATAATGGAGATTAGAGAGATATAAAGAAGAAAAAGATGATTATTCACGACTTTATATGACAAAGAAACACATTACTCTGCCTCGTTGGATTGGGCGCAGATTAGGGCGTAGTTTAGGGTGCCTTAGGCAATTCCTGTGGCAATGTATAAATCGCAAAATTTGTTGAGCCAGATATATGGTCAAACTGCATTTTGCACTATGGTAAAAGTAGCGAGCGGCTGATCATCAAACGCGCATGTCAACTGAACACCCTGGCGGTTGAAGACAAAACTGACGGACGATCTCAACACGCTGGCGTGTGATGTACAACAGTCAACGGCTAGTTTTTCAAATGAAAAAAACGGGCCTTTTTTTTCCCTCTATAAATTACTACTATCTTCAAAAACAATTCACTCACACCAAAATTCACTTCTCTTGAATTTTCTCTTCTAAATCTATTTCAATTTTTTGTTTGTAAAATAGCTGAAAAGGGCGATCACACTTTTTTGCGATGCCAAACTTGAAGCTGTTGTTTCTAATATATGTGGAAATTTTAAAAAGATTGAAAATTGTAAGAGGGAAGTGCAAGGTTTTGAAGTTGTTCCTGGAAAATATTCCGCTAAAAGGCATAGAAGAGCTCTAGTTTTGAAAGTTAACAACAAAAAATTCAAAAACAAAGGCGAAAATGTTAAAGAGCGCGTTGAATGGAAGATATGTCAAATGAAGATAAATCAGAAGACCAAAGCTTGTGATTTTTATTGAAGTTGTTTAGTACTTTTTATTATTTTCTAAGTTCTATGAATGCTCTGTTTATGTTCAATGTTTCAATTCCAGTTATTTAATGTGTTAAACATGTTCTAGTTTAATTTATCTTGTAAAAGAATTGGCAGTAATATCAATGAATAGAAATATTTAGATTTTAAAATAGTTTTCCACTTCAGATTAAGCAATATTTATTACATTTTAAACTTACATATAACATCAAACTACATTTTAATAAATGACAACAATAACATCAAGCTACATCAAATCCAGCGACATTATCTCTATAGAGTTCATAGCATTCAAAATGCTTAAACTCTCTTCTGTTTTCTTCAGTGAACTTGGTTTGAGCGATGGTTTTCAGTAAAACAGATAAACAACAAATTAGTTAAGATGTTTATGATGCAGTTGATCAGTGAGTACAAAGGTATTATATTAAGAAACTCACCAGTTCTTCGTTGGATAATGCAGAATTTCTACGTGAACCATCCACAAAACTTTTGTATAATGTTTGACATCATTAGTGATGAATGAAAATCTTAGTTCTAGGCTCTTACTATTTCTTATGGTTTCGTTCCGCGACACTACAAAATGTTCCAATACTTTTTCCCATAAATATTCACTGTCCATTGGTCTCATCATACGATGTAACCAATATCGAACAAGAGTAACATCTTCTTCCATTGTAAAGACCGGGAGAGGCATTCGAGTGCAGTACAGATGTGCTTGAGATGGACCAACTTTAAGAATGTTGAAACAAGCTTCATAAAGAAAAGGTTTACCCTGAGCTTCCTCCCAATTATCAAGAGCTGTTTGGATCACTTCAGCTTCAGTTGCACCGATGAACTTTTCTCGATCAATTTCCCTTACAAGAGCAAGAAATGTCTTGACTGCAAACCTAATTGATTGAAAACGAGAATACAATCGACGAGCATCTCGGTTTCCCAGGTTCCTCGTCAGTGAGACTAACACTGTAAAAATGTTATCCCAAAATGAATTATTTTGATAGCCCATACCAACAATGACCCTATGAAAAAAATAGGCTTTGCATATAGTTAAGTCCTTTTTTTCAGTAAACTTAGGACCATGAATTCTAGCAGACATTTCTGCAGAGTGAGAGAGATTAAGAGTTTTAGAAAGAAGGAAAAAGAAGAAGATGTGAAGAATGGAATTTATAGGATGAGAAAGAAAATAGAGTCGTTGGAAAGGTAGTCGTTGGCGGTCAAAGCAAAATATCGCGGCTTTACTTTGACCGCTCATTTGAATTACCTACAACTATTGTTTTTGTTATAAATTCAACACTATGTTTGATTCTCAACCAAACCAACAGATTTCTTTCTTACCCAACAACATCCATCATGTTTTTTAAAGGAAAAGCGAAGCAAATATTATGTGTCGAAGCAAAAAAGAGTTTTCCATTATGTTCAAAGTGTCCGCGGGAAGGTTGTTCACGCATCAGAATGGTGATTGAATCACAACCAAAAAGGCTTAGGTATTTGCATTGTCAAGATTTCAACTGTCCGGAGGAACCGCATATATTAGATGATGCTATGAAGGTTAAAGAAGAAGAAGAAAAGTTTGCAACACTCTGCAAAAACTTCAAACATAAAGCCAAATTGAAGAAGAAGTTATTACACTGCGAGCATTGTGGAGAAGTAGATCACGAATAAAAACATTGTCTACAAAGAATCAGTGGATGCTCAAATCCCGGTTGCAGGACTTTTATGCATTTGTGCACTTCTACTGAAGAAGACACTTATGGAAGGCATTTCTGGAAATGTCCTAGGTGTTTCTTGGTGGAGTGGGTTGATTAAAGTTGAGGGACAAATCAATTCACTATATTTTATTTAGTTTGGTGTTTATTTTGTGTTATGATTATCTAAACCAAACTTGTGGATGTATTCACATTTGCACCATCAATATCATAACTAATTTAAACCTTTCTTATAAATAAAAACATAGTGCATTGGATTAAACAACTTCATCATACATGAGAATAAAGGAAATACATTAGATTAAAATAACTACTACATAAGCGTCAATTCTCGTCCTCATTTAGTGACTGGGTGGTGGAATTCCTAGGGAGACGTAGAGATCGAATCTGTTGAGCACCCTAAGAATGTTGAAACAAGCTTGGAAGTCGAAAGGTCCTCCGTGAGATACTGCCCACATCCCTAGTGTTCTAGGTTCCATTTCATTTACAGCTTCACCGTCGAGTTTATTTCTGTGATTGTGCACTAGTAGAGCTATGAATTATGATACATGAAGACTAATTACACTAAAATGATGCGACAATCTGCCAGAATCACACCCATAAATGTTTCATGTTTCAGCGGTGAACATTTTATAAACTTTCTCCCAGAAACACATCGTCGATTCGTCTACATTCCTATCGACAACATCTTGTGTGTGAACAATAAAGGCTTTACAAATAGCTAAATCCTCTTGTTGAGTGAATCTATTCCCACGAACTCTGGGAGGAATTTTTGTAGATGATTTATGAGTGAAAAGATTTGGATTGTGTAGAATGTGTGAATTTGGAGTATTTATAGAACTCAAAATTCTACTCGTTGGATGATAAGATTTTTCAGCCATCCATATTCAGCCGTTGGCGGTTTTGGGTCACACGCTGGAGGATTTTCTAAAGACGCTGGCGTTTGAAGGTAAACCGCCAGGTTTTGGCTCACACGCTGGCGTGTTTACTAGAGCTGTTGGCGTTTGTAGGAAAATCGCCAGTTCGTTCATCAAGCGCGCGTGTAATCTACAACCGCAATCAACAAACCATCATATTTATTGATTTTCCCATATGTTTTTCATGTTTGTTGAGTCCATAATGGGAGCAAAATGAACAAAAATCTTTGAATTGTTCATTCCATAGGAACTGCCCTAATAGTCAGCTCATTTAGTCTAATTGTACATGCATATTTTTGGGTGTTTTAAAAGTCTAGATTTTTTTTTATCTTTCTTCTAATTTGTTTTACTGAGGTTTCTTATTAGTACTTTCAGTTTTTTAAGAGTAAGTAAAGTATATTTTTTTAATATATCTATTACGCTCACTTGATACCTCTCATAGTAGTTGTGCTCTTCCAGTGTTTGTAATGATTGGATATAAATAACCTTAATCTCTCTGTAATAAAATAATTAAATAAATAATCTTCTATAGTTCGGATTGTTTCCTGAATTTTTCGTATAACAGTCGGATTATCCTATTCTTTTTTCCACATTATCGTCCGGATGATGCAACCACAAGGATTTTATATTAAAGGAAAAGCTTATCCTTTATGTCACTTAAACAAATCATTATATGGATTAGAAAAATCTCCTTGTGCCAGGTTCGAGAGGTACAACACGTCGTTACTCAAATATAGATTTATTTAGCCTAAGTGTGATCACTCTATTTTATGGAATTACTTGTTTTTTCCAATTTATAAACAAGCCGATGACTGAACATTATACTTCTTGTTAAAATAAATTGTATTATCTCAAAGGTATAACGAGATCTGGGATTGAAAATGCCCTTAATTTTCCCCTAACCTTGTTCTATATGATGTGTCAAAGTTTGCATTCTGTTCAGCCGTGTCAAAGTTTGGATAGGTTTATCGCAAGAAATCCCATTATAATCCCTATTCTATAATGAAATTGAGTGGCTTCGCTCCTATCCTTGAAGTCGAGTTGCATCACTCCCCTAACTTACTTGGGATCCCATGTCATTACCCGCCTTGCGAAAGAAACAACTAGGAAGACTTCCTCTCTGAAACTCGTGTGAAGTGAAATAAGCGCCCCCACAGTTAAAGGCCATTCGATTTCTATTAAAGAATAATTCCCGCCAATTTCAGATTCAAACGAAAAAGAAGGGGGATGCCCCTTATCCGCCAACATTGTCCTCTTAGCAACTGGGGTGGAAATATCAATTTTTTGGTGCACGTAATAGAATTCCTGGTTGCCTTTATAACTTTTATTGGGTGCTTTTAACACATTTCTGGGATGACTTTTCTCCCGGGAGTGCAAATACAACTTTTCGAGCCAATTTCTCCGTAAAAGATTATTTCACCAAAAACACCTACAAAAACGCAAAATAATCAAATAAATACAAAATCGAGCACTAACGATACACATAATAGAGATCAAAATAGACACATAAATGCGTCTATCAGATCATTGTAGAGAAATATGTATAGGAAGCTCCCCAACCAACAGATACTAAACTATGTTATAAATGCTCAATTGAGTCAACGGGATATTACAATTGTATTCCACGTTATCAAGGGTTATGCCTTGATTCTCTGGGACCATCAATCCATTGCAGTATAGGTTCACATCCTCCTAACATTCATCTATTCAGCACTTCATCTCAGGCTCAGTTTCACCTCCAAATGTAGCTGCAATTCATACATTCCATTACCACCAAACCCATCTTAATCATCATATAACAGCAACAAAAACACCTCCAACTCTTCCTGTAGCTTCATTTGCAGCTGCACATTCTCACCTTCTCTGTTCAATCAAATATCCCAGTTCATACCAGCAACATTTGATAACACTCCACACTGCCATATAAACCATAGTTCATAGATGCAACACCAAATCCAGCACCTTCTCATCTCAACACTAGTTCCATTTGCTGTAGCTTCCATCATTCACCAGTACTCTTCCTTGTCTCAGATTGCAGCTGCAACACCAGCACATTATGAACATCTGCTACAGTACTGATTTCTTTGAATCTGCATCATCCTCATCTGCTCAATCTCCATTTCTCTCTGAAGTTCTGTGCAAAATGAACCTATATTGATTCACCAGCGGCACACCACCATACCCATTCTGCTCATATATTCAGCTTCGTTGTCTCAGCACCATTCAGCTTACTCAGGTCTCTGTAACTTGACCAAATCACCACCAGTTATCAGCATTTTCACCATCCTGCAATGCATTGCATCCAGTTAGTCAAACAGAACTGCATCTCTTCTTGTCTTCAACATTAACCACCAGCTTCTCATCTGAAACCCATGCTAAGTTTAACAGCTCCATCCACACAACTGCAACAACATCATCACTTGGATCTTTCTCTGATGCACACCAACTGCGTCATCTTGACCACCAGTTCTAGTTCTGCATCCGTCACAACATCACCCATTAGCTTCGATCACTTCCTGCATCATACATCTAGTTCAACACATTTCAACTGCATTACTTCCTTGCCTTCACTGCAACTTCACACTTCTTGTAGCTTCACATACACAGCATCATCTCAAATCATTTCCTTGTTCCAGTTGCAGAACCTGCTCAACTGATATCTTCCCAGCCAATACTCATTCTTCTCAGCATCTCAGTTCATTGCTAACACCTGCACACATTTCCTCAAACCCATTTCAGTTTAGTTCCAACATCAAATACCCATTCTTGTCTCTTGCAACGGCAACCACCAACTGAATCACCATTCATCCATAGCCATCTGAATCCGTTGCCTGCATTGGGTTGCAACACATTCCAATCTTTTTCTGTAACACCAGGATTACCACTGCATTGCCTGCAACTTCACATTCAGCTTGAGACAACACCATTGCCCTCTTCATTCACCTGCAACTTCGGCT
This sequence comes from Papaver somniferum, assembly GCF_003573695.1. NCBI lineage: Eukaryota > Viridiplantae > Streptophyta > Magnoliopsida > Ranunculales > Papaveraceae > Papaver > Papaver somniferum. The sequence goes on from NW_020622492.1 coordinate 17,414,462, forward strand.
CCATCTTCTTCATTACATCTCAACTGCAACTTCAGTAGTTCATAACCTATCAAAAATCACCACCAGTGCTGTATATTTCTTCAAGCCATTCTTCATTTGTTGTCCTGTAACAGTTTCAAGTTCCTCTTCTAACTCGCTGCACCCTTGAATCCAGCACAACCCAAACCTGTCTTGTTTTCTTAATCAATCGATAACAGAAATTTCATCTACAAACCCTAATTTCTGTAATCATCACCAACATCTTCCACAAACCATCAATCGAGAATAACAACAAAATCCAACAGAAACCCTAACTGTGAATCACCACAGAAGCAGAAACCCAGCCTTAATTTCCTTCTCAACCTTCAAACAATCTCGATTCAGCAGCAAATCAATTCTCACTGTAATCTTCAAATTCAACTCAGAAAAAATCCTTGTAATCCTCAACAGCACACTCAAGATCAAGCCCATCTTACTGCAACTCAATAGAACTCATTTCTCCCTTCCAATTACTCGATCTCTCTGTCGATCTCCATGGCCGCCTTCTCCCAGTTTCAGGTAGAGAGGAACAAATGTAAATGTTAATAGAAATTCTTCACTGATTTTTAGGTCTTATGTAGGAGAATAATAGTTGATATAACCACCCAGGTGATCTAGATAAGGGTCGACCAAAATGATTCTAGGCACCCCATAAGTTGATATAGGCCACCAAAATGGCAGCCCCTAATTTTTTAGGTTGACTCCGCGCAACATTCGCCTTTGAAATGATGATTTTTCTCTTTTCGCATTCTTCCACAAACAAAAGCCGTCTCTTACTTCTCATATCCACTTCTTCTCTTCAATTTATTTTCATCACTAAAGTTGTCATGCTTTTCAGACAATGAATTTGCATCACTAAAACCGACATGCTTTTCAGACAGAGATGAAGAAATAAAAGCAAATAATGAGAAATAATCCGCCTCCAACACTTTTTCCCTGTTTCTTCTTCTTTTGTTCCAAATGACTCCAAAGTACCTAAAAACTCAAAAACAAACATAAGATACATAATTTACAAGAAAACTTAGCAAAGAAAGCATAAACAATAGATAAATATTAAGGTGTTTTCGACACCTATCAGTCTATGAGTTCAGTAAGTTCAACTAGGAAGTATGTTAAGTATCCTACAATGTATATTTTTATGGAGTGGAGCTATATATTTATTAGTTCTATCAATCAGAGTAGGTTTAGAGACGTTTACAAGCTTAGTATAGAAGTATAACAAAAAACAAAGAGAATAACTTGAGTGAAGTACCTAGAAATTATGAATGATTGAAGTTACAGAAAATTACTTCACTAGATCTTGCACCCGCATACAATCTTTAACTTGGAAACACATATAAAACAATTAAAGACTTGTAATACAATTGGTATAATTTCTGACGAGAAGTAACAAAATCTCATTTTTTTGAGACAGGCAACTGTATGCTTATTTTCTACCAAAACCATTCCAGAAGTAACAAAGGATTATTGAGGTGGGGTGTCATCTAGGTAAAAACTAGTACAAAATAAGAGCAAAAAAGCTAAAGATAACATACCAAAATTAAGTTGTTCTGATTATAAAAGAAACTAGGGTAAGTACATATAGATGATTGTAAACTTACAGATGCAATATAAACATGCTAGCTAGAATCTAACAACCGAGAAAGTACACTAGATTAGAATTATTTTGATAATTTAACTACTTAAAAGGTTATACTGATCGAAAACTAGAAGTTTCCTGCTACCTATCCCAACTAGCTAGGCAAAGAAAGAAAGAAGAGCTAACGAGTTTTGAACTTAGGCCGTCGGTGCTATCACCCAACCATCTAGGAAATTAAAGTGCGACTACTAAATTTCCCATAGTCTACGTAATGTAAACAACTCAGAGGATCGAGAACTATGTAGTAATGATATATCTGTTAAACTGATGATACTAAGTAATAAAAGATATCTAAGATCACGATAATAACAAAGAACACAAATATAACGTAAATGCTACTAAGTTATCATGAGACGCAAGATATTACGTGGTTCGACTTTTGTTCACGTCCACGGGGTAATGAGTGATTTTTTTGTATTAAGTTGTGGTGGTTACAAAGATCTTAAATGCTTCCCAAAGTAATAGAGAGAACTCAAGTTGAAGTAAATACTTAAGTTCTAAACATTAAAGAGGTATAAGCTTAAGACTAGATCTCCTTCTCCTAGATATTGAATGCCTTTAGTTTATTGGTGAGGCTTGGTATTTATAGACCCCTCTGCTCCAGGTATATCTTTGCTGTCTTTGGATCCATCGTTTCTTGATATACCTTCCGTACAAATGGTACCTTCGTTCGTCGCGTGCTTTCTCCATTCGAACTATGTCACCTCAGCTGACCCACGTTCCTTTGGGAATTTCCCAGCCTCAGTACAGATTGTACCTTCGTTCACCGCCAACTTTTGCCAGTCAGATTCCTCCAGTTATGCGTGTAGATAAGAGATTTGTGCATTTAATGCTGATTAGATGCGTCATCTAACTTCGTCCCTTCTCCAGCTGCCTCTCTCTAGAATAGGCTTTACTTTATCCATCTTGGTCGTCGAGGTATCCCTTCTTGGGATAAGATAAAGTAGATCTGCGAAGGTATCCTCTGTCCCTTAGGTTTCTCTGTATAGCGAGGGCTACATAGTTATTCTGTATGCGACCACTAAGATTGTGACACGTGCTCCGCAGAATATTGGTATTCACAGTTTGCCCCTTTTCTTTCATATTCTTCCATTTGGTAGGATTGGAAGAAAAACTCCCATAACGCCCCCATTGCACATACCGATTGGGTGGTCCCAACATGTCCTTTCATGCAATAACTTCCCCTTGAATTTCGGGACGTCCAAATTTTTGGATTCTTCAGCCCCCTATAAGAAGAGAATAAAGAGGAGGAATTTTCATTAACTCCTTTTCTCCCCCTCGAACTGTCGCTCTCTGTCTCTTTCACGGAGATTTTTCTTCCGCTGTTAACTGTTGATCTTCCTTTTGATTCACCAAGGCTCCTGTTCAACACTCGATCATCACATTCAAGTAAGTGATACCTTGCTTTTTCTCTGTCTTCTTGGACTTTAGTCTTGGATTCTCCTTGCTTTGGATTTGATTAATTGTCATTGATCGGCATTGATGTTCTTGAATTTCTGCATGCATTATTTGAAGCTTTGCTATTTTTTCCATGTTGCACGAGAGTTTGGGTTTGCTCCCATTTCGTATTTTGATGTTGATTTTTCCATGATTGTTCTTCGCCTGCAATTTTATTCATGGTGATGAATAACCTTTGATTTCGTCTTATGATGGGTTTAAACCGCTTCCCCTGGTTGGTTTAGTTAAACCCATGCCCAAAGTATGCTTTTTTTTCCCCAAATTTGCTTTTGAGTTGACTGTGATTTTCAGTACGCCATTGTTGATGGGGTGTTCTTCCTGCTGGTGTTAGGAATTATGAGACTTTCGAAGAAGCCTACGGGAAAGGGAAAAAGAACCTCTTCGTCTACTGATCCACCTCCGCCGAAGTTGTTGTTGAGGATCTTCCACCTCCTCCTCCTCACTATGATCTTCACAGGCTTCATCTTCGTGACAAGGATAGCTGCGCCCACTTATCTTTAGCTGAGATCACCAAATCTTTTCGCCTCCATAAGTTTGAGATTTCCTTTGTCGATGGCCCTGATGTTCTTATTGAGTCCCTGATCCGGAGTTTTCCTTATGATGAGAACAACCTTCTGATTAGTGCTGGTAAGTTGGCCGCAGGTATGCTCCTCCCTTTGTTTAGTAGAAAGGATCCTTTCTACTATGATGTTTTTTCTACCAGGGACGACCCTGTGAAAAAGACTCAGGTTCGAGGAGTTATGCAGTATACCGGTAATTACTGACATGAACTTCCTGAGAGCTGGTACCGTAGTAAGGGAAAAACTACTTTGATGTCTTACGACCCCTTTGCTAATGGGAGGTCTAATCAAGAGGATTATACCCCTTCCAACTTCAATGATACGTATGTTGATGCTATTCATAAGAGTAATCTTCTTCCTTGGAGTGTTGGCACTCGTCGCATCCATGTTACTGCTAGGCAAATTATGGAAGGTAACATCCTTCGTCTGCTGGAGGAGATTGATAAGACCGGTTTGACTGTTATCCCTTATTCTGCTAGGCTACCTTTTCCGAAGTCTGACCACATCCGTCTTGATCATGATGATCACTGGGATCGTACTCCCCTTTGTGTGGCGGTCCTCGAGACTATGGTTTTACCACCGCAGATCCCAACGTCGCTCTTACCGCTCTTTTCTTTCCTGAAAAGTATGATGAATATCATCCTTGGGTTTTCAACCCTGCTGCTTCTCATGAGGTAACCTTCATTTTCCTTGGAGGTTTTTCATTTTGTGCCTTTTTGATGCCTTTGTTTAATATTCTAATGACTTTTTTCTGTAGCCTGCCCCTGCTTCTTCTGCTGGAACTGTTCCCGGTTCTGCTGCTAGGACTGCTCTGGGTTCTGCTGGTAATTCCGTAGCCACTAGGACTAGGAAAAGAAAGCTTCGGCTGAAACATCTACGCCAACACCTGCGAAGGTAAGGATCATAACCCTACCTTTGTTTCCGTAGGTTCCTTAGTACTTTTCCCCTGATCTTTAGCTGGTGCATGTGTTTTTTCACAGTTTTCCAAGAGAAAGGGAAAGTTGAAGGCTGTTATTGATCTTGAAGAGTGTGATGAGGATCCCAAGGTTGGTGAGGAGGTTCCGGATGACGAAGATAAGGAGGACATTAAGGATACTGGCCTCATCCCTCATTTGGACGATATTGAAGAAGATTTTTCCAAGGATAATCCCATTCCCATTCGTGCTGGCTCTGTTGAGGTTGAGAACCTCCCAGTTGGTGGTGATATCTCACTGGTGAGCCCTGTTAGTGTTCAATCTCCAGCTCTTCCAAAGTTACCCTCGTTTTCTGCTCCTAGTTGTGCATTGCCTGTCGTCTCGGTTACTACTGGGGCTGTTGTTGTAGCTTCTAAGAGCCTTCCTTCGTCTCCTGCTATTTCGTTTCAATCGAGTGGCTCGTTTTCCAAGGGTGTTGCCCATGTGGTGAAGGTTAGTAGCTTGGGATCTCAGTCGAAGAAAAGGGTTGTGCTTTCGCTGCCCAGTTTCTCCTTCAATGCTACGCCCACCTCATTGGGAGCGCTCAGTCTGTTTCTACTACTCCTGTTAGACAGTCAGACTCAATCTAGATAAAAAGTATATCAAAGAGTTTATATCTCAATCTCTCAATTTGATATATACTAAAGCAAATAAAAATCTGCGAGTCTTTATCAAATACTAGAGAGATAACTTGGATGGTACCAAAGACCAATATCCAAGTGTCAATCAATTTAAATCAACAACCTAAAGGTAGGATATTCTAATTGATTGAACAACGCACAACCTGTGATATTTCAATTATATAAAAAATATAATTTGGAAAAGAAATAACATAGACACCAGAATTTTGTTAACGAGGAAAACGCAAATGCAGAAAAACCCCGAGACCTAGTCCAGATTAAACACACACTGTATTAAGCCGCTACAGACACTAGCCTACTCCAAACTAACTTCGGTCTATACTGTAGTTGAACCCCAACCAATCTCACACAGATCCAAGGTACAGTTATGCTCCTACGTGTCTGATCCCAGCTAGATACTACATACTTGATTCCCTTAGCTGATCTCACCCACAACTAAGAGTTGCTACGACCTAAAGTCGAAGACTTTACTAAACAAATTTGTATCACACAAAAAAGTCTACGATAATAGATAAATCCGTCTCCCACGAATATACCTACGAGTTTTGTTTCGTATTTTGATAAATCAAGGAGAACATAACTAATTGATAAACCGGTCTTATATTCCCGAAGAACAGCCCAGTATTATTAATCACATCACAATAGTCTTAATCGACGCAGCGAAAAAAGATATTGTGGAATCACAAATGATGAGACGAAGTTGTTTGTGTTTACTTTTTATCTTGCCTATCGGAGATAAAAATCTCAAGACAATTATTACAATTGTAATCGTACGATAGAAACAGCCAGATCAGATCACACAACTACAAGAAAAGTAGTATCGGTCTGGCTTCACAATCCCAAGGAAGTCTTTAAGTCGTTAACCTGGTTTAGAAGAAGAAACCAAAGGTTAAAGGAGAATCGACTCTAGCTTAGCACAACTAGTATCACACAGAATGTGTGGGGATTAGTTTTCCTAGTTTCTAGAGTTTTCCCTTATATAGTATTTCAAACTAGGGTTTCCAATCAATATTAGCTTAGTAACAAAGCATTCAATATTCACTGTTAGATGGAAACCTGATTAGATTCAAGCTAATATTTATGAAACGTTAGATCGAAAACATAGCTTTTTATACACACATGAAATGCACGTTCCTGGGCTTGTGTAACCGTACCCAAACTTGTAAATTAGTTGGTTCAACAATAGTTAACCAAATGGTTAGCCATATGATCACTTTCATATCAACCATATTCTTATTCACCATAACTAGTTCAAATGACTCAAATGAACTAGTTAGAGAGTTATTCAATTGCAAGGAAATCTGATGTACTATACAAGACACAATTGAAGCAAAAACGATTTGATTCACATGAATCGGTTCATGAACTCTATAACCACGGTTTTCAATTGCATTCCTTAGTGTATAAAGATAAGTTCACTAAATATCGTTTTTAGACATAACCTACTTAAGTTCGCGGACTGGGTTCGCGGACTTAAGTTCCCGGATGGAGTTCACAAACTCCAACAGAAATTCTCGGGTTTGAAAACTTTGCCAGTTCGCGGACTTAGCTCACGCACTTCTCCGGTTCACTTGATCAACAAAGTTCGCAAACTTCGGTTCAAGCAATAAGGACTTATACATATATGTGTTTCCACAACAATGCTTATATCCTCCAAATGGTTATATAGTCTAAACTCTCGTTTCAATCATTGAAACATTCTCAAAGGACGCTATATAGTTGTTATTCACAAACCATTTTTCGTCAGAGCAATTTTCAAAGTGATTGAAACATAACATGACTTTCGTCACTAGGTAAAGATGAACTTAGCTAAAGCGAAAGCTTTACCAACACATATTTCGAGAAATAGATAGGCGAGGTAAACTCGGCTCGAAATACCAAATGTGTATAATCTATGTCTATATAGCAAAAAAAAAATTGTCTCAAGATAAGAAATAAATAGACTTTTGAGTGATAGATAAGTTAAAGTCTCCACATACCTTTTAGTCGATGAAGATCCGCCAGTTCCTTGAGTAGTCCTTCGTCTTGTATGATGATTGCCATGGAGTTCTTAACCTCAACTACACTTTCTATCCTAGTCCGAGACCTTAGCTATAGTAGACTAGAAATCAAGACTTATAGTTTTGATCACTAACATTGACAAACATGCTTGAGATAGGAACATATGTGAGTTCGACCGAGCAATTCTCTAACAATCTCCCCCTTTGTCAATTTTGGTGAAAAACTATCAATACATATGGAATACAAAAAATATATAAATAAACTTTTGTAGGTCCTATTCCACATGCCTAATCTTCAAAATTACTTAAAATCTTCGTCACTTCCAAGTACTCCAATGATCCCAAAGGTTGTAAGTTTAGCATCACCGTTGTTGAAAATCCGCAGCTATAACAACGAGAAAACAAGAGTTTTCAATCATTGTTATACAGTGTCATAGTATCATTACACAACGTCAAAGTTCAATTGTATCACAACTTTAACAACAATACTATGGTGATATGTCACTCCCACTTAGTCAATACTCCATCTCACATGGAAACCAATCCCCCTTACATAATGATCGGAAAACCATATGTATTTATAGTGTGAACTACATATTAATTCTCCCCCTTTTTGTCAATAAAATTGGCAAAGGTACAAGAGCGGGATCCTAATGAAATTTCCAAAAGAGACATTTCATGACCAAAAGAAAGCATATATCATCTTATTTAGATGCAATCATAAAGCCGAAACTAAATGTATCCATCAAGGAGTTTAAAGATACAAGATAACCCCTATAATATTCCATATCCGCACTCCCCACAAAGATTTGGCAATTAGTCATGAGTTCAAAAGAACTCTCCCCCATAATATGTCATTCCCGAAAGAACAACAAGAGTGACCTTAATCTCAAAAAGAATAGAAGGATTTCTTTGGGCATAACAAATCACATACAAGTATGATTTGAATCCAAAATATTAAATTAATCATAAGAGAACCCATGATCAACTTAATCGGAAATGCTCAACACAAGTAAATTTATGGAGACTTAAAAAACTAAATTAGATTAATCACAAGAAAACTCATAATTAATCCAATCGAAATACACAACCAAACTAATCACAAAAGTAATCAATTTAATTGGTCATGCTCGACAGAAAGTATCTCATGGAACAACAACTATGCCAAAACAATGACTCAGTCGATAGAGCTCAACATAAGACACCTTATGGAACAACACAGTATGTACACAAATTGTGGATCGGAAATCGACCTAATACCGTGGAATAATCAAGGAATCATTCTATTTTTCATCACCATTTGCACAATGACATCCAATAGACATAATCCTTGAACACAAAATATTTTAACCTATCTTCCATCAAGAATTGACATAATAGGCTTAACTTTTGTACTTGTCAAAAGTCCATTCATGCATATCGACTTATGAAAAACTTTACTTTTGATAAGGTATGAGACAATCATAGTTTACGGACGCAAACACACATATCCCATAACAAATTGCAATATATAAAACCATAAAGATTAATACTGCAAAAAAAATCTTCCAAACAACTTAGAATTTAAATAAATAAATCTAAAAATATTGAAGATGAAAACATTTGGCAATAGCTATGTGTAACCACAATAATTGTTATTCCAAACTCTAGTAATCCTTCTCAAAAATAAGAATAAATTCTCATAAGAAGATTACTAGGCATCAAGACAAACTCGTAATGCACATATAAGATGATTTGTCCTTAGAGGGTAAAATCAATCTTGTTCGCCCGGATTTACACCAAGAATAGCTACCAAAGGTGTACAAAAATATTTTCTTAACAAAGAAGAACATAAAAATTCATTAACGACCATGCACCATAGTTCACATAAAATGATTGTGAACATTCAAGAATCCCATAGTAATGCGTGTTACAGCCCATTCTTGAACTTCTTTCTTTGTGATTCACCAACAAAATTCTTGTAAAAGCTACAAATGAGCTTAGAATAGCATTACTACACGAATAAAAAGTGGCCAAGTCCAAGAGAAATGGAACAAGTGCGACGAAACAGAGCAATACACTCAAAAACAAGAGAAGGGACAAAAACCAATCTTAACTCATCCAAATACAATAATTCTCATATCCATTTTGAAGATAATTCAAATAGGAATAGAATGCAAAAAGAATGAGGTCATTCCGAGTTCGGACGAAGAGGTTACGACCAAAACAAGTTTACCGAATATCGACGTCTACATGCAAGTATGCATACGAGTTTGCAAACGAATTTTCGTGACCTGGAGAAGCACGCAAACAAGTATGCATACTTTAGTCCCTGGATTTTGATTTTAAATGATGGTATGCACACCGGGTATGTGTACCATGAAGTCCAAACATCCCGAACTACTATTTTCAAACCTAAACATTTAAGAACTTTAAACACAGATCAAGTTAGGTAGAAATGAACGATAAGAAAGGTACGCGGATCATTATAAAAACACAAATCTTGTTCATATTTATAGACATACCTTTTTAGAAGAATCCAGTCGAATTCTACAGCCTTACCGAACATAATATGTGTGCCCAAATTTTCGTGCTTCCCTCACTGTATACATAGTAGGGCATTCCTTGGTGAGGATGCACTTACAACACAATCAAGTTGCGTTGGGGTGAACAATGTCTTGATCACCACAAGTGACCTTTGGATTGTCATGAAAGGGATCGCTTTTAGAAACTTTCACATCCAATTCCATTTTTTCAAAAAACATCTTAAGTTCCAACATCATGGATACTGCCTTCTCCATAGTCATGGAATTTTCTGGAAGATCATTCCTTTTCACATTCAAAGCATCATTGGATTTCTTTGGTACCCACTTCTGAGTGTGTTTAGGAACAACCGAAACCTTCTTCCCATTACTCTCTTCAAGATTTCTCGGAAGAGAATTGGATTCACTATTCTTTTGCAAGTTAGTCTTTCTCCAATTGGGAGCATCGGATCTTGTCTTAGTCTTTACGAAGTTATCCTTTTGATAACCATTACGATTGTGAAAAGGATTCGTATGACGTTTATAGGAAAATCTAGATTTATCACATCACTGATTCCTTTGCCTAAAGGTTGGACAGTCACAACCTGTAGCGTTAAGGGGATTAGTCTTAACATATGATCTTGGTTTCACAACTTCTTGTGATTCCCAAACAAGAACATCATAAAATTTCTCATTCCTTATACGGAAACAACATCTCCTTTCTAGGTGACCTTTATTTCCGCAATAGTGGCAAACATAAGGAATGTTCTTACCTCGATCCGTATGTGCTGACTTTGGAGGTTGATATACTTTGCTCTTTCGAACCTTAATTGCTGGTAAAGGTATTTCACTTTTTCCATCAGTGGAAACCTTTTGTTGTGAAGAATCACTAGCCTTGAAATTTTTTATCTCTTTGCCAATAATTGGAGCATCTATTCCCTTATAGCCCAATCCTCGTATATCACGATGATTTTTACTTTCTTCTAGCATAGTGGTTAATTTTCTTGAACTAGTATTGAAAATTTTCAAGTCATCTTCCAACATCTTGATTTTATCAAGAGCAGTAGCTAAATCGGCCTCAAGGCATTTTTCTCGAGTGAGACAAGCACTTTCTCTGTCATCAAAACTAATTTGTGAGAGTTAAACCTTGCTTCAGATTCTTCAAGTTTCTCTTCCAACAAAAAGTACTTTTGATAAAGATTATCACATTCAAGTGACTTCATACGTAGGTTTTCCTCAGAATCCTTAAGGATCGATTCGTTAGAACGATTCGTAAAATAAACACCTGCGTAACATCTTCTCAATTTCTTGTTTTCTCGACAGAGAGGAGTCAGAAGAGGTGAGACATGAGAAGTTGTAATCTTCTTCATATTCCACGAATCCAAAAACTTAACATACTCTGAGACTTCCTCATCAACATCTCTATCAATATCTGAATCACCTTCATCAGAAAGTTCATCCAACTGTTCTTCTGGGAGAGTTTCCCAATCAAAAGTTTTTACATCAAGAGAATGTTTAGATATTGAATTAGATGTGACAGTTCTCTCAGGTGAATCCAAGATTTTAGAATCATCTGGTAATTTCTGAACTGGTACGTTATTAAAGATAGACTCGTCCATAATCATATCGCTACAAACACAGACTTATAAGGTCTTTAACGTGTTTGCCTGCTCTGATACCAATCGAAAAAGCGGGGGTCTAACAACCACACCCAATATTTCTCTTAGCAATCTGTATGGACAAACTCCAATATACTTTCTAGATAATCAAGTAGACAATCAAACTCAATCTAGATAAAAAGTATATCAAAGATTTTATATCTCAATCTCTCGATTTGATATATACTCAAGAAAATAGAAATCTGTGAGTCTTTATCAAATACTAGAGAGATAACTTGGATGGTACCAAAGACAAATATCCAAGTGTCAACCAATATCTTGTTGCTTTACTTGAATCTGAAATCTGCTCATTTCTGTAATGTTGCTTGTAAACCTTGAACGTTGACAGGTGTCTAAAACCCCTTAATATTTATCTATTGTTTATGCTTTCTTTGCTAAGTTTTCTTGTCAATTATGTATCTTATGTTTGTTTTTGAGTTTTAGGTACGTTGGAGTCATTTGGAACAAAAGAAGGAGAAATGTCGCTTAAAAGGCAAAAAGGTGCAAATGTTGTTGGAGGCGGATTATTTCTCATTATTTTCTTTTATTTCTTCATCTCTGTCTGAAAAGTATGTCATCTTTAGTGATGCAAATTTATCTTTCTGAAAAGTACGACAATTTTAGTGATGAAGAGACATTGAAGATAAGAAGTGAATCTGAGAAATAAGAGACGGATGTTATTGGTGGAAGAACACGAAAGAAGAAAAGAAAGTTTTTATTTGGAGCAAAAAGGAGCAAAAAGATCAATTCACAGGCGCGCAAAGCAACAGACAGTTGAGCAAGGAAGCGAACAGGCAATCGGTCCCCTAAAACTGACAGGCCAATGTAATCTGGGTGGCCTGTATCCATCAGTTGGTGCCTGCGTTTATTCTCATTACTACCAATACACAAAATTGAGAGGATTTTCCCTCAGTCATTGTTCCTGAAATAAATTTGAGAGAGAAAGAAGGAGGCGCTGCTAAGGTGACCTGAAATTCAGAGACAACAAGGGAGATCGGAAAGATGATGCTGCTGGTTCCAAGGATGAAATTTGTTTGCATCTGTTTTTATCAGAAAGAAATGATGAAGAACAAGTGCTTCTCTGGCTATGGTTGATCTGTGTTGAGTATAAACCAGGTTTGATTGAGGAAGAAGCTGAGCTCGGTTTCAAGAATAAGAAGATGGGTTTTAATGGATTCAAGTTTACAACAGGTGTCAATCGATTTGAAATTGATTTGGAAATTAGGGTTTTGTTGAGATGGAGTTTGGTATTTTGGCTGTGACTCTAAGAGAAGATGGTACTTGGTGTTGGTGTGGTTGATGAGCAGAGGGGTTTGAGAAGATACAGATGAAAGTGGAAGTGTGGTTGATCTGAAATTGAAGTACATGGATTGTTAGTTGATGCTAAGATTCAGGTGAAGAAGTTGTTGATGCTATTCAAATGAAGTTCAGGGAATGAGCTGGATTGTGGATAGGAATGGAAGACTTGAACTGTGCTGGGTGTGTTGGTGTTGCTACAGATAAAAGAAATGGTAGATGTTGGTCCTGTGACTGGAAGGAGTATGTTTAGATGAATGTGTAGGTCAGGTACCAGAGGCAATGTCTTGAGTCTGTGATAGAGTTGTTGTGCAGTTGTGGATAACCCAGATGCAGAAGACGTGAGACTGCAATGAAGAATTAGAAGATGAAATAAAGATGCTGAGACAGTGGGGTTGCAGCTGAAGCTACGGAGATAGTGATGGAGAATTGGTTTGGTGGTGAACAAGAACTGGTAATGAAGCTATAATGGAACTGATTCTGTTACTACTAATGTTGAGGAGTTCCTGGATCTACATGTGCAGTGAAGGTTGTTAGAGCATTGCTCGGTCGAACTCTTGTAAATGTTAGTGATCAAAACTATAAGTCTTGATTTCTAGTCTACTATATCTAAGGTCTCGGACTAGGATAAAAAGTGTAGTTGAGGTCAATAACTCCATGGCAATCATCATAGAAGACGAAGGACTACTCAAGGAACTGGTGGATCTTCATCGACTAAAAGGTATGTGGAGACTTGAACTTATCTATCACTCAAAAGTCTATTTATCTCCTATCTTGAGACAAAAGTCGTTTTGCTATATAGACTTAGATTATAAACATTTGGTATTTCGAGCCGAGTTTACCTCGCCTATCTATTTCTCGAAATATGTGTTGGTAAAGCTTTCGCTTTAGACAAGTTCATCTTTACCTAGTGACGAAAGTCATATTATGTTTCAATCACTTTGAAAATTTCTCTGAAGGGAAATGGCTTGTGAATAACAACAATATAACGTCCTCTGAGAATGTTTCAATGATTGAAATGAGAGTTTAGACTATATAACCATTTGGAGGATATAAGCATTGTTGTGAAAACACGTATATGTATAAGTCCTTATTGCTTGAACCTAAGTTTGCAAAATTTGTTGATCAAGTAAACCGGAGTAGTGCGTGAGCTAAGTCCGCGAACTGGCGAAGTTCTCAAACCCGAGAATTTCTGCTGGAGTTTGTGAACTCCATCCGGGAACTTAAGTCCGCGAACCCAGTCCGCGAACTTGAGTAGGTTATGTCTAAAAACGATTTTAGTGAACTTATCTTTATAAACTAAGGAATGCAATTAAAAACCGTGGCTATATAGTTCATGAACCGATTCAAGTGAATCAAATCGTTTTTTCTTCAATTGTGTCTTGTATAGTACATAAGATTTCCTTGCAATTGAACAACTCTCTAAATAGTTCATTTGAGTCATTTGAACTAGTTATGGTGAAAAAGAACATGGTAGATATGAAATTGATCGTATGGCTAACCATTTTGTTAACTATTGTTGAACCAACTAATGTACAAGTTTGGGTACGGTTACACAAGCCCAGGAACGTGCATTTCATTTGTGTATAACAAGCTATGTTTTCGATCTAACGGTTGATAAATATTAGCTTGAATCTAATCAGGTTTTCATCTAACAGTGAATATTGAATGCTTTGTTACTAAGCTAACATTGATTGCAAACCCTGATTTGAAATACTATATAACGGAGAACTCTAGCAATTGGGAAACCTAATCCCCACACATTATGTGTGATACTAGTTGTGCTAAGCTAGAGTCGATTCTCCTTTAACCTTTGGTTTCTTCTTCTAAACCAGGTTAACGACTTAAAGAATTTATTGGGATTGTAAATCCAGAACGATACTAATTTTCTCATAATTGTGTGATCTGATCTTGTTGTTTCTATCGTACGAGTACAATTGTAATAATTGTCTTGAGATTTCTATCTCCGATATGCAAAATAAAAAAAGTAATCACAAACATCTTTGTCTCATCGTTTGTGATTCCAGAATATATTTTTTCGCCGCGTCGATTAAGACTATTGTGTGGTGATTGATAATACTAGGCTGTTCTTCGGGAATATAAGACCGGTTTATCAATTAATTCATGTTCACCTTGATTTATCAAAATACAGAACAAAACTCATAGGTATATTCGTGGGAGACGGATTTATCTATTATCATATACTTTTCTGTGTGATACAGATTTGTTTATTAAAGTTTTCGACTTTGGGTCGTAGCAACTCTTAGTTGTGGGTGAGATCATCTAAGGAAATCAATTACGTAGCATCCTGCTGGGATCAAAGACGTAGGAGCATAATTGTACCTTGGATCAGTGTGAGATTGTTTGGGGTTCAACTACAGTCCAGACCGAAGTGAGTTTGGAGTAGGCTAGTGTTTGTAGCGGCTTAATATAGTGTATGTTCAATCTGGACTAGGTCCCGGGGTTTTCTGCATTTGCAGTTTACTCGTTAACAAAATTCTGGTGTATGTGTTATTTCTTTTCCGCATTATGTTTGTTTATATAATTGAAATAATACAGGTTGTACGTTTTTCAATCAATTAGAATATCCGACCTTTTGGTTGTTGATTTAAATTGATTGACACTTGGATATTGATCTTTGGTCTATCCAAGTTATCTCTCTTTGATAAAGACTCGCAGATTTTTATTTTCTTGAGTATAGATCAAATCGAGAGATTGAGATATAAACTCTTTGATATACTTTTCTATTGATTGAGTCTAACTGTCTAGTTGATTCTCTAGAAAGTATATTGGAGTTTGTCCATACAGATTGCTAAGCGAAATATTGGGTGTGCTTGTTAGACCCCCGCTTTTTCAATTGGTATCAGAGCAGGAAAACACGTTTAACCTTACAAGTCTTTGTTTGTAGCGATCTTACTCTATGGACATAGGTGCTATCTCAATAAACGTACCACCAGTCTTCTATGGCTCAAACTTCCCAGGATGGAAAGTTGCTATGAGTGCTTTTCTTGAAGCTCGTGATTTTCGAACTTGAGTACGTGTGTTAATGGCTATGATCCTCCGGTTAATACAGAAGGCGTTGTATCTATACCTAAGGATTTTTGTAGTTATAGTCTTGAAGAATCTCTTACTGCAATGCAAAACTCTGACGGATTAAATGCTATCAGACAGGCCATTACCCTAGACCTTCAGCACCATGTGTCTACTTGCACTAAGTCTAAAGATGCCTGGGATATCTTAGAAACTGTATTTGAATACAATAGATACGTTTCTAAGAAGCATGTCATCGATGGAGGAAATAACCTCAACACCCTCTCCAAAAATACCTCTCTTGGAAAGGTAAAGATTCTTGATCAAATATCTGTTCAAACCTTTCCATTCAATGTTGTTTCCAACACAAGTGAAACCTCTAACTTGTCTTGGGATAATGAATGTTGCTCAAATGGTGATTGGTTCAATAAACCATTAATAACAGAAAGGATCAAAGAATTTTTTTTTTAAAAAAAAAGCATTAGGTCTGATAAACATCTTCTATCAGCTTTTGCAACTAATGATTCTGTGAATGAAAAATCTTTATGTGTCAGCGATTTGAATTCGTATGATGGATGTGATGAACCTCCAGCTCATGTGGCAGAAACATCCACATACTCAAAGTCTGATTCAGAAGTTGAGTCTGACACAGAGATTTTCGAATTCTTTTATAGAGAGGTTCTTCAAGAAAATCTTCAATTAAAAGCCTCATTGAAGAAACTAGAATCGCTAATCCAGGCAGGGACGGGCCCAGGAAGTATAAATTTTCTTTTAAGGCCCGGGCTAGAAGCTTGGTCGAGCAAAAAAAAAAAAACAAATAGGCCTGTGGACTAGCAAGATCACCCGGGCTTTAGCCCCCCTTAGCCCAGGGGTAGGTCCGTCCCTGAATCCAGGTGAAAGATCTTGAGATAGATTGTCTTAGTGATAAACTCACCAGAACCATTGCTCTAAAGGAAAAAAGAGACTAATACTCTCAAGGATGATATACAAAGATTATCCGGGAGCTCTGAAAAAATCTCAGCGATGTTATTTGGTCAGAAATCCTTTGGAAATACACATGGTTTAGGATTTAAACGCAAAGCTGCAGGCACTATCAACCATATTGTTTCTATTAATCATGGAAAGATAAAGTATGATAATTGTGATAAACAGAAGGCACTTCGACAAGACAAAGGATCCCTGATTTGTTCGTTTTGTGGAAATGCAAATCATGTTCAGAGCACGTGCTGGAGATTCAAAAAGAGCAGTAAGAAAAACATCCAACTGCAAAAGAACATGGAAAAGATGAAACTGAATAATCAACATGAGGCTCATAAAACCAGTGCTTCCAGATTCAGAAGAGGTAGGAAATCTGTTTACACAACAAACCTTGGTAAACCACTACGTGGAAAACAAGGGGAGAGTTTGGCTCACAACGTCTTTATATAGCTCCAGAGACGTTCGCATCCTCATCTTTAACTTGAGAAAATGAGGTTTTGCGTCTTTTTGGATCAAGTATTGTATTTTTGTTAAGAAAATATTCTCCTAAAAATATAGATATTTGATCATTAAACCTCAAAAGACTTGTTCTTCTAGAGTTTAGTCGTTCATTATTCTATCTATAAAATTGTTTGTAGACTTCTTTTTTCCTAAAAGATACAGTTTCATGGCTCCTGTAACTAGAGGCACCACAAGCAGAGATGCAGTCGAAGCAGCTAATGTGTATCTGTGTAAAGGAATTTCTTCCTCAAGGATAAAGAGACTGAAGGATACAATTAATGGAGAAGGTTTTTCCTCTAACTGTCTCTTATCTGGTTGTCATTTTGATAATAATTTTAGAGGCATGGTGAAATATTTCATCAACAAGAGAAATAATTTAAAATCTCAAATTGTTTCCTCTTTGGAAAAGATAACTCACTATGAAGAAATGTTGTCTCTAACCAAGAACACTTTGCGTCATCTAAAAAGGTAACCCAGTGGGTTAACTGATATTTCTGAAGATTTGGAGGAATTGAATGATCCCATAATCAATGGGTTTTTCAATAACGAGAAGGAATTTTCGGTAGATGCCTGGAGGAAGCTCTATTTTGCCTAGTAAATCTTCTATTTTTCTTGTTTTGCTTAGAAGAATAACTAGAGTTTGGAATAGCCATTATTGTGATTACACATAGCTATGTCCAACGTTTCCATCTTCATGTTTTTAGATTTATTGGTTTAAATTCTAAATTTGCTCGGAAGATGATTTTTGCAGTATTAATTTTATGGTTTTATATATTGTTATGGGATATGTGTGTTTACGTCCGTGAACTTGATTTTCCCATACTTTGTCAAAAGTAAAGTCGTTCATGAGTTGATATGCATGTATTGATAAAAGAATGAAAGTACTTTTGACAAATACAAATGTTAAGCCTATTATATCAATTTTTGATATAAGATATGTTAAAATCTTTTTTTTCAAGGATTATGTCTATTGGATGTCATTATGCAAATGGTGATGGAAAAATAGAATGAATCCTTGTGTATTCCGCAGTAATTAATCTTCCCTGATCCATATTTTATGTATTACTGTGAGGCTCCGTAATGTGTCTTATGTTGAGCACTAAACAACCAAGTTGATTATTTTTATGATTAGCCTTGTTGTTGCTCCGTGAGATACTTTATATCGAGCATTTTGAACTAAATTAATCATCTTGTTTGGTTATTTAGTTATGACTCCATAAGTTTTCCTATGTTTGATCGTTTTTGACTGGGTTGATTATTTTCATGATTAACTTAGTCATTTCTCTATAGATTCTCTTATGTCGAGTACGACCAATTAAATTGATTACTTTTGTGATTAGTTTGGTTGTGTATTTCGATTAGATTATTTATGGGTTTTCTTGTGATTAATCTAATTGAATGCTTTTAAGTCTCCATAAGTTTACTTGTGTTGAGCATTTCCAATTAAGTAAATCATGGGTTCTCTTATGATTAATTTAATTGAGGTTTTGGATTCAAATTCATACTTGTATGTAACTTGTTATGTCCAGAGAAATATTTCTTTTCTTTTTGAAATTAAGGTCGATCTTGTTGTTCTTTCGGGAATGACATAAAATGGGGGAGAGTTCTTTTGAACGTGTACTTAATTGCCAAATCTTTGTGGGGAGTGCGGTTGTGGAATATTTTAGGGGTTATCTTGTATCTTAATAGACTCCTTGATGAATGCATTTAGCTTCGGATTTATGATTGCATCTAAATTATATGATATATGCTTTCTTTTGGTCATGAAATGTCTCTTTCGAAAATTTCATTAGGATCTCGTTCTTGTACCTTTGCCAATTTTATTGACAAAAAGGGGTAGAATTAATATGTAGTTCACACTACAAATACATATGATTTTCGGATCATTAAGGGGGAGTGGTTTCCATGTGAGATGGAGTATTGACTAAGAGGGAGTGACATATCACCATAGTATTGTTGTTAAAGTTATGATACAATTGAACTTTGACGCTGTGTGATGATACTATGACATTGTGTAACAATGATTGAGAACTCTTGTTTTCTCATTTTTATAGCTACGGATTTTCAATAACGGTGATGCTAAACTTACAACCTTTGGGATCATTGGAGTACTTCGAAGTGACGAATATTTCAAGTAATGTTGAAGATTAGGCATGTGGAATAGGAGCTACAAAAATTTATTTATATATTTTTTGTATTCCATATGTATTGATAGTTTTGTCATTAAAATTGACAAAGGGGGAGATTGTTAGAGCATTGCTCGGTCGAACTCGCATGCGTTGCTATCTCAAGCATGTTTGTTAATGTTAGTGATCAAAACTATAAGTCTTGATTTCTAGTCTACTATAGCTAAGGTCTTGGACTAGGATAGAAAGTGTAGTTGAGGTTAAGAACTCCATGGAAATCATCATACAAGACGAAGGACTACTCAAGGAAATGGTGGATCTTCATCGACTAAAAGGTATGTGGAGACTTGAACTTATCTATCACTCAAAAGTCTATTTATCTTCTATCTTGAACAAAAGTCGTTTTGTTTTATAGACTTAGATTATACACATTTGGTATTTCGAGCCGAGTTTACCTTGCCTATCTATTTCTCGAAATATGTGTTGGTAAAGCTTTCGCTTTAGCCAAGTTTATCTTTACCTAGTGACGAAAGTCATGTTATGTTTCAATCACTTTGAAAATTGCTCTGACGGGAAATAGTTTGTGAATAACAACTATATAACGTCCTCTGAGAATGTTTCAATTACTGAAATGAGAGTTTATACTATATAACCATTTGGAGGATATAAGCATTGTTGTGGAAACACATATATGTATAAGTCCTTATTGCTTGAAACGAAGTTTGCAAACTTTGTTGATCAAGTAAACCAGAGTAGTGCATGATCTAAGTCCGCGAACCCAGTCCGCGAACTGGCGAAGTTCTCAAACCCGAGAATTTCTGCTGGAGTTTGTGAACTCCATCCGGGAACTTAAGTCTGTGAACCCAGTCCGCGAACTTGAGTAGGTTATGTCTAAAAACGATGTTTAGTGAATTTATCTTTATAAACTAAGGAATGCAATTGCAAAACGTGGCTATATAGTTCATGAACCCATTCAAGTGAATCAAATCGTTTTTACTTCAGTTGTGTCTTGTGTAGTACATAATATTTCCTTGCAATTGAACAACTCTCTAACTAGTTCATTTGAGTCATTTGAACTAGTTATGGTGAAGAAGAACATGGTTGAAATGAAATTGATCATATGGCTAACCATTTGGTTAACTATTGTTGAACCAACTAATGTACAAGTTTAGGTTCGGTTACACAAGCCCAGGAACGTGCATTTCATTTGTGTATAACAAGCTATGCTTTCGATCTAACGGTTGATAAATATTAGCTTGAATCTAATCTGGTTTTCATCTAACGGTGAATATTGAATGCTTTGTTACTAAGCTAACATTGATTGCAAACCCTGATTTGAAATACTATATAAGGGAGAACTCTAGAAACTGAGAAACCTAATCCCCACACATTATGTGCGACACTAGTTGTGCTAAGATAGAGTCGATTCTCCTTTAACCTTTGGTTTCTTCTTCTAAACCAGGTTAACGACTTAAAGACTTCATTGGGATTGTGAAGCCAGACCGATACTACTTTTCTTGTAGTTGTGTGATCTGATCTTGTTGTTTCTATCGTACGACTACAATTGTAATAATTGGCTTGAGATTTCTATCTCCGATAGGCAAGATAAAAAAAAGTAATCACAAACATCTTCGTCTCATCGTTTGTGATTCCACAATATCTTTTTTCGCTGCGTCGATTAAGACTACTGTGAGGTGATTGATAACACTAGGTTGTTCTTCGGGAATATAAGACCGGTTTATCAATTAATTCCTGTTCACCTTGATTTATTAAAAGACGGAACAAAACTTACATGTATATTCGTGGGAGATGGATTTATCTATTATTATAGACTTTTCTGTGTGATGCAGATTTGTTTATTAAAGTCTTCGACTTTGGGTCGTAGCAACTCTTAGTTGTGGGTGAGATCAGCTAAGGGAATCAAGTATGTAGCATCCTGCTGTGATCAGAGACGTATGAGCATAACTGTACCTTGGATCAATGTGAGATTGGTTAGGGTTCAACTACAGTCCAGACCGAAGTTAATTTGGAGTAGGCTAGTGTCTGTATCGGCTTAATACAGTCTGTGTACAATGTGGACTAGGTCCCATAGTTTTTCTGCATTTGCGGTTTCCTCGTTAACAAAATTCTGGTGTCTGTGTTATTTCTTTTCCGCATTATATTTGTTTATATAATTGGGATAATACAGGTTGTGCGTTGTTCAATCAATTATAATATCCGACCTTTTGGTTGTTGATGTAAATTGATTGACACTTGGATATTGTTCTTTGGTACCATCCAAGTTATCTCTCTTTGATAAAGACTCGCAGATTTCTATTTGTTTGAGTATAGATCAAATTGAGAGATTGAGATATAAACTCTTTGATATACTTTTCTATTGATTGAGTCTAACTGTCTAGTTGATTCTCTAGAAAGTATATTGAAGTTTTTCCATACAGATTACTAAGAGAAATATTGGGTGTGGTTGTTAGACCCCTGCTTTTTCAAAGGTTGCTTACAAGAAGGGTTTGTGGTGCTGATAATGGAGGCCATGGGTTCAGGTACATGAGTTTGTTGGTCGGTATGAAATGCAGGAAGAACTGAGCCTATTGCCTGACAAGGAAATGGATAGTGGTGATTAAAGTTGCATGTAGGTATTGGCTGTTAATGCATGGAGTGATGTACAAGGACACAGCAGAGCTGGGATATTGGAGTCTTGTGACTGGTAGAAGAGAGAAGTAATGGATCTGTGGCAATGAACAAATGGCTGTAATTGAGAATGCTTTGTGTTTATGAGGAAAGTGTGGTTATCTAACTCGTAATGGCAGGAATTTGAGCTATAAAAGAGATGAAGGAAGCTACATCAAGGGACTTGCTTGTAATCACTGAACCAGTTCCGCAGGAAACAGCGCGAAAACGCAGTGAGAATGGTGAGCCGGTAGTATTAGTTCCGGTTGTCGGATTTCGGAACTTGAAGCATGAATCATAATATTTCGGTGAATCATAAAGGTAGAACGTGTTGGATGCAAGAGTTAGTTGCGGGATATATGAGTTTGGAATCTCGCTTTTGGGTATGTCTTCGCAAGAACATGGGATTGGCTTAAATGGTTCTTTTGTGAATGTATGGACTGAGTTGAGGTGCTGGAAGTATACAATTGCCTGGTGACAGTTTCTGATTATTCAGGTGGCCAAAGACGATTTTCCAGTGACACATTCCGGCAATATCAATCGGATTCCGGCCGGTGACCCCAGTTTCCCGGCAGCGACGCCATTTGTGATGCTCCTCTTGTTGATGATGATGGTGTTTCTATGGACCTGTTGGTGTAGAGAGAGATAAAGTGGATGGTGCTAAATGCGAAAAAGATTACAAGTGATATATAAATTAGCAATTATATGTCACCGTCATGATTGATAAAATAGCACTCAAGAGATCAAAGTAGTGCTTCTATTGGTGGGAGGTTGGGTAGCTCACCATTGTACCCAGAATTTACGTACGGTGACACACTCTAAAAGCACATATTTAGACATGTACAAAGAATTGAAGGTCAGTGCCTCGCATGATGTAACAATAGGTAGTCTCCACTATAGGGGATCACAACTCTAATACTGAATTCAGTTTGCACCGCATTTGCCACTGGCATGGTTAAATCCAACTTTAACTCTCATACAAGCAAGAAACCCGATCACGTTCTCTGACATCTCTAAGTTCAGTTACTCTTGTGAGAATTTCGATGTAATCTTAGCGACATGTATACTATGTGACTCTAAACTAACTACAAGTTGGAGTTTTTCATGCATTAATTTACAAAAAAGTTGAAAAATCGTGAAAATTTTACAATGCAAATGCTTAACCACTCCCCCACACTTAAACTTTACATTGTCCTCAATGTAAATTAAGTCATCCAAGTAGAGTCGAGGTGAGAAATCCAACATGATATGTGAAATCATAAAAAGTAAATACAAGACAAGAAAAGGCTAAAAAAAAGATAAGAAATACTCATCCAATGGGTTTCCTAATGTAGTGCTTAGTTTTAAAGTCGTCAGTCCGACTATCAAGACGAATTCCCCATACACCAATAATCTGAAAAGTTGGGGATCCACCCATGCAAATAATAACTTCACACAGACACTAGTACAATAAAGCAAAAGTGAAGCTATTTCCCAATATAAGTTTTTCCCATACTTAATCTTGTCTACACTTGGAAGTGTATAAAGAACATAAAATTCAGGAACTTCGAAATGGTTTCTTCTTTGCAAACCTGCATAGTATGAGAATCAAATGTTTCTAATGGCGGATATCGAGAAACAAAGTCATTTAACAATATTCTCGAAGAACATACACTCAAGCCAATAAAAGGTAAAGGAGAAGGATTAATAAGCAAAGGGTTAGACAAACCTTGCAACTCTTGTGTTATAGTATCCTCTTCAATCCTTAAAGAATTCAAGTGAATTACTTACCTCTTGCACGTCGTGGTCCTCTATCAAAACTTGCAAGCATTCTTCGTCCGTTTTTGCCTCAACCAAAGTCTCGACATCAACATCATCATTACAATCATGTGCAAGCTCAATTGGGTCTTCCACAACATTACTTAATTCGGTCACATTCTCAACATACTCCTCTTCGTCTTCATTTTCAAACCCATCGAAATCAGAATCGTCGTCAGTTTCCCAACCTTTATCACGACGTCGTTTAAGTTCCATACGAATGGTCCTACTAATTTCATCAACAAGCTCTTCCGAGGCTCCATCATCTTCCAACTTGTATAATTTCTGTGCAAGTTTTCTAACGTTCACGCGCTTACCACAATTGGCTACAATAGGTTCTCTTTTCCATGACTCTTCCTTTTGAATGGGTGAATGATCATAACTACGATCTGGAGTCGGGTAAGAAAAAGTGTTGCAAAAATTGGTTTGTGCGACGTTCTCTCTATCACGGTCAAGTTGGTCTTATTCATTCATAACATTCATACATCTCGGATAAAGCCAATTGGAAGTAGAATTTTCCCACCTAGGTGCTTGACTTACATACTCTCTACAAGGTTGTTGGTATGTATGAAAATCACCATAAGCTCTTGGATATTGATCATAGTCGATAAATTGGTTTCGATCGTATCTCATAGATGGTGGGAAATTTTCATAGTGTTGAGGAGGTTGAAAACCGTATCTATTGCTCCAATTTGCTCCGTCCATATAAATTGGTACCTGAAACAAGAGTTCTCAAATCTATGTTAAGAACCAGAAAATAAGATAAACAAAAACTAAACTAAAAACAAAAATAAGAAACCAAAAACAAATAACAACTCGCTGCCTCCCAGGTAGCGGCGCCAAAATTTGATCGCTGTCGTATGCGTCAAAAATAATCTACTTCCCCACTCAACTAAATTTAAATGAAGTATGTGGTAAGAAACAGTTCGTTCCCACAGAGAGGCTTTTGTTGTTATAAAATTTCAGTTTCTTAGTAACCAATGGGGGGATTTTTGTTTTAGAAAAGCAATAAAAATAATTGAAAGCAATAAAATATGAAAGTAATCAATAAGAGGAAGATATTGGTCACGGGATAGTATCATTCACAAACATGTATTTTTATCAATGACTAGAATTGGTATTTTAATCTCTCATTTACTAAAAGTCCTAGGATACCTTGATCGCAAGTATATCCCACTAATTCCCTGATTTCATCACAACCACATTAAGAGATGTATATGTGAATTCTTCTTAGAATGCAACCTAAAGTGTAAAAGCACAATTAAGTTTAACTCCCTAAAAACACTAAGTTATATGGAATAAGACTAATCAAGGCAATCAAACGTGTAAAAGCACTAATTCAATTTAACCAAGGTTATGATTCATATGCGATTATAAAGATGTATCTTTATAAGTAATAACCACACTATGCTACTTAGAATCAGGGATAAACAACTTTTTCGTATTGAGAACCCTAATATAGCTCTAGAAATGAATGCAAATCGGATTGATTCTGGACTCAACCTAACAAGTATTCAAATCATATGACAATATTAACAATGAACCATAAACGATAAAATTGAGACAAACTAATTCAATGAATCAAATATCATGTTGTGAAATCCACTTTATCCCATAACCAATATTATGTATTTAGCTATTCATAACTCTTGAGTTCATCATAATCAATAATAAAATGAAAGCAAACCCTAGTCGCTGCTCTCTCCAAAAACTAAGTAGTAGTGTACGTAATAATCCCAAAAAAGTAGAAAACTTTCCTTTTTGTAGCTCTTCTTAGGTCAGGTCTTCAAAAGTTAGTAGACAGAAGTCCTTCAAGCGCATGCGTGAGGAATACCCATAGCAAAATCTCTGTCCAAAAGTAGTCGCCGGGG
This sequence comes from Papaver somniferum, assembly GCF_003573695.1. Lineage (NCBI taxonomy): Eukaryota > Viridiplantae > Streptophyta > Magnoliopsida > Ranunculales > Papaveraceae > Papaver > Papaver somniferum. Next base: position 17,440,156 of record NW_020622492.1, read on the forward strand.
GCCCATAAAAATGGCCGGAAGTTGACAGGGAATCAGCTAGCAAAGAGCTCTGATGACTGGAAAGTTATCTCAGGTGACCAGTCAACCATTAAAACTGACAGCTGACTAACGGTCACTAACGGCGTCTGAGTCAGAGTCTGAGTGGGAACTGAGTCAGGATCTGAGTCACCTTGGCCTAGGCCATTTGCCTGTTTGCACAGGCCATGCCTCAGTCATGCGCCATGATTGCGCACCATTCCTTCTAAGCCTTCAGTTATGCATTTCTTCACAGCTGCAAGTCTGGACATCTCAACACACTGTCACAGATTCACATCCCTTGAGTAACTTCATAACCACCTTGTTTCAGCTAACAAAAACCATTCTGCACTTGCAATTACTCAGCATCTCAACCCCTGCTCTTGATTGCAACAATCAAAACTTGCAGTTCACCTCCATTGCAGGTACCACATGCTCCATTCATTCCATTGCTCCAACTCAACTGTAATGTATCAGCATCACTGCCTGCATTATCACCACTTCTGCCTCAAGACTCACTACTCCAATCCAAATGTAGTTCAGCCAATGCATCTGTCACAACCATCCAGCTCAGTTCATTTCTGCTCCAAACACCACCAGTATCCGTTAGCTCGCAGCCATCAGTACATTCTCCACTTGCAACTGCAAACACCCTCTTTTACTCAGCATCCACAGCATCACTGCATTCCTGCGACTTCATCTGCAACACAGCACCATAGCATTACAAATCCCCTTTTGTTCTTTTGCCATCTGAGCAGCACCAGATCCCATCTTCTTAGCCATGAACTACAACATCACAGAACTCCGCACTACATCTCAGTCAGGCCACCTATAGTTCAAACCACCACCACCTGCCAACTGTAGCTGCGCCAACACCTGCCAGTTTCAACCTCATGAATCACCTGTTCATGCAACCACTGCCATTCATCTCCATTCCTAGCAAAGGCAGACCACCAAGTTTGCATTCAATCAATTGGCCACGAAACCAGCTTCTGTGCTTCTTGTCATTCCCTGCTACAGCAACCAACTGCAACATACTCTCTAGTTCAAGCCTTCAATGCATTGCAGCACATTCCCTGTAGTTATCAGAACAAACCCATCCTGTCATACACAATTCCATTTCAGCCTTGCAATTCCATGGCTTCACTGTAACAAAATGCCACCAGTTCTTAACCATTCTGCAGTTTTATCGAATCTGCAACCACTGCACTTCCTTCTTGTTTCAGTCAACCACCAACACAGACAACCAGCTCCAGACTCCATCATTTTCTTCCATTACAGCAACATCACTATCACCAATTAGTTCCAGTGCTTGCTTCCATCTTAAGCAAACCAACAGCACCACCAGTTCATCCAGTTCAATCACCACAAGCTCAATTCTGACCAGCTTCAAATCTCAGTTCAAACCTTAAATCTGAGTCATACCCATCTCTGCACTTCAGTTCAGCTTCAATTTATCCTTAGAGCTGTTCTTCATTGAAACCCTAACTTCAAGCTCATCTTGAACAGCAACAAATCCTCTTCTTCCAATTCTTGACTCAAATCAATGAACCAAAAGCTTAAAATCATCAGAATACCTAATTTAATTCCATCAATTTCCCAATAGCAGCACCAATAGTATCAATCAAACCCACGACTCAACAAACCCGTCACACAGAGACTCTTGAATTCAATCTCCTTCTCAGACTCGGATCCAATCTATTTCACTGTTCAACAACAACATCATCTCACTTCTTCCCAGTTGTCTTCACCATCATAGCATCAGTGGAGAACGAAATCGATTCACTGCCTTTTCTACATCGAGATTTCTTCAGCAACAATCTGTCTCCGACAACAGCTGCTTCTCCTCTCTGAGCCGCCATGCCTCTCTCTCTCTCTCGGTTTCAGATATCAGTAAAGAGAGGAACTTCTCTTGAAGTTAGGGCGTGGTGATGATAAAAAATGATGTAGGCACCCAGGTTCGGATATAGGCCTCCAAAAGTGATGGCGTTTTCCATTCATTGTCGGTCTTGCGAGACTGACAGTTCAGATCCCTTCATAATTCAATAATTCTTCTTGTATTGTCAGTTATAGAGAACTGACAGGCTTGATCATGAGTGACCTAATTCCTTCGCCGCTGGCTTCGTATTTTCGTTCTCTTCAAGGTGATGAGAAGAAATCCACTATTTGAGCGAGTTCCACTTTTTTTGCTCCAATGACTCCAAATTAAGTACCTAAATACTCAAAAGTAAACATAAGATACATATTTTACAAGAGAAATAGCAAAGAAAACATAAACAATAGATATCAAAACAAGGTGTTTTAGACGCCTGTCAAAGATGTGCCCCAAAGTCAGTTTCTTTAAAGATCATATCTACAACAACTATCTGATACATCTTCATGAAGAAGCTTTGGAAATATTGAAGCCCATGTATAAGCCTACTATAATGGCTTCTTGCATGACTTGCAAAATAAGAAAAACCAGTGTTTAAGGATATTTTTGTGGTGGAGGATATGGCTTATAATCAACTAAAGAAACAAAATAGTCAGGTGCATCAGTGTCAAAGGAATAATGCTTCTGCTAATAACACTCATGACTTGAAGGGAAAATTTAAGATGGGAGATTACACGGGTGCACAGATTCCTTGTAAATTTTCTTAAAGATTGGATGATGGTTCTTCTCAGAATACCAGATCAGACTATTCTATAATTAGAATTCTCAGATCGGAAATACATGTGGCTGATATATCAGTTTTTGAAAGAAATATTTGGAATTCTGAATTTCCGCGGAAATGCCTGGACGTTCCCATCAGCAAGCCTATGTGTCCCTGCCAGCAGCAACGCTTGGCCATTCTCGGGGCAAGTTGGTCGCGCTAACAAGACATTGTCCTCCATGCCAATGTCAATGCTAATGCCAACACTAGGTCGTGGCCATTGTTGTAGCAACAACATGGCCACTACAACGCCATGACGACCGCGACACCTTGCCAACACTTCGTTCATGCTTGTAGCACCCATGTGCGCCATTGTGGATGCACGACCAATATGCCACAAACATGCCGCAAGTACGCCATGGACATGTTAAGTTGCCATGAGCCTGTTGATAATGACATCTTATGGCAAACTTTTTATTACTCACACGAACCTTAAATACGAGTTATTTCTTCAAGTTATGTCATTACGACAAGATATAGCCAGCTTAGGCTAAACACTCATTCAAAATACATCATATAACTTAGTCAAGACAAGATCGTATTCCATCACTCCACAAATTCCAATGAGAAACCAAAACATATTACATGCGGGGATTTTTCATGGGGTATTAGTGTGGTGGTTTACATCAACATGCGGCGTATAAACACTCCATGATAAGAAAGTAACGAGTAGTGGTGACGGTTAAGAGTTGTTGAAGAGATAATGGAATCCTGGCTTTCAAGTTTTTGGAAACTTGCCTAGCATAATGGGCGTAACCTTACCATTACCTCCACTATCTCCATCTCTTGACGATTTTCACTACTTACGAGAAAACAATTTGTGTCTCTTACAACTATAAATAGACTTTTTTGTCTATTTCAACAGAATATAAAAAGCTTACAACTCTCAAGCTCCGTGTCATAAACCGAGCTTCATGACAATTAGACTCGCAGGTTATTTTCATAGTTTACTTATTAGTTCAGGGGTAGCCTAAGTATTTTTATTTGTGAGTTGATTTACAACAATATAAGCTGTGTTGTTGTAAGGAATCAGTATCAAAGGAATTAATCAAATTATCTTTCTCTCCCAAGTTCGTCTGTTCTTCCCCTTCTATGTCTAATTCTTCTTCTAACCCTCCAAATTCCTCTCTTCTTCTCCAATAATCTCTATCCTTAGAGATTGAGAGTTGTTTCTGTATATCAATTGTAGTGTAGATCACTACAAATGGTATCAGAGCACTATTTCCTGAGTGACCTGGTTAAAATGGAGAATCAAAAAGAATTCGATGAGCTAGCTAAGAAGGTTGATTCTCTGTTGAGCATTCAAAAAGACTTAGTTAGGGAATTCAAGGATAACTACAACAATCCTTCGCTACAACTTATCACCAGCATTAAGGGTTTATCTGTTGAATTGAAGGTTGTACAGGATCGTTTGAGCAAAGTGAAAGTGGATGAAGGCTTGCCGGAACTCTCATCTGGATTCACACCCAAAATCGATGTCGATTTGGAAGTGAATTCTATTGAGTCAAAATATGTTATAGATTTCACTCCTCGTTCTGCAAAACCACCAACAACAACAGAAGGTAAATTAGGGAATCTTAGATCTGAAATCGAGACCCAATTCTATTTGGTCGAAGGAGCTGGTGATGTAGGTGAAATTCAGGAACACAAGAGAAATTCAAGTTTTCTAGCCTACGAGGAAGGTAAGCCCTTCATTTTCGAAAGTAAATCTCTTAATGTTGATGTGTGTTATCAAGTTGGAAGGGATACCAGTAGTGAGTTAAATGATTCAAATTGTTAAATCAAAATTTCAGTAATGAAATTCAGCAGTTTGAAGATTGGAGTTGTAATCAGACTATGTCAAACGTATCTAAACTTCTGAAGTTGTTTTATGTCTTACTCATAACTCGAATTACTTCTTCGTGTGTTGTTTTACTTATTCCTGGATATGGCCGTATGATTTTTGATTGGAGTAAAAAAAATTTAGTCAGTAAGGTGTGTTCATATTGTGCCAGAGGAAATTTTGAATTTTGTCTTGCTTCATGTTTGGTTATTTCACTAGAGAAATCTGATGACAAATCTTTCTATGAGATTATTCTTCAACATGGGTGCCAATTGGATTCCATATTTATGAATTCAATTGTGTTCGTATGCGGTGAAGGTGGTGACAGTTGTTATGGTAGGAATCTGTTTGCGAAAATGTCAGACAGAGATTGTAACACAAGTTATGCTTGTGGCCATCTGTTGTTTGCTCGAGATACAAATCATGAGACCAGTTTATGGAATTCTTATTCAAAGGTTTTAATTAAAGCAAGTTCAGACTTGCCTCAGAATTTAACAGACTACAGGGGACGCAGTACCTTGGAGTTGGTTCTTATGTATGCAAGTAGGGGAAAATATTCATATTGTGGCCTGGATATTACTCGAAAGGTATTTGATAGAGGAAAAATGTTTCATGAGTATCCTTATTATTTTAGAAGAGGTTCTAAATTCAGCTCAATTATACTTACTTCTGATATTATTGTTCTTCATCTGGCCATTTTAATGCAAAATTACTATGCAAATGTTGTTTATAATTTGTTGCTAGAACTTGGTTATGGGTTTAGAATTGTTGGTCGCAATGTCAAATGTGTCCTTGATTGTTGAAAATGGTGACAGCCAGGATGCTTGTGAGTTGTTTCAGGAAATATTGCAGCAAGTTAGTGTCTGTTGTACTAGATTGAGACTTCATGTAACAAGGGCAAACAAATCTAGCAATGCACAATAGCAAGTTGACTACAAGCTTACTCTTCATAGCTGGAGTCTTAATGGTGATAGTGGGTTTATGTTTCTTCAACAACGGATTCGGAAAGAACTGTACCTTGCTTCCACTGCATTTTTGAGTTTACTGCCAATCATGAAGGTTGGTTATATCAGTTGCGTAGTCTATTCTATCATCCAGCAGTTGAGTGGTCTTCACTATTGATTATAGTGAATAAATTAGAAGATGGTGTTCCTTGGCTCGCTATTTATTTCCTTGTGGTGGTAGCCTTAGTTGTTAAGAAATATGGGAAACTCTTGAAGCTCAAGACGGGATATAAAGGAATGGGATTCTGCAAAAGAATAGTGGAAATCCAAAGGATATTTCTAGGAGCTAATGGTGGTGAGAGCATAGTGAAAGAAGTATTTGAAGAAACAATTAATAAACTGGTGGGTATTTTTACACAACTAAGAGATGCAGTTCTACGAATGGGAATGGTTAAAAGATTCAAAGAATCTGATTGGGTTGTTAATGATGCTCGGCTCGTTTTAGGCAGATTACAGCATATGCTTGTGCAAGAGCCACTACTTCAGCGGAATATCACATCACCATGTATAGTATATTCAAGTTTGAAGAGGTGAGAGTAATTCTGGTCACTTTACTTCATAGTTCTTGTTGTGTTACCCTTTTCATCTCCAGAAACATCAATCTATTATATTACTTTTACCTGAGGAGCATAGGAAGGAATTAGTTGTTGCAGGTGAGATTGGTGAACGAAGCTTGAATTGGCATGGTTCAGTTTTGGAAACACATTATGTCCTTCCCTTATATTGCTTGACTTTTAGAGTTTTCTATCATGAAACTAAACTTGAAGAGATCCTGGTTGGGTTTACGGAGAAATTAATCTCGCTTGTGGATAATATATGTACTGATCACAACTTAGAAGTGGATAGTTGGACAACCTATAAGTTACAACTGTATTTACATGTATTTTCAGCTCTCAAGCAACTCTTAAATCTTCATGCCAGAGATACAAGGCATTTTTGGGAAGGAATGTCACAAGAGTTCAGTATATTCACAAGCTTTGATTCATATTTTGGTTACCGCGCTGAGAATATTGTGCACATGTGCGAAGGTAAACTGATTATGCTATTACCTTTTGAAGGAAATAGATGGTGTTGTCCCTTCTTAATATCTAATGGTCGGGCTTCAGTTTACATAGTTGACAGTAGAAATGCCATTTATCACATTCTCGATACACTAATTTCTGTCACTGCTATTCTGCAAAGGGGTTTAACTAGAATTAACATCATACTATTAGACTCAAAGTTGAGGAAGAGATGCAGGTCAACCATGAAGAAGTTATCTTACCTGGAAAAGACTGGATGGTGCATATTTTTATGCTAGGAGTGAGGAATTGTTAATCAAATTAGAACTGCATGCTCAGGCTTCCACTGGTGGTGGGTATTTACCAAGCAGTGAGATATCATGATACTCAAGAGCCAAGTTTTGAAGTTTGAGTGTTGATTATGCCAAGTTGACACCTTCAGTTCGGATGAAGGATTTCAGTTCTTAGGGGCCTTGGTATTAAAGTTTATTAAATTCGCATCTCCTACTGAATTCTATCAATACTTGTTTATTATAGTTGTGTGCTTCACCGGTCAAGCTCATTTCACATCCTTGAGGACAAGGATGATTCGAAGGAGTGGGATTTGTCATAAACCGAGCTTCATGACAATTAGACTCGCATGTTATTTTCGTAGTTTCCTTATTAGTTCAGGTGTATCCTAGGTATTTCTATTTGTAAGTTGATTTACATCAATATAAGTTGTGTTGTTGTAAGGAATCGGTATCAAAGGAATTAATCAAATTATCTTTCTCTCCCAAGTTCGTCTGTTCTTCCCATTCTATGTCTAATTCTTCTTCTAACCCTCCAAATTCCTCTCTTCTTCTCCAATAATCTCTATCCTTAGAGATTGAGAGTTGTTTCTGTATATCAATTGTAGTGTAGATCACTACACTTCGATCTTTCATAGTTCGACAACCTTACACAGAACAATTCAATCACCACTGATTTCCTCAACTTTCTTTGTTTTCCCTCCTCTGAGATCAACCCATCTTTTCTCTTTGTAACCGAAGCAAGGCCAACTTCTTGGTTTAGGCTCGTTTTGTACGATTTTGATTCTGAACCTAAAGAAATTACTTTGACAGTATATTGTTTTACTTAGGAGTAATTTTTGGGTATAAAAAAGTGCTCACTATGTATAAAATGGTTATTGATAAGATCCTAGAGGTTTTGCTACTCGACTAGGGTTTTAGCGAGACAACCATAACTACACCAACTACATGTTAAATGTTGAAGACCTGAAGTTCGCATTGATATTGCTGAACAATATCAGAATCAAAGAAATGAAACTCGATAGTACTGATACTACTATTGCGTCTCAATATTGGGTTTTCATCAATTACTTATAAAACATAGAAAGGATGATATGTATAGTATTTTCAAAGGCATATTTCTGGATTTATCATGTTGTACTCATTTCCCTTCATCAAGGTTTTATTTCCCACTAGGTTTTCCCTTTGTCAATATTTTAACGAGAAAACATATGTGAGTCCAACACTATCAAAGTTTTCTTAATGTTATAGTATCTTTCCTTAGTTCAAGTTTTGTCCTTCTGGATTTTCCTAGCGAGGTTTTAACGAGACAATTGTCATTGGCTTAGATACAATAATCATCAAGGAGAGGAATTATATTTGAAGAACTATATCTGAAGCACTACATGTGAAGCGCTATGTGTGAAGCATTGCATATGAAGCACTACTTCTGGTCCGCACAATGGGGAGTGTTGTAGGGCCTTTGGCCCATTTGTTCCACCCATCTATATGTGACCAGGGTTTACACCCTAACCTATAAATAGAGGTTTAATCCTATGTAATATATGTAACTCTTCTCCAATGAATAACAACTCTCATTCTCTTGTCTATCATATGTTCTTCCATATACGGTTATACTACAACAAGAAGCGCATCAAGACGTGCATTTTTAAGCCATATGGGGAATAAAATAGTAAAAATTAATGTTTAATCCCATATTAGTGGGGCTTTAGACACTCTAGTCCAACGTCTTCAGGCCTACTATTTGCTAGTCCAAATTTACGAAAGCGGGAACAATTTAGTCCTTTTTTAGACGAGTTAGTCCAAATGGGAGTTAGTCCATGTTTCTCTACTACTTAAAATACCCTCTCATCGTTATCATACATGACGACTCTATTTTTGATTAGATCTGAGAGGCACGAACTTAGATGAGATTTGTAGAGAGAAATAGAGGCGATTCATGTTGAAGATTAATATATTAACAAATTTTCATTGAGTTAAACTTGTATTTATGTATGCAGATCAGTATCTAAACTTTGATTACATTTATTTTTTTGTTTTTTGTTTGCTTTTGGATCGATCGAAAATATTTGTTTGATGTTTGATCTCTTGTTTCAATATTTTCCGTTTTTTTTTAATCTTTTGATTCATGTTTTGATCTGTTTTCTATATTCATAGAACTTTGATTTTAATTCTTTTAGTTTTATTTAAATTTTAATTTGTTACCGGTTTTTACTGCTTAACTCAAAAAAATATACTTTGAGATAGCGATTCAGATCGTAGGTAGTAGGTACGACATCTCTTATTTGATTTTTTCATTATCTTGTTTCATGTTTCGATCATGTTTTTGATTTTCGTAGAATTTTGATTTTGTTAATTTTGATTTTAGGTTTTAACTTGTTTTCAATTTTCACTGCAACATGGGATTTTGATTTCAAATAACTTTTGGTTATTCTAAATTGAATTATTTGAGATCTTTAATGTTATTTAGGTCTTATAAGGCCTTATATTTTTTAGATGTGATTTATTTGTTGTCATTCGAATCTTCGTATACGTAATTTTGGTTTTTAATACGCTGAAATCGATAGACTAATTGATGGTCTTCGATTTATACAGCATGTGCACTTTAATGTACACTACTTTGCAATCTTCAGTTTATACAACATGTGTAATTTGTTGGTACATTGTGTATGTATTTTCCAATCTTCAGTTTTTACAGCATGTGTATTTTATTGTACACTGTATATGATTTTCTAGTATACAGGGTATCAAGCATGTCTGGTAAGGTCATGTATACTATTTTGTATTATGGTGATCAACATAGACAAAGAAGGTATTTCACCATATCAACATAGATTGTTGTTTATTGGTAAACTATAACGGTAAGCTCAATTAGACCGTTACATTACTTTTTCTGTCAGTCATTGTAAATTTTTAAATTACTAAATGTACTCAATTTTATCACATATTTGAATATGACAATACATTACACATAATTGTTTCCATATGATACCACTTTCAGAGTATGTCCTTATATTAATGCACAACACTTGTATATGTGATATAGTTTCTAGCATGTACTAGTTCTGTTTCTTCTTTGTCATTTTCAAAGTTCTCCTTTTTTAATATTAATACTTTTATTAGAAATCTAATAATAATACGAGAAGCCTATAGTACATATAATACTATTGTTCGAAATTCTAAAATGTTGCAAGCATGCAACTCACTTTTGAATCTCACTAAGTTAGCAAAAAAAAAAGCTTACATTTTTGTATATACCAGTACTTCCAAAGTCGCGGTGCCTATTGGCTATACATACTTACAATAGTTCTGCTCGTAAATACTTGTTTCTATGCATATAAATTATTTTCTATTTACTTATACTCGAGTAGATTCTTTGTTGAATTTCATATGACGATCAATGGTAGTGTGGCTGCCTTTTTTATAGGCTGATCAACGATAGTGTGGCTTCCATTGGTAGATTTTAACTGGTTGATTAGTGTATGTGTTGTGAGTATATTCTCATTTTGCGTTGATTTCGCGTTGTTATTGGTGTCACTTTTATATTTTCCATAGAGTTAGTTTGATATGTGTGCAACCTGTGATATAGAAGAGTCTATAAGCTTATGCTTTCTTACATGACTAGGGTGTACAACTGGTACACATGTAAACAAATTGACTCCATAAGCTTATGCTTGCATAAATCTAGGGTTTACAAACTGGTACACATGTGGAAAAAGTGACTACTAGTTTATCCTTGGATGAATAAATAGGGTGTACAAACTGGTACACATGTAGAGAATTGACTCCATAAGCTTACGCATGCATTAATAACTAGGTTGTACATGTGAAAAAAATGACTCCATAAGTTTATGCTTGCCTAAAGAAGTAGGATGTACAGTGCACATGTAAAAAATTGACTCCATAAGCTTATGCTTGCGTAAAACTAGGGTGTACAAACTGGTACACATATGGAAAAAATGACTCTATTAAGTTAATGCTTGAGTAAATAAATGGGGTGTAAAAATTGGTGCACATGTGGAGATTTGACTCCATAAGCTTATGCGAAATTGCTACACCTTCACGTGTTAATTTGTACATAGTTGTGAAACTGTTGATTGTTAATGTATGCATAGTTGTACACCTTTTTGTTGTTAATGTGTACATAGTTGTACACATATTGATAATTAATGGTACAAAATTATATTATACCCTGGTGCACTTTTAACAATCTTTTTTAACAGATGCATGAATGATAGACATCATATCACTTGGTCAAAGCTAATAAAAAAATGACTCCATAAGCTACGACTTCACACGTTGATTGTTAATGTGTACAAAGTTGTACACCTGTAGATTGTTGATGTATACGTAGTTTATACACCTATTTAATGTGTATATAGGTGTACACATGTTGATAATCAATGGTACAAAATTGTACTATACCCCGATGCACATGAGTCGTTTTTTGTAGTGGATGCATGAATCATAGACACCATACCACTTGGCCGCAGTTAATGAAAATTTTCAAACATGGATACGACACAAAAGCAATTACCTATTGATTATATTGATTATAAATGACGGCTCATTGGTGTAAATTTCTTTTTCTTAAATATAATATCCTTATTATTTTGCCTCTATTAGGGAATTCAGTTTAGATAAGTTATTTGGTATTCAAGTGAATTTCACACAAAAAAAAACCTTTGCAATTGAACTCAAAACCTTATTTTGAGTAAAATTGAACCTAGTAATCATGATATGCCACACTTCATACTCATTAGATACTATTTGGTTTTATACTCTGAGGTTTGCAGAGGTACCCACACTACCCTGATGCAAAATGCGACTATGGTATGATCATAGATATGCTACAACTACTCATGCTGCTTGGAAACCCAATGATGCTGAGAATAGAGCCAGTGATGGTGGTTTTGCCATAACTAACAATTTCTTAACTTTGCAGGATGCAATTCCATCTAGATCATCTATTCAAGGTATTCTGAGCTTATCATGTGACGAAGATACTCTGAGTTTTTGTCATTTAAATTGTGTTGCTCTTGTGTAATAAATATATGGGAGATTTCAAATAACGTAGGTTTGCGACGAGCTTTTTTTTACCAGATTCATACTGATTAGTAAAACTATGCCTACAACATTATCATTCGGTACTATGGATTTTCCTTTGTTGGTTTACTTATTTTCTTTTCCATTTTTATTCCATTTGTTCGGGACCCCTCATTTTCATTCCAATTTTTTCTTTGTCAGATTGGGTTGTGCCGAAGATGGATAGCGTTAACTATGTTTTGGCACATTTGTTCGGAACCCCTCATGGATATATTGCGTGTTATGTGGGTCTGGATTTTTGCAGCAGTGTACATAGTTGTGCACAACGTTGTAAATTAGACTTCTAAAAAAACGATATAGTCATATGGGTTATTCATTTTGTAGATCTCGGAAAGAGCTCTTCGAATATATAAGGTTTGCGAATTTTGGACGAGCGGTTCGAAAGATAAATTATTTTTTAATTATTTTTATATTATTTAAAATTGCCGACATCATCATGACTCATTTCGGACTAATCTGTAAATATTTGGACTAAATTGTAAATTAGGAAGGTTATCTGTGTATTTTCCATATTTTAATTAATTTTTGGACTTAGCTGTACCTAGTTAACTTGGGATGGACTAATCCATACTCTTTTTGGACTAAATTGTAAATCAGAAAGGTTATCTGTGTATTTTCCATATTGTAAATCTGAAAAGTTATCTGTGTATTTTTCATATTTTAATTAATTTTGGACTAAACCATACCTAGTTAACTAATCCATACTCTTTGACGCGTTTTTGGACTAACCGTTTCGTACAAGTATCAGAGGTAAACCATCAGTGTGCACCTAAAATCGTAATACTCCATTAAATGGCAGAGACTCTCTTCTTCTATATTGAGATCGGCAAAATTCATAAACAAAAGATTCCGTTGATATGCTTTATGAAATTGAAGGAGTGCTCTCTCGCTCGAATGAGCTAATCCAAATGCTAATAATTGCTTATTTGTTCAAGTGCATCAAACTAGACCAAGATGTAAACTCATTGTCAGTGGCATGATGATTTACAATAAACTTGAAACGATGGACACAATTTACAATCTGGAAGGATTTGTTTACCTTCTTTATGCATTCCTAGTTTATTTTTACGTCCAACTTTAGGATAATCTTTGGTACAAACAACAGTTCTGAACTTCCAATTCCATCATTTTTTCGGTTGGATACAATGGTAAATTAAAGAAGCAAAACTACAATCAACAGAATATGAAAGGGAGAGAAGACAGGAACAGGAATTTGAGAGACAATCCAGACCCAATCAAGCTAGTCATGCGTAATTTCATACGAAGGTTTCTAAGTTAAATCATATCCATTCCAACTGAAAAAGCTTATAAATTATCTTACACAGTAAAATACTTGCTCTCTTCATAGTTGGGGAACATATACAGAAGTATCCGTCTTCCATGACCAGTTCCTACAGGTATATCTCACCCACAAATCAAATGAACATAAAGCAGGAAGTCCGAACTTTATTGGTTAACATGAAAGAGACCGCAAGTCATCCACCAAATCAGAGAGAGAAAAGACAGAGAGAAAAGGAGTGAGAGAACATCTAAACTCCAATACACCTTGTATCAATCAGCATCCCTATCAAAATAAGATATTTTACTTTTTCTTACCAAACTTGTCACTCAGATCCTGTATTCTCGTCAGATCTGGCACGTTTTGCTTGTGGTGGCTTGAAGCTATCACTGGGATCTTGTTGGACATCACCCAGAGCTTCTTTCTCAAGTGCACTGCCATCTTTGGCATCATTACCCTTTAAAGCTTGATCTTTTTCGGATTTTTCAGCAGCATCTTTGGAAGGAGAGTTCTGAACCTGATCCAATGATAGAGCAGATGGGTCGTCGAGATTTGATGAAGAAGCTTTGAGCTTTTCAGTACCTGACTTGCATTGCTTCTCAAACATCATTTGAAGATACCTCCCTTGTTCTTCTATTCTCAACTGTAGATTTCTTTGAATCTGCAATAATACGTCCTATAATTTAAAAGACGAAAATAGAAAAGATAATTGCTGCAGAGTTAGCAACGAACAGACACGAGCATCGTGGGCCAAATATTACTGAAAGAAAAAGGTTAAATAATGTAAATATTAAAATGCTGAAGTGGTAGGACAAATTTTCAGGTACATCACCAAATTCAACTTGTATGTGATGGAGATTCCCAAATGGATGGCTGATATTTGATTTCAACATCCATTCACAGGGTCCTTCAGTTCAGGCCTCTGACAACTCTTTCGCTCAAGACCCCCTATAGAAGACCCAGCCAACTTCCTAACTGACCTGATCAAGTCTAAGTTACCTTCACCGGACCTGAGTCACCAAAAAAGTTTGGTACTAACACATACTACCACCCTCCCATTGTTGTCATAAAGATTAGATACTAACCTTTTTGGGGCCTTTCAGCCAATCCTAAGCACTATGACTAAAATTCAAGATACAATGAAAGATAACAAGCCCAATAGCCAATGCATTTACTCGTCCAAACAACTCAACTGAATAGTGGCCACGAACTTAGTCCACACATTAGCTAGTAAGAGGACACATGTAGAATGCAATTCTGACACCACTCATGAGGATCTAGAATCCATACCTCGAGTTGCTCATGCAGCCTCTTTTGAACTTCCATTTGCAACCGCAGTGCCTCGGTAATCTCAATACCCCTGTTATGCACATCAGAGACAGTTAGTCCAAATTCTAAAGGTTCCAAAGAGATACTGGTAAAATCTGCATAAAAAGTTTGAGATCATTCATCGAGTAACTTATCAAAATCATTATGGCAAAATGTATGTTTTTTCATGCAGCTGCTTCACAGAAATGCCAACATCAATAATGGTTACAAAGGTGAAGATTTCCAATATGAACGAATAGCGAAACAGCATACTAGACAAGCCAAGTTACGACCATAGCTAACCCATGAATCTGAACAGACGTTAATAATTTTACTTCAAAGGAGTCAAAAGTGAGTTGGCTAACTCAAATGATATTGCTTTTGACAATCAAGTTGGAGAAACACTTCCAATATCCAAAAAAACAAACAAAAAAAAAGAAATCCTTAATCCAAGCCATTTAAACTATCCTTCTACAATGATCGAATCCACAACCATAACAGTCTGCCACCCCCACGTTGCTGTCATTACCCAGAACACACCAACAGCGTCTCTACGAGGCTACTAGTCCAAACACACCATCATTACCACCCAAAAACGTGTGTCATAACTATCACCAGAGCAACACCACTCCCACTAGCTTCAATCCATGTGCTACACCACCGACATCAAAACATGACTTCTTCACCATCTTTACACCCACCATCCTCTACCTGTCATCTTCACTAATACAACGATGGACATCGAAAGAACATAATCATACCCATTACGGACTCCCAATACGTGACCCGCTTTTTTGTAGCAAAAGTTTTTCTAGTAAATTAGAATGATTATCAACTATCTGAGAATTTAAACATCCCTTAATAGTAAAATGCCATGGTCTAGGTCATGTTATAGAAATGCTTAATTGCATGGAATGGAGTGGCATAAATACACCATTTTGGTATGACGAAGAGTCCTTTTACTAAGCATGATCGGTTCCTTAACACATAACAAGAGTAATCACCCTGTCGACTTTCCATCATTAAAGAGGAACACATGCAAGAAATTAATACTTTAGTTCCAAAATCAGATACTCTATGTTTTGGATCTTTGGTGCTAAAATGAGTCTGTCATTCAGAAGTAGCGAGACAGAGCATGTAGGAAAATATTAAATTTTAGAAACTTCTCAGCTAATAAAAATAAAATGTCCAACTTACGTTTTCAGGTCTAGAGATGACATTTCTTCAATCGTGGACATCTTTCTCTCCGAATTTCCTAAACAAAATGAGGAAAACAATTAAGAGACCAAAGGACACATTAACATCTCTAACCATATCCATGAATATATATAGGTTCATACATTAGCCCAAAGGAAAAAAAAAAGTAGGGCTTGTGGAGGAACTTAAAAACTTCTTTAGATCGTGGCCTAAAGATTTACATGACTTTGGGATTAATATACAAGTAAAATACAAATTACTGGTGCATATGAATTTGACAACGGCCTCCATAAAGATAAAACAAAAGACAGACATAAAACACAAAAACAATTTCTGTTGAGGTTCATGATATCAAGGTGTATGATAATAACAAGTTTAGACAATATTAAGGTTTATGAATAACGATCAAAAGACAGACATAAAACACAAAAACAATGTGTGTTGAGGTTTATAATATCAAGGTGTATGATAATAACAAGTTTTGACAATTTTAAGGTTTAAGAATAATGATCGAAAGACTGACAAGTCAAGAATAACCTTCGAAGAGAGCAAAAAGTACAAACTACAAAGGAGAAAAGTACAAAGGAGAAAAGAACCAAACAGATGCCCACACACACAAAAAAAACTCTACAGAGAAGATGATATTGAGATAAATATTAAGTACCTTCTGACGAGTCTGGTCTATACCGTGCTGTTCTGTACTTCTGCAATTTAAAAAGAAAGAGTCAAAGAGTTATAAATCCACTCACAGATACATATTTATCTAATGATAAAGCAAAAACAAACCTGCAGGTGGCTTTTCACATGGTAAATGGTTAAGCCTTCAACTTTCATGAGCTTCAGCACACCCTTGGGAGTAGCTCCTGTAGGTCATATATCACTATTAAGTACTAGAAGAAGAAAAAAAATGATTCCTCTAGCCAAACAACGACTAATTAGTAGATAAAGGCATAAAGGGCTACCCACTTTCACTGCCACCAAGTTGATTCACCGCTTCTACAAAACGTTCATGAAGTTCAGGTGTCCACCGCATGCGTGGCTTGCTCGCAGAACCGTTGGATGAGGGGCTAGAGACACCACATAGATCTCCAGAATTAACAGGAAGCTGTTGATGACTTTGGGATTGGTGCACCGAGAAATTTGAAGATGGTTGCTGGACTTGATACGCTGACTAGACACAAATAGAGAATTGCATAGAAACATAAGTTAGTGATTGCTTCAAATGATGAGACAACGGCATGAATCAAAAAATTCAATCGCCTATAAATAAAAATGATCCAACCTTCTGTTCAGGATCAAGGACACCGGTGTCTACAAGAAGCTCACTCCAATTTGGAGCCAAAGCGTCATCACCAGTTATTAGTTGGTCTGCCCAATCCTGCCATTCACTTGGTTTGTTGTGGTCCTCTGTTCCTATACCACCCACACTACTGCTTTCCATTTGACTGTTCTGTATCGGGATATTCTCAGGAAAATCAAGAAAACCCTCCATAGGATCTGCACACCAGGAAACATCACTACTATCTTTTATATACTGACTGGATGCTGTGGATTTAAGTACTCCAGAAGGAAAAGGTTGATTTAATGGCAAAGATGATCCATTATTTGATGACTGTGAAACGAATGGAGCGTTTCTCGAATTCCTTTCATGGGGTGATAGACTGGAAAAATGATAATCCAAAGAGAAGCCTGAAGCTGATGAAAAAATATGTCCAACGACCTCACTGTTGGAGGGGAATGAACTTGCATGTGACATGGTCATGGGATGCGGTAACAGTTCTCTTGCCGATGAGACCTGTTGACACTCCGGCAAGTTCAGATACTTATCTTCAAGGGGGATGGGAAGTACTGGGAAGGACGATGACATAGGCACGGACACTACGCCACTAGTTAGTTGTTTTGCACCTGATCGATGGATGGATAAAACAGGGCGTGCCTCCATCCTTTTCCATATAGCTAAACAGTCACATAAAGTAAAAAAATAAATAAAAGTCCTTGCAACTTGTGAGCTTTAATTCACTTTTAGAAGCTCGTTGAGTACCCTAAAATTTTCGATTGGCAACCATAGTGAACATTAAGTCTCGAGGTGGGTATCACAAATGGATCAACTGGTCTTGGATCTGGAATAAAATACGATATAACACATCAATAAGATATCCCCAATGAAAATATTCCTAGCATGGAAAATTTTGACTGATTACAAAACATGAACATAGGAAAGTCAGATGTAAGAAGATTCGCAACAAGGTACTATTACTGAGAAACATGAATTTAGTACCAAGAATGAGGTTATTCACACTCAAAAAATAGTCAGAATCTCACTATGACTCAAATATGTCAAAACGAAAAGCAACAGAATTGCACGACGTGATAGTAAGAAAATGTTAAGCTACTGTCTTCTTCAATGACGATTAGGCTCATTAGTACCTAAGAAGTCACAATTAGAAGATATCGGCCTGAAGTATTCACCTTATTTGAAGATTCTAAGACTTCACCAAATCTGATGATGTCATACTTCTTCTTGACTACGATGCATTTCTTGTTCATTCCTATTTTCCTTTCAATTTCCTTACTTGGATTTGATGAACGCTCTCTGCTTAGTTTTTGTATGGATATCAAAAACTAGAAAACTGATTCATGGATTCTTACCGATAGGTATTGAAAAAAGAAAAAAGCAATACGTGGGACACAGTATAGATTCAGGTGGTCCACCTAAGGTTCTTGAACCCTAACAGTGCCAATGAAGGAAGATTTTCCAACTATCTTATGACAGTACATGATTCCTGTTTGACCCTTCCACTCTGTATAGGGCCCTATTTACTTTCTTCCTTACTTCCTTCATATCTTTATCCATGTATTTTAGCGTTCCCATATCCATCAATCAATAACCTTCATCATCCAATAAAACCAACATATCTACTCTCTCGTGACAAAATCCAAACAGTCTAGTTTGCCAAAAGCTAAAGGTGCCACTCTGACCTTGGATCTAAACATGCACACTCATTCCACTTAACGTGATCGTATTAAGAACCCGTCATTCATCTACCCTAACATCATTATAAGGGTAACTTTCATTCAATATGTGCATGTTGTTTCTCAATACTTCATAAACATAGTTCTACGTCCTAAATTCTGTTAAGCTATCAAAATCTAGCACCCAGACCATCAATACAATAAAACTAAACCTGAATTGAACTCAGAATATCCATTTCCCCCTCACCCTGATACACAAAGAGGGGGGTCTCAAAAGCTGTATACCATCAAACCAGAACAATATCAAAATCTAAAAAGAAAGGAAAAAAGAATCCTCTTATGATGCGCATAAAGTAAAACACAACAACAAATCAGAATCCACTAAGAAAAATACATACACTAGCATGATACTCAATTGAATAACCGAACCCCCATTTGAAATTTCGAATTCTAATACAGTATTCATCCAAACACAGTTCAATATGAATAATTGAGATTTCAATCCAACATCATGTATGATAAATGAATAAGATACTCTTCTTCACAACAAAAAAAAAATAATATTATTATTTTCTAATCTAAAAAGAAAAGAATGGGGATAACGAATTCTTACCTAAAATGAACGAAACTCGTAGAATTGATTTAACCTTCAAAATCGTCTAGGGTTTTCAATCAAAAAAAAAAAAGCTGCAAACGCACCCAAATTTTTTTTAAGATATTCGCCCTTCTCTCTTTTTTGTTATTGTGTTATTCCGAATTCCATATCAGAGTCCAAAACAAGTGAACAATAATAAAGACTCTCTCCCTCTCTGTGGAAGAAAAGAGTTTTCGCTCGCTTTGGAAAGAGAATGTGGGACCCATAACCACTGTTGATGAGAGAATATTTATGTGGGGTCCACGTAAGATTAGGTATGGAGATGTACAGAACAGGAAATTTTGATGTGTTCAGAAGTCAGCAAAGTTTGTGAAGTTGTTCTTCTTCTCGTGTCGTAAAAAAACTTGCTTTTGCAAGTGCTCCTTTCGTCCCACCAAAAGTCACATTATTGCCAGTTTTAATTTTTAAGTTTTTGTCCCGTGTGGATTTAGACTTGTACTTCGATAATTTAACTCTATTTCGATCTTTATGTCTTGGTGTATTGAAACGTGTATTTAAACAATTGAGATAGTTTTATTCTTTCTCTTTCCTTCCTAATGGCGGACACTGGCAATTTCGGAAATTCAAGTCCTAACTGCTTCCTTCCTTCCGATTCTCGCCTTATCCATGCTAACCCCTTTCTGATCCTTCCTCTGATTCTGATATGATTGATGAACCTTCCTCTTCGTTATCTTTTAAAGCTGTTCTCACCGGTAATTCTCAAGACTGGTCTTTTTTTGATGATGATGTTTTCTTAGATTGTTTGGATGATAATTTTTCTTTTCTTGACATCTCCTTTTCTTCTATTTCTTCTTCTATGATGTCTCCTCTTCTTTTATTTCTTCTCTTCTTGTTTCTTCTGCTTTACGCCGTAGTCTTTCTCCTTTAATGAGAAAGCCTTGATTGGTAAGGTTTTTGAAAAACGAGTTGTTTTTTTTCTTTTTTACAAGAGAAAGTAAATCAATTTTGGCCACCATCTTGTTCTCTTCAAATTCTAGACTTACATCTTATTTGTTAGCATCTGACTCGGCGTCTAGGTCTGAGTCAATCCCTGAATCGCGCCGAGTCAGATGTTAAACTGTTTGTTTTGCATTTTTTACAATCTCTGACTCGCTATCTGACTCGTTTGACACCCCTGATTCGGGGCCGCTGGACTCAGGTATGATATTACCCCTTACTCGACGCCCCCAACCTCTGAGTCGAATAAAATGCCTAAAAAGCCATCGATCCTCTAAAAGAAATCTTTTCTTTGTTTTTCGCTTTTCCTTCTTCAAAGCCAAACAACCCAAAACCTTAGAGAAATTTTGAAGATGATCAATACTAGGATGATGATGGACCAATCTAGAGCTTGAAAATCCATAGGTCGAAGATCAAATGACAGGTATCTGTTGGAATTTTCTTTCTTTTTTCGTCTCATCTTTCTCTCTTTTAAATGTTCTAGGGTTGTCTATCTATTGTGAAATTGTTTTCTAGGGTTTTTGGAGAGTATAAATTGTAATTGGAACTGAACACAAAAACCCTCTCTCTGAATCTTATTTCTTATCATGTTTTTATAGTTTCTAGAGTTTGGTTTGATGTTTAATTAGGTTTTGTGGGGGTAGTTTCTGTAAGGTTTATTTCTTATCCTTCCATGGTTGATTGTTTGTTTGTTGATGTGGAGTAATCCATGACATAATTTATTTATTTTTTGTATAAAGTCTTAAAGTATGGTGATTAGTTTGCTAAATTATATAGGGGAGCAGCGACAATGATATTAGCAAAGTAATTGACCCATTTTTGTGTTTTGACTTGAATTTGGTTGGCAACCATTATGTACAGTTAAAAATGCAGGAGACAAAATCCTTGATGAGTTATGCTTTTATGTTAATCAGAAGAGACGCCTTATCAGCTGTCAATTGAATTTTCGAATTTTCCTTTTTGTATGGGTAATTCTCTTTTTCTTGGTTGTTATAATCTGTAGAAATCACGTGTGTTAAATTAGCGGATATAAGAACGTATTTGTGACTGGAACCAATAAATTTTGGTTGAACCCGAAGAGCTTTTATAGATGATATATTGATTGAAGTATCTGGATGCATACTAATAGGTAACCCATCCATTGACACCCATCAATTTGTTAATACTGTTTGTTTATACTCCTTGAGATTTTAGTTCTTGTTCACTGCCTGAATTACAACTTATCTTTCTATTCATATTGGTTAGTCTGTGTGTATCCTATCTATTTGGACCTTAATATCTTTGCTTGATTAAGTTATATTAATTTGCTAAATGTGCACTTGTTTAGTCACTAGATCTTAGTCAATGGTGCATATATATATATACTTGAGACTTTAGTAGTGTATTTTTCTCTTCTATTCGGGGAGTAGGATAGGTATATGCAGGAACAAGATAATGAATGTGGTGGTGACACGAACAAGGTTATATCTACATGCACCTATTCTCATGACATTACTAAATGATATGTAGTCAGACTCTCCTGATTTTCTTATCTTTTAATGGGACAGGGTGAGTTCAGACTTTATAAATTTAGACATGGATGGGCTCAAGCACCTTCACATCCAATTTTAGCTTCTGATTCAAGCTGGGTTATGGAAAATAAATACTTCGAATGAAGTTTGTCATTAATAAAACTATTACAAAGAATTCAATTTGAATTTAGCAATAATTTCAGCGAAGAACAGGTAGTTGATATTCACTCCTCAGAAATTGTATCTTTTTTTTCTTTTTGGTTCTGTTTTGTTGTTGTAGAGGCTTTAACATATTTTGATATATGGTATGGTTTTTGTGTCTCTTCATTCTTTTCTATTAGATTCTTTCATGGATCACCTTTGCTGGATACAATATGAGCAGCGAGATATCGATATCGCTTGCATATCAATAAATAACTTTCTGCGTCACAATGCATTAGATGAATAGTTGTTTAACAATATGAGAACGAGGCATTTGAGATGAATGAGGCACATGTGGATGAGGAAAATGAATGGGGAAGCTGAACAAAATACACCTCGTTTATTTGGAAGACAAGAACAAATACATATGAACACTTTAGTTGATCAGATAGCTAATCTCCTTTAGGTTATATTGTTTCTTTATGGTTTTAGGACTTTAATAATTTATTGGAACAGTTGTGATGTTAAAGTAATGATAAGTGTTCATGGTCTAAAATGTGTACAAGGGTATTTTCTGTCCAAGTAAATTCAGTCAGTTGAGTCAGGTCTGACTCATGAAACAAACACATTTTCTGAGTCAGATCCAGATGAGTCAGGTGATTTTAGTCAGATCCAGATGACTCAGACCCAGACGACTCAGATGAGTCAGCTGCAAACAAACAAGGTGTTAGGGTTTGATTATTTCCTTTGTCGTTTCTCTGAAAGTTCTGATTTTAAAAAAGCTCTTTTCATTGGACCTTGGTTTATAGTTTGTCGTTTCCTTTCCCTTTAGAGATGGAGGCCAGATTTAAACCTTCTGCTGCCAAAATCAGTCATGTTGTAATTTGGGCTCGTCTTCCTGAGCTTTCTATTGAATATTATAACTGTGAAGTCTTGTTTGACATTGGTAATTTACTTGGAAAAACTTTAAAAATTGATCTTACTACTGAACAAGTTGTCTATGGTAAATTTGCTCGCATCTGCGTTGAATTAGATCTTCACAAACCTTTACTGCATGTTGTTCGTGTTGGTAGACTTCTTCAAAATGTGGAATATGAAGGTATTGATACACCTTGTTTCAATTGTGGCTTACTGTCTCATATTCAATCTGCTTGTCCTCTTCTTCATGATTCTACTACTCCTGCTACTCCCTCTCTTGCTACTTCGAATTCTAACCCTTCTTCTGTTGCTAATTCTGGGCTTGGTCCGTGGACTTTAGTTCAATCCATGAAGAATTTTTATCACTCTTCAACTTCTTCTTTAACTCAGAATCAACCAGCTTTGTCTAATCCATAGTTTTTTCTGCTTTTCCCTTCGAATCGTTCTCAACCAGGTCGGTTCAGCATTCTTGATAAAAATAAGAATATTGGTAAATCCTATCCGTTAAAGTTTAGTTATGGTACTTTCCCTGTTAACAATGCCACCTATTATTCTTCTCATGTTGTGTTGTTTCCCATTCAGCACCCACCTCAGGCTACGTCTGATACTCTCCCCTCTCTTATCGGCCCAGGTGGACAACATCCTTCCATGTAGACGTGCATGTTGACTAACAACATTTCTAAACATATCTCTTCGTATTCCACTATTTCTGCTTCTGACAAAATTCCTCTTTCTAATTCTTTTTCTTTATCTGTTGTAAATCCTGACTCTTCTTCTTTTCTTTCTTCTTCCTTACCTATTTCTTCTATCATTCCGTCTACTTCTTTTTCTCTCCCTTATTTTGTTTATTTTGTTTGTTCTAATGGCGAATTCTCATCCTCTTCCAAACCTATTCTCAGGAGAATGGAATCAACCCTTTCTAAGTTCATGGATGGTGAAGGAACTGAATCGGTCTTATAACAGTCGCAGACGAGACTTATTCTTGGGGGAGGATGCAGTGCAACAACATATTACTCAAGATCGAAATCAACTGGAAATACTTCATCAATTACGAGAGTAAATTTTGTTTCTTCACAATCACCTTCTTCTTCGGGATTCTCTCCACCTAGTTCCTCTTGTAGTGCTCGAAAACATAATTCCAATTCCTTTGGACCCAGTGCTAGAACTTCAATCAGTTACCCTTTAACTTACTCAAGAATAACTCCATACTTTAAACCTTTTGGAGATGAATCCGAGCCGAAGATGCGACTCAAGACTTTGGCCAGACAACAAGATTTTGGAAACTTTTCTCCCTCCTCTAATGGAAACACCAGCTATGATTCACATTCCGAACAACATGATGTTGTTTCAGTTGGAAATTATAGCATGGTAGGATCTGGATATGTTCGACCACAAGTTTTACCGATTCAGGTGTAAGGACCCTCAAGCTCGTCAACGCTATTAGACCAGTCAATTGACGAATTAGACGCTAATGACTCGATTAGTTGGCGTAGATAATAAATGAATAGAAATTAATCTAATAACAATCGGGATACAAAACTAGTACCATTTAACAACTCTCGAAAAGTTACGCAGAATGGACTACTCGAACGTGTCATTCGGATACAGGAAGAAGATGATATCGTCAGTTTCGTACGAAGGGTAAAATTATCATTTCCGGAAAACGCTTTTGATGCAACACTGACACGTTTTGGCTTCCCTTATCGTTTGGATGGGTTCCTTTAGAAATTTTTCCAGTCTTATCCCAACCGAGTAGATAAGCTCGTACATCACCTTCTTCTTCATTCTTATTCTTATTTCTTCTCCTTCTTATTCTCTTTTCTTTCTTCCCCTTTTCTTCTTTCTCAGAGAGTGTTTGAGAGTTGGTTTGAGAGAGGGATACAACCGATGATTTAGAGAAGATGAACAAGAGGATGTCGCTGTCGTTGGTGAAGATATGATAGTGGTGTTAAATCAGAAAAACATAAATTAGAGATTTATGTCTAGACTTTATGTTGTTGCGAATTAAGATGCAAATCGAGTGGTTTGCAGATGAAGAACAATTGGTTTGATGTTTAATTGAAGCGGTAGAGTCGTTCTGATAGATGAATCAAGAGTTAGGGTTTCTCAGTGATTAAATTAGGGTTTCCCAAATGATAGAATTTGAGTTCAATTAGGTGATGATTTAGAAGAATTAAATGGAGTCAGTTGATGGGTTTGTTAGATTGAAGTTGTTTAAGGAAGAAATTGAAGATATGTTTGAATCAGAGAAGCTAAGATTGGGAAATGAATTGGGGTTCATGATAGTTTCAAAGAACATTTAGAAGAAGAGTTTAAAAGTGTTGCTGGGATTTATTGAACTCATGAAGTCGAGGAAAATAAATCAGAGGAGATGACCTGGTGGTGAATGAATTTGAAGCAGATATAAGATTTGTGAGAATTGGTCTCTGAATTTAAGGTTCATGGGTTGAATCATAACTGGAGGAGAAGAGGCTGAAGTCACTGTTTGAGGTAATTGTTCTTCCCATTGAATCTAGTAAAGCTATTTGTTTTCTATGTTGAATTTGTGTGATTGTTAGTTGGATTTAGATTGAGATGCAAGAATTGAGATTGTTTTAGAATGGGTAATTGATATGCAGAGTTACTTGGGCTGAAATTATGTGTATCTGAATTGAGGAATTGAGTTTAAGGAAGGTGTTGATGCTATTATTGTTATGGTTTGTATGAATTAGTGATTTCAAGAGATGGGTATGAGTAATTGTGGTTATTGGATTGAGTATGATGTCAATTGAAATGGCACTATAATTGAATTACAGGTACAATGGACTAGGTTGTGTATGCTTGAACTGGTAGTGGTAATTGGAAATGGTGGTGTTGTCTCTGAAGATGAATGGGGGTTATGGAATAGAATTGAAGTGTATGAACTAAACCTTAAGTGGGTATTGCAAGTAGTTTGGTGTACTGAATGTTAAAGAATTTCCTGAATTAGAGTTGCCGGTGAATTAATTTAGTACAAGTAATTGCAGATGCAATTGGGAGTATGAGTTGATGGTGTTGGTGTTCATGGAGAAACAGTGGAGGTCTGGAAATGCATGTGCTAGAGGTTGTTTGATTATGCAACTGAGGTTGATCTGTTTTGCAGAAGAGTTGGTAGGTACTGGAATTGTAACTTCATGACTAAAGTAGTTGTGGTGATGTTCAGTAGGTTATGGTATATGAGAAGCTTTAACCGTGATTGAGTCAGTGGTCATGATATTGGGAGAGACTGGTCTATTTAACTGGTGGGTGATATGAGGTACAGTTAAAGATAGCTGCAGTTGGGAATGAAACTGATGATAAATGAATTGAAATATGTTGTGTGGTTACAGGAAAGGGTTTATATGGTGGATTGATCTGAGATTGAGCTTAGTTTGATAGTGATTA
This sequence comes from Papaver somniferum, assembly GCF_003573695.1. Lineage (NCBI taxonomy): Eukaryota > Viridiplantae > Streptophyta > Magnoliopsida > Ranunculales > Papaveraceae > Papaver > Papaver somniferum. The sequence continues at coordinate 17,466,407 of NW_020622492.1, forward strand.
TAGAATTTAGATAGTGTTCCTGTGGAGCTTGGAACTGCAATTGCAGGTAAGCCTAGTTTGTAATTGTAATTGAAGTTTGAAGTTTGTTTACATTTTTGAATTGAAGTTTAAATGATAAAGAAGAAGTATATGTGGTAGGAACTGAAGCTGTAATAGTTTAAGTTTAGGCCTTGTGTTGAACTGTCAGACAAAGGTCTGACTAGAATGTTTAGCTGACTCAGTTAGTCTGACTGAGTTGAATCGTTGTGACTCATTGAATTCCTTTTTTGACCTGAGTAGACTCAGTTGACCGAGTTAGACAATTGACCTGACCTTGATCATTGACCCTGCACGCCGACCTTTGACTGACGTTGACTGTTTGTTGACATGTTGACGTTAGTGACCGTTAGTTGACTCAGATATATTGGACCTTAGTTTAATGGGCTTTTAGTGGACTTGGGCTTAGGGACAATTTCTTTAATTAGATGTTTTGGACCTCTTGTGGTATGAGTTGACCTTTGGTTCCTTCAGCAGAGTCTTAGATATTCAAAAGGCTTAGTTATGGACCATGGAATCAACCTAATTAAATTAGTAAACCTTATCTATGCTAAAGATAGATAAATGAAAGATGTAGAACCTTAAATGGGCCTAGAATCATTATAAAGACTTGTATGATTCTTGTGTGATACTTTGGCTAGATTCTTAGAATTCTTGTGTGATTAACAGTTAGTCTATTTAACAACGATCGATTCAAAGGATGAACCAGTGGATCGTGGATCTCGAGGTAGGCGTGGCTTGTCATCAAAAGAGGTGGAAATATATTTGACTCTCTGGTAACCATTATTGTTTTCCTTTACTAAAGTTTATGTTTAACAAACTCATGTATTTTTGTTTGTGCGTTCTATGCATTGCTTAACTTGGTTTACGATAATTCTGTTGATTCTGTTAATATTTCCATGGTTTGGAAAGGACCTGTAATGTGTTGTGGTCAATATGAATTGTTATGGGAAATAAGAATTTCCACGTGTGGTATATAGGATACGCTCCTTCACATGTATACCTAGAGCTTTTATGATATATTGGTCAACAGTTTGCGAGTTCGGAGTTGTCGACATCCATATTTACGATTAGGTGTGGATTTGCGAGTTCGGAATTGCACAACCATAGTATACATTGTTTGAAGAAAGAGATTGTCCGTATTCGTGTTTGTGTATCTCAGTGACTTGGTCACTATTTAATGTCTGAGAAAACATTATTATTTTTTTCTTATTCTTGTTTATGATTACTTAAAAGTTAAATGTTAATTAGTCCCACTTTCAGTTTTCGGAGACAGATCAGAGTTGCGCAGCGAAAGCCACAAGTGTTGACTCCGTTAATTAGTTAACTTCTGCTATGTTTATTATGTTGTTTATTGTATCTGTAAACCAATTGACTATTGTATATGTATCATTTGAGAGAAGTTCATGTATATATATTCTGAGCGGGGTTAGTTTTGGGATAAGTTTTGTAGCATATTTCTTAATTGAATGTTTAAGTGTTTGAATTAGATTCGTGGCGCCTCTTTATTTAGCTAATCTCTTGGATTAGTCAGCTACTAGCTTAGGGGGAGCTACAGTATTGGTATCAGAGCTCACTATTAGATCTTACATGGAAAAAGGTAGAAATAGCCAGTGCCAGTTAGTGAAATAGATTAGTTTAGAATTTGGTTGGGTTTGTGAGATAAATCTTAATCACTAAAAGCTATCAATAATTAAAAGATTTATTTGATTGATTTATTTGCTTGTTTGGTTGTTTGTTTGTGTAATGAAGTAAAAATAGTAGGATACACCAATAGATTTAGCTAATAAGGAATTGAGAATAATTAATCTAAAAAGTATGAACACGTAGATATTCTAATACTTAAAAAATAAAATAAATAGTGAGATTAGTATTATTTATAAATCTTGGAAGTCAGAAATAAACTTGTTAAGCACCTTGACTTATACGTAGGGTCAATAATTTATAATCACATAAATGTTAATAATATTTTTGGGACTCAATAATAATTGAAAGAGTAGTTAGAATATTAGTTCGATCATCAATGTTAATAATAAAAATATTATAATAGTAATTACAAATAATAAAAATAATAATAATTTTAATAAAGTAATGTTAACATTTATCAATTAGTAACATATTAAACTTAATTTAACTAAAATTTCAATAAGGATATATAACGATAAAAATAATAAATTGTGATTAAATAGGTATGGATATCTATGGCTAAGTTATGTAAAGTAAACTAATTACAAATTATATGTTTTGCGGTTAAACTAGATAGTTAATATAATACTTATTAGGCATTAGACGTAAGAAGGTGCGGATATAATGCATAAATAGAAAGACTTAAATTAGTAATCTTGTACCGAATTATCTCTAGTCGATCCTGTAAATCTTTAAAATGAAACAAATATATTTGAAGTAATAATAATAGTATTCGGATGTTTAGTGTAAGATTATAATTCAAAGAAAATAAATTCATATATTAATAGGATACTTTACACTAATAGCAAAATCTAAAGACTATTAAGATATATTATAATTTTATGCAGACTCAAATGTAGATCATATTAAATTACCAACGCCAAAATTTAACAAGATATAGTATATGGATTCAATTTGAATGAATAAAATCGGTTATATCAACCTATTCATGAATGTAGAATTATATTTAGAAGATTAAGGCTTAATGTACTAACTGGACTAGCAACTTAAGAATAATGAGAATAATAATACAGTTGACAATAGTATTCCAATAATTAGGATGGTCGTAAATTTATAATAGATAATATTCGGAAAATCTATGTGTGGTATTACCGTAAAGTTAAAATTATGAAATATTATAAATTGACGTAAAATCGAATTGGGATTACCTATATTGGTAAAATAAATTTTGATGATTAAATTGCTTAAAAGTATGTAAATTATTTATATATTTTACGAATTAAATTTATCAAACTTATACCAGTTATGCTAAAAGTTTAGAGATTAATTAATACTTATAATTTAATACTTAGTTAATCCAGCACTGGGGAATAGTGAAGGTTGTGTTCTCTCTGGTCGTAGGAAGGCATTGTTGGGACTGGCCAACCTTGACATGGCAACTACATTCAGAGATGACCGATCATAGAAGCTTAGTATTATTCTTTAGGAAACAGATAGATATAAATTCACTTAGAAATAAATTCGTAGGAATCTCCTTTGTAATTAGAGACAAGTATTTTATAAGATAAAAATTAGTGTAAGAAACTTAGACTTCCTTATTTGATAGAACTTAACTCAATGTAATTGAACTTAGAGCTACAAATTTTAGATTTTAGTTATAGAGCTATATAGGGTTGTGCTTTGTTTATGTTGTTTGCGCTTAGATAAGAGATGCGGTTATTCTATAAGGTGGGGAGCTTTTGAAGACCATAAGGATGGTTTGATTTTCGAGGACGAAAATGTATAAGGTGGGGAGAATGTAAGGACCCTCAAGCTCGTCAACGCTATTAGACCCAGTCAATTGACGAATTAGCCGCTAATGACTTGATTAGTTAGCGTAGATACTAAATTAATAGAAAAATCCAATAACAATCGGGATACGAAACTAGTACCGTTCAACATCTCTCGAAAAGTTACGCAGAATGGACTAGTCGAACGTGTCATTCGAATACCGGAAGAAGATGATATCGTCAGTTTCGTACGAAGGGTAAAATCGTCATTTCAGGAAAACGCTTTTGATGCAACACTGACACGTTTTGGCTTCCCTTATCGTTTGGATGGCTTCCTTTAGCAATTTTTCCAGTCTTATCCCAACCGAGTAGATAAGCTCGTAAATCACCTTCTTCTTCATTTTTATTCTTAGAGCTTCTCCAATGGTGAACGTGGATGTTTCATATGTGGCACCATTTTTAAGACATCCTCTAGATATAAAATCCTAAATATTAGGAAAAAATAAATTTTATCTCCAACCCATTAGATTGTTTCATCTTTCTTTACTTATTTGTAGGCATATAATTGGTTAAAATTATTTTCATTATTGTTCTCATTGATTTTTATTAGTCAAAGTGTGACTAGGATGGGAAGACATCCTCTAAGTGAATGTCTAAAACTAGAGGTTCACCTAGAGGATGTCTAACATTTTTTTGCCACCTCATCCCCACATCAATGGGCTGGAGATAATTTTTTATAAATATGGTTGTGCATCCTATGTGGATTAATACTTTTCCCCTCACATACATTCCATTGGAGAAGCTCTTATTTCTTCTCCTTCTTCTTCTGTTTTCTTTCTTCCACTGTTCTTCTTTCTCAGCGAGTGTTTGAGAGTTGGTTTGAGAGAGGGATACAATCGATGATTTAGAGAAGATGAACAAGAGGATGCCACTGCCGTTGGTGAAGAGATGAGAGTGGTGTTAAATCAGAAAAACATAAATTAGAGATTTATGTCTAGACTTTATGTTGTTGCGAATTAAGATGCAAATCGAGTGGTTTGCAGATGAAGAACAATTGGGTTGATGTTTAATTGAAGCGGTAGAGTCGTTCTGATAGATGAATCAAGAGTTAGGGTTTCTCAGTAATTAAATTAGGGTTTCCCAGATAATCGAATTTGAGTTCAATTAGGTGATGATTAAGAAGAATTAAATGGAGTCAGTTGATGGGTTTGTTAGATTGAAGTTGTTTAAGGAAGAAATTGAAGATATGTTTGAATCAAAGAAGCGAAGATTGGGAAATGAATTGGGGTTCATGATAGTTTCAAAGAACATTTAGAAGAAGAGTTTAAAAGTGTTGCTGGGATTTATTGAACTCATGAAGTCGAGGAAAATAAATCAGAGGAGATGACCTGGTGGTGAATGAATTTGAAGCAGATATAAGATTTGTGAGAATTGGTCTCTGAATTTAAGGTTCATGGGTTGAATCATAACTGGAGGAGAAGAGGCTGAAGTCACTGTTTGAGGTAATTGTTCTTCCCATTGAATCTAGTAAAGCTATTTGTTTTCTATGTTGAATTTGTGTGATTGTTAGTTGGATTTAGATTGAGATGCAAGAATTGAGATTGTTTTAGAATGGGTAATTGATATGCAGAGTTACTTGGGCTGAAATTATGTGTATCTGAATTGAGGAATTGAGTTTAAGGAAGGTGTTGATGCTATTATTGTTATGGTTTGTATGAATTAGTGATTTCAAGAGATGGGTATGAGTAATTGTGGTTATTGGATTGAGTATGATGTCAATTGAAATGGCACTATAATTGAATTACAGGTACAATGGACTAGGTTGTGTATGCTTGAACTGGTAGTGGTAATTGGAAATGGTGGTGTTGTCTCTGAAGATGAATGGGGGTTATGGAATAGAATTGAAGTGTATGAACTAAACCTTAAGTGGGTATTGCAAGTAGTTTGGTGTACTGAATGTTAAAGAATTTCCTGAATTAGAGTTGCCGGTGAATATAATTTAGTACAAGTAATTGCAGATGCAATTGGGAGTATGAGTTGATGGTGTTGGTGTTCATGGAGAAACAGTGGAGGTCTGGAAATGCATGTGCTAGAGGTTGTTTGATTATGCAACTGAGGTTGATCTGTTTTGCAGAAGAGTTGGTAGGTACTGGAATTGTAACTTCATGACTAAAGTAGTTGTGGTGATGTTCAGTAGGTTATGGTATATGAGAAGCTTTAACCGTGATTGAGTCAGTGGTCATGATATTGGGAGAGACTTGGTCTATTTTAACTGGTGGGTGATATGAGGTACAGTTAAAGATAGCTGCAGTTGGGAATGAAACTGATGATAAATGAATTGAAATATGTTGTGTGGTTACAGGAAAGGGTTTATATGGGTGGATTGATCTGAGATTGAGCTTAGTTTGATAGTGATTATAGAATTTAGATAGTGTTCCTGTGAGAGCTTGGAACTGCAATTGCAGGTAAGCCTAGTTTGTAATTGTAATTGAAGTTTGAAGTTTGTTTACATTTTTGAATTGAAGTTTAAATGATAAAGAAGAAGTATATGTGGTAGGAACTGAAGCTGTAATAGTTTAAGTTTAGGCCTTGTGTTGAACTGTCAGACAAAGGTCTGACTAGAATGTTTAGCTGACTCAGTTAGTCTGACTGAGTTGAATCGTTGTGACTCATTGAATTCCTTGTTTTGACCTGAGTAGACTCAGTTGACCGAGTTAGACAATTGACCTGACCTTGATCATTGACCCTGCACGCCGACCTTTGACTGACGTTGACTGTTTGTTGACATGTTGACCGTTAGTGACCGTTAGTTGACTCAGATATATTGGACCTTAGTTTAATGGGCTATTTGTGGACTTGGGCTTAGGGACAATTTCTTTAATTAGATGTTTTGGACCTCTTGTGGTATGAGTTGACCTTTGGTTCCTTCAGCAGAGTCTTAGATATTCAAAAGGCTTAGTTATGGACCATGGAATCAACCTAATTAAATTAGTAAACCTTATCTATGCTAAAGATAGATAAATGAAAGATGTAGAACCTTAAATGGGCCTAGAATCATTATAAAGACTTGTATGATTCTTGTGTGATACTTTGGCTAGATTCTTAGAATTCTTGTGTGATTAACAGTTAGTCTATTTAACAACGATCGATTCAAAGGATGAACCAGTGGATCGTGGATCTCGAGGTAGGCGTGGCTTGTCATCAAAAGAGGTGGAATATATTTGACTCTCTGGTAACCATTATTGTTTTCCTTTACTAAAGTTTATGTTTAACAAACTCATGTATTTTGTTTGTGCGTTCTATGCATTGTTAACTTGGTTTACGATAATTCTGTTGATTCTGTTAATATTTCCATGGTTTGGAAAGGACCTGTAATGTGTTGTGGTCAATATGAATTGTTATGGGAAATAAGAATTTCCACGTGTGGTATATAGGATACGCTCCTTCACATGTATACCTAGAGCTTTTGATATATTGGTCACAGTTTGCGAGTTCGGAGTTGTCGACATCCATATTTACGATTAGGTGTGGATTTGCGAGTTCGGAATTGCACAACCATAGTATACATTGTTTGAAGAAAGAGATTGTCCGTATTCGTGTTTGTGTATCTCAGTGACTTGGTCACTATTTAATGTCTGAGAAAACATTATTATTTTTTTCTTATTCTTGTTTATGATTACTTAAAAGTTAAATGTAATTAGTCCCACTTTCAGTTTTCGGAGACAGATCAGAGTTGCGCAGCGAAAGCCACAAGTGTTGACTCCGTTAATTAGTTAACTTCTGCTATGTTTATTATGTTGTTGTATCTGTAAACCAATTGACTATTGTATATGTATCATTTGAGAGAAGTTCATGTATATATATTCTGAGCGGGGTTAGTTTTGGGATAAGTTTTGTAGCATATTTCTTAATTGAATGTTTAAGTGTTTGAATTAGATTCGTGGCGCCTCTTTATTTAGCTAATCTCTTGGATTAGTCAGCTACTAGCTTAGGGGGAGCTACAGTATTGGTATCAGAGCTCACTATGATCTTACATGGAAAAAGGTAGAAATAGCCAGTGCCAGTTAGTGAAATAGATTAGTTTAGAATTTGGTTGGGTTTGTGAGATAAATCTTAATCACTAAAAGCTATCAATAATTAAAAGATTTATTTGATTGATTTATTTGCTTGTTTGGTTGTTTGTTTGTGTAATGAAGTAAAAGTAGGATACACCAATAGATTTAGCTAATAAGGAATTGAGAATTTAATCTAAAAAGTAACACGTAGATATTCTAATACTTAAAAAATAAAATAAATAGTGAGATTAGTATTATTTATAAATCTTGGAAGTCAGAAATAAACTTGTTAAGCACCTTGACTTATACGTAGGGTCAATAATTTATAATCACATAAATGTTAATAATATTTTGGGACTCAATAATAATTGAAAGAGTAGTTAGAATATTAGTTCGATCATCAATGTAATAATAAAAATATTATAATAGTAATTACAAATAATAAAAATATATAATTTTAATAAAGTAATGTTAACATTTATCAATTAGTAACATATTAACTTAATTTAACTAAAATTTCAATAAGGATATATAACGATAAAAATAATAAATTGTGATTAAATAGGTATGGATATCTATGGCTAAGTTATGTAAAGTAAACTAATTACAAATTATATGTTTTGCGGTTAAACTAGATAGTTAATATATACTTATTAGGCATTAGACGTAAGAAGGTGCGGATATAATGCATAAATAGAAAGACTTAAATTAGTAATCTTGTACCGAATTATCTCTAGTCGATCCTGTAAATCTTTAAAATGAAACAAATATATTTGAAGTAATAATAATAGTATTCGGATGTTAGTGTAAGATTATAATTCAAAGAAAATAATTCATATATTAATAGGATACTTTACACTATAGCAAAATCTAAAGACTATTAAGATATATTATATAATTTTATGCAGACTCAAATGTAGATCATATTAAATTACCAACGCCAAAATTTAACAAGATATAGTATATGGATTCAATTTGAATGAATAAAATCGGTTATATCAACCTATTCATGAATGTAGAATTATATTTAGAAGATTAAGGCTTAATGTACTAACTGGACTAGCAACTTAAGAATAATGAGAATAATACAGTTGACAATAGTATTCCAATAATTAGGATGGTCGTAAATTTATAATAGATAATATTCGGAAAATCTATGTGTGGTATTACCGTAAAGTTAAAATTATGAAATATTATAAATTGACGTAAAATCGAATTGGGATTACCTATATTGGTAAAATAAATTTTGATGATTAAATTGCTTAAAAGTATGTAAATTATTTATATATTTTACGAATTAAATTTATCAAACTTATACCAGTTATGCTAAAAGTTTAGAGATTAATTAATACTTATAATTTAATACTTAGTTAATCCAGCACTGGGGAATAGTGAAGGTTGTGTTCTCTCTGGTCGTAGGAAGGCATTGTTGGGACTGGCCAACCTTGACATGGCAACTACATTCAGAGATGACCGATCATAGAAGCTTAGTATTATTCTTTAGGAAACAGATAGATATAAATTCACTTAGAAATAAATTCGTAGGAATCTCCTTTGTAATTAGAGACAAGTATTTTATAAGATAAAAATTAGTGTAAGAAACTTAGACTTCCTTATTTGATAGAACTTAACTCAATGTAATTGAACTTAGAGCTACAAATTTTAGATTTTAGTTATAGAGCTATATAGGGTTGTGCTTTGTTTATGTTGTTTGCGCTTAGATAAGAGATGCGGTTATTCTATAAGGTGGGGAGCTTTTGAAGACCATAAGGATGGTTTGATTTTCGAGGACGAAAATGTATAAGGTGGGGAGAATGTAAGGACCCTCAAGCTCGTCAACGCTATTAGACCCAGTCAATTGACGAATTAGCCGCTAATGACTTGATTAGTTAGCGTAGATACTAAATTAATAGAAATTAATCCAATAACAATCGGGATACGAAACTAGTACCGTTCAACATCTCTCGAAAAGTTACGCAGAATGGACTAGTCGAACGTGTCATTCGAATACCGGAAGAAGATGATATCGTCAGTTTCGTACGAAGGGTAAAATCGTCATTTCAGGAAAACGCTTTTGATGCAACACTGACACGTTTTGGCTTCCCTTATCGTTTGGATGGCTTCCTTTAGCAATTTTTCCAGTCTTATCCCAACCGAGTAGATAAGCTCGTAAATCACCTTCTTCTTCATTTTTATTCTTAGAGCTTCTCCAATGGTGAACGTGGATGTTTCATATGTGGCACCATTTTTAAGACATCCTCTAGATATAAAATCCTAAATATTAGGAAAAAATAAATTTTATCTCCAACCCATTAGATTGTTTCATCTTTCTTTACTTATTTGTAGGCATATAATTGGTTAAAATTATTTTCATTATTGTTCTCATTGATTTTTATTAGTCAAAGTGTGACTAGGATGGGAAGACATCCTCTAAGTGAATGTCTAAAACTAGAGGTTCACCTAGAGGATGTCTAACATTTTTTTGCCACCTCATCCCCACATCAATGGGCTGGAGATAATTTTTATAAATATGGTTGTGCATCCTATGTGGATTAATACTTTTCCCCCACATACATTCCATTGGAGAAGCTCTTATTTCTTCTCCTTCTTCTTCTGTTTTCTTTCTTCCACTGTTCTTCTTTCTCAGCGAGTGTTTGAGAGTTGGTTTGAGAGAGGGATACAATCGATGATTTAGAGAAGATGAACAAGAGGATGCCACTGCCGTTGGTGAAGAGATGAGAGTGGTGTTAAATCAGAAAAACATAAATTAGAGATTTATGTCTAGACTTTATGTTGTTGCGAATTAAGATGCAAATCGAGTGGTTTGCAGATGAAGAACAATTGGGTTGATGTTTAATTGAAGCGGTAGAGTCGTTCTGATAGATGAATCAAGAGTTAGGGTTTCTCAGTAATTAAATTAGGGTTTCCCAGATAATCGAATTTGAGTTCAATTAGGTGATGATTAAGAAGAATTAAATGGAGTCAGTTGATGGGTTTGTTAGATTGAAGTTGTTTAAGGAAGAAATTGAAGATATGTTTGAATCAAAGAAGCGAAGATTGGGAAATGAATTGGGGTTCATGATAGTTTCAAAGAACATTTAGAAGAAGAGTTTAAAAGTGTTGCTGGGATTTATTGAACTCATGAAGTCGAGGAAAATAAATCAGAGGAGATGACCTGGTGGTGAATGAATTTGAAGCAGATATAAGATTGTGAGAATTGGTCTCTGAATTAAGGTTCATGGGTTGAATCACAATTGGAGGAGAAGAGGCTGAAGTCATTTTGAGGTAATTGTTCTTCCCATTGAATCTATAAAGCTATTTGTTTTCTATGTTGAATTTGTGTGATTGTTAGTTGGATTTAGATTGAGATGCAAGAATTGAGATGTTTTAGAATGGGTAATTGATATGCAGATTACTTGGGCTGAAATTATGTGTATCTGAATTGAGGAATTGAGTTTAAGGAAGGTGTTGATGCTATTTGTTATGGTTTGTATGAATTAGTGATTTCAAGAGATGGGTATGAGTAATTGTGGTTATTGGATTGAGTATGATGTCAATTGAATGGCACTATAATTGAATTACAGGTACATGGACTAGGTTGTGTATGCTTGAACTGGTAGTGGTAATTGGAAATGGTGGTGTGTCTCTGAAGATGAATGGGGGTTATGGAATAGAATTGAAGTGTATGAACTAAACCTTAAGTGGGTATTGCAAGTTTTGGTGTACTGAATGTTAAAGAATTTCCTGAATTAGAGTTGCCGGTGATATAATTTAGTACAAGTAATTGCAGATGCAATTGGGAGTATGCGTTGATGGTGTTGGTGTTCATGGAGAAACAGTGGAGGTCTGGAAATGCATGTGCTAGAGGTTGTTTGATTATGCAACTGAGGTTGATCTGTTTTGCAGAAGAGTTGGTAGGTACTGGAATTGTAACTTCATGACTAAAGTAGTTGTGGTGATGTTCAGTAGGTTATGGTATATGAGAAGCTTTAACCGTGATTGAGTCAGTGGTCATGATATTGGGAGAGACTTGGTCTATTTTAACTGGTGGGTGATATGAGGTACAGTTAAAGATAGCTGCAGTTGGGAATGAAACTGATGATAAATGAATTGAAATATGTTGTGTGGTTACAGGAAAGGGTTTATATGGGTGGATTGATCTGAGATTGAGCTTAGTTTGATAGTGATTATAGAATTTTAGATAGTGTTCCTGTGAGAGCTTGGAACTGCAATTGCAGGTAAGCCTAGTTTGTAATTGTAATTGAAGTTTGAAGTTTGTTTACATTTTTGAATTGAAGTTTAAATGATAAAGAAGAAGTATATGTGGTAGGAACTGAAGCTGTAATAGTTTAAGTTTAGGCCTTGTGTTGAACTGTCAGACAAAGGTCTGACTAGAATGTTTAGCTGACTCAGTTAGTCTGACTGAGTTGAATCGTTGTGACTCATTGAATTCCTTGTTTTGACCTGAGTAGACTCAGTTGACCGAGTTAGACAATTGACCTGACCTTGATCATTGACCCTGCACGCCGACCTTTGACTGACGTTGACTGTTTGTTGACATGTTGACCGTTAGTGACCGTTAGTTGACTCAGATATATTGGACCTTAGTTTAATGGGCTATTTTAGTGGACTTGGGCTTAGGGACAATTTCTTTAATTAGATGTTTTGGACCTCTTGTGGTATGAGTTGACCTTTGGTTCCTTCAGCAGAGTCTTAGATATTCAAAAGGCTTAGTTATGGACCATGGAATCAACCTAATTAAATTAGTAAACCTTATCTATGCTAAAGATAGATAAATGAAAGATGTAGAACCTTAAATGGGCCTAGAATCATTATAAAGACTTGTATGATTCTTGTGTGATACTTTGGCTAGATTCTTAGAATTCTTGTGTGATTAACAGTTAGTCTATTTAACAACGATCGATTCAAAGGATGAACCAGTGGATCGTGGATCTCGAGGTAGGCGTGGCTTGTCATCAAAAGAGGTGGAAATATATTTGACTCTCTGGTAACCATTATTGTTTTCCTTTACTAAAGTTTATGTTTAACAAACTCATGTATTTTTGTTTGTGCGTTCTATGCATTGCTTAACTTGGTTTACGATAATTCTGTTGATTCTGTTAATATTTCCATGGTTTGGAAAGGACCTGTAATGTGTTGTGGTCAATATGAATTGTTATGGGAAATAAGAATTTCCACGTGTGGTATATAGGATACGCTCCTTCACATGTATACCTAGAGCTTTTATGATATATTGGTCAACAGTTTGCGAGTTCGGAGTTGTCGACATCCATATTTACGATTAGGTGTGGATTTGCGAGTTCGGAATTGCACAACCATAGTATACATTGTTTGAAGAAAGAGATTGTCCGTATTCGTGTTTGTGTATCTCAGTGACTTGGTCACTATTTAATGTCTGAGAAAACATTATTATTTTTTTCTTATTCTTGTTTATGATTACTTAAAAGTTAAATGTTAATTAGTCCCACTTTCAGTTTTCGGAGACAGATCAGAGTTGCGCAGCGAAAGCCACAAGTGTTGACTCCGTTAATTAGTTAACTTCTGCTATGTTTATTATGTTGTTTATTGTATCTGTAAACCAATTGACTATTGTATATGTATCATTTGAGAGAAGTTCATGTATATATATTCTGAGCGGGGTTAGTTTTGGGATAAGTTTTGTAGCATATTTCTTAATTGAATGTTTAAGTGTTTGAATTAGATTCGTGGCGCCTCTTTATTTAGCTAATCTCTTGGATTAGTCAGCTACTAGCTTAGGGGGAGCTACAGTATTGGTATCAGAGCTCACTATTAGATCTTACATGGAAAAAGGTAGAAATAGCCAGTGCCAGTTAGTGAAATAGATTAGTTTAGAATTTGGTTGGGTTTGTGAGATAAATCTTAATCACTAAAAGCTATCAATAATTAAAAGATTTATTTGATTGATTTATTTGCTTGTTTGGTTGTTTGTTTGTGTAATGAAGTAAAAATAGTAGGATACACCAATAGATTTAGCTAATAAGGAATTGAGAATAATTAATCTAAAAAGTATGAACACGTAGATATTCTAATACTTAAAAAATAAAATAAATAGTGAGATTAGTATTATTTATAAATCTTGGAAGTCAGAAATAAACTTGTTAAGCACCTTGACTTATACGTAGGGTCAATAATTTATAATCACATAAATGTTAATAATTTTTGGGACTCAATAATAATTGAAAGAGTAGTTAGAATATTAGTTCGATCATCAATGTTAATAATAAAAATATTATAATAGTAATTACAAATAATAAAAATAATAATTTTAATAAAGTAATGTTAACATTTATCAATTAGTAACATATTAAACTTAATTTAACTAAAATTTCAATAAGGATATATAACGATAAAAATAATAAATTGTGATTAAATAGGTATGGATATCTATGGCTAAGTTATGTAAAGTAAACTAATTACAAATTATATGTTTTGCGGTTAAACTAGATAGTTAATATAAACTTATTAGGCATTAGACGTAAGAAGGTGCGGATATAATGCATAAATAGAAAGACTTAAATTAGTAATCTTGTACCGAATTATCTCTAGTCGATCCTGTAAATCTTTAAAATGAAACAAATATATTTGAAGTAATAATAATAGTATTCGGATGTTTAGTGTAAGATTATAATTCAAAGAAAATAAATTCATATATTAATAGGATACTTTACACTAATAGCAAAATCTAAAGACTATTAAGATATATTATAATTTTATGCAGACTCAAATGTAGATCATATTAAATTACCAACGCCAAAATTTAACAAGATATAGTATATGGATTCAATTTGAATGAATAAAATCGGTTATATCAACCTATTCATGAATGTAGAAATATTTAGAAGATTAAGGCTTAATGTACTAACTGGACTAGCAACTTAAGAATAATGAGAATAATAATACAGTTGACAATAGTATTCCAATAATTAGGATGGTCGTAAATTTATAATAGATAATATTCGGAAAATCTATGTGTGGTATTACCGTAAAGTTAAAATTATGAAATATTATAAATTGACGTAAAATCGAATTGGGATTACCTATATTGGTAAAATAAATTTTGATGATTAAATTGCTTAAAAGTATGTAAATTATTTATATATTTTACGAATTAAATTTATCAAACTTATACCAGTTATGCTAAAAGTTTAGAGATTAATTAATACTTATAATTTAATACTTAGTTAATCCAGCACTGGGGAATAGTGAAGGTTGTGTTCTCTCTGGTCGTAGGAAGGCATTGTTGGGACTGGCCAACCTTGACATGGCAACTACATTCAGAGATGACCGATCATAGAAGCTTAGTATTATTCTTTAGGAAACAGATAGATATAAATTCACTTAGAAATAAATTCGTAGGAATCTCCTTTGTAATTAGAGACAAGTATTTTATAAGATAAAAATTAGTGTAAGAAACTTAGACTTCCTTATTTGATAGAACTTAACTCAATGTAATTGAACTTAGAGCTACAAATTTTAGATTTTAGTTATAGAGCTATATAGGGTTGTGCTTTGTTTATGTTGTTTGCGCTTAGATAAGAGATGCGGTTATTCTATAAGGTGGGGAGCTTTTGAAGACCATAAGGATGGTTTGATTTTCGAGGACGAAAATGTATAAGGTGGGGAGAATGTAAGGACCCTCAAGCTCGTCAACGCTATTAGACCCAGTCAATTGACGAATTAGCCGCTAATGACTGATTGTTAGTTAGCGTAGATACTAAATTAATAGAAATTAATCCAATAACAATCGGGATACGAAACTAGTACCGTTCAACATCTCTCGAAAAGTACGCAGAATGGACTAGTCGAACGTGTCATTCGAATACCGGAAGAAGATGATATCGTCAGTTTCGTACGAAGGGTAAAATCGTCATTTCAGGAAAACGCTTTTGATGCAACACTGACACGTTTTGGCTTCCCTTATCGTTGGATGGCTTCCTTTAGCAATTTTTCCAGTCTTATCCCAACCGAGTAGAAAGCTCGTAAATCACCTTCTTCTTCATTTTATTCTTAGAGCTTCTCCAATGGTGAACGTGGATGTTTCATATGTGGCCATTTTTAAGACATCCTCTAGATATAAATCCTAAATATTAGGAAAAAATAAATTTTATCTCCAACCCATTAGATTGTTTCATCTTTCTTTACTTATTTGTAGGCATATAATTGGTTAAAATTATTTTCATTATTGTTCTCATTGATTTTTATTAGTCAAAGTGTGACTAGGATGGGAAGACATCCTCTAAGTGAATGTCTAAAACTAGAGGTTCACCTAGAGGATGTCTAACATTTTTTGCCACCTCATCCCCACATCAATGGGTGGAGAATTTTTTATAAATATGGTTGTGCATCCTATGTGGATTAATACTGTTCCCCTCACATACATTCCATTGGAGAAGCTCTTATTTCTTCTCCTTCTTCTTCTGTTTTCTTTCTTCCACTGTTCTTCTTTCTCAGCGAGTGTTTGAGAGTTGGTTTGAGAGAGGGATACAATCGATGATTTAGAGAAGATGAACAAGAGGATGCCACTGCCGTTGGTGAAGAGATGAGAGTGGTGTTAAATCAGAAAAACATAAATTAGAGATTTATGTCTAGACTTTATGTTGTTGCGAATTAAGATGCAAATCGAGTGGTTTGCAGATGAAGAACAATTGGGTTGATGTTTAATTGAAGCGGTAGAGTCGTTCTGATAGATGAATCAAGAGTTAGGGTTTCTCAGTAATTAAATTAGGGTTTCCCAGATAATCGAATTTGAGTTCAATTAGGTGATGATTAAGAAGAATTAAATGGAGTCAGTTGATGGGTTTGTTAGATTGAAGTTGTTTAAGGAAGAAATTGAAGATATGTTTGAATCAAAGAAGCGAAGATTGGGAAATGAATTGGGGTTCATGATAGTTTCAAAGAACATTTAGAAGAAGAGTTTAAAAGTGTTGCTGGGATTTATTGAACTCATGAAGTCGAGGAAAATAAATCAGAGGAGATGACCTGGTGGTGAATGAATTTGAAGCAGATATAAGATTTGTGAGAATTGGTCTCTGAATTTAAGGTTCATGGGTTGAATCATAACTGGAGGAGAAGAGGCTGAAGTCACTTGAGGTAATTGTTCTTCCCATTGAATCTAGTAAAGCTATTTGTTTTCTATGTTGAATTTGTGTGATTGTTAGTTGGATTTAGATTGAGATGCAAGAATTGAGATTGTTTTAGAATGGGTAATTGATATGCAGAGTTACTTGGGCTGAAATTATGTGTATCTGAATTGAGGAATTGAGTTTAAGGAAGGTGTTGATGCTATTATTTTATGGTTTGTATGAATTAGTGATTTCAAGAGATGGGTATGAGTAATTGGTTATTGGATTGAGTATGATGTCAATTGAAATGGCACTATAATTGAATTACAGGTACAATGGACTAGGTTGTGTATGCTTGAACTGGTAGTGGTAATTGGAAATGGTGGTGTTGTCTCTGAAGATGAATGGGGGTTATGGAATAGAATTGAAGTGTATGAACTAAACCTTAAGTGGGTATTGCAAGTAGTTTGGTGTACTGAATGTTAAAGAATTTCCTGAATTAGAGTTGCGGTGATAATTTAGTACAAGTAATTGCAGATGCAATTGGGAGTATGAGTTGATGGTGTTGGTGTTCATGGAGAAACAGTGAGTCTGGAAATGCATGTGCTAGAGGTTGTTTGATTATGCAACTGAGGTTGATCTGTTTTGCAGAAGAGTTGGTAGGTACTGGAATTGTAACTTCATGACTAAAGTAGTTGTGGTGATGTTCAGTAGGTTATGGTATATGAGAAGCTTTAACCGTGATTGAGTCAGTGGTCATGATATTGGGAGAGACTTGGTCTTTTAACTGGGGGTGATATGAGGTACAGTTAAAGATAGCTGCAGTTGGGAATGAAACTGATGATAAATGAATTGAATATGTTGTGTGGTTACAGGAAAGGGTTTATATGGGTGGATTGATCTGAGATTGAGCTTAGTTTGATAGTGATTATAGAATTTTAGATAGTGTTCCTGTGAGAGCTTGGAACTGCAATTGCAGGTAAGCCTAGTTTGTAATTGTAATTGAAGTTTGAAGTTTGTTTACATTTTTGAATTGAAGTTTAAATGATAAAGAAGAAGTATATGTGGTAGGAACTGAAGCTGTAATAGTTTAAGTTTAGGCCTTGTGTTGAACTGTCAGACAAAGGTCTGACTAGAATGTTTAGCTGACTCAGTTAGTCTGACTGAGTTGAATCGTTGTGACTCATTGAATTCCTGTTTTGACCTGAGTAGACTCAGTTGACCGAGTTAGACAATTGACCTGACCTTGATCATTGACCCTGACGCCGACCTTTGACTGACGTTGACTGTTTGTTGACATGTTGACGTTAGTGACCGTTAGTTGACTCATATATTGGACCTTAGTTTAGCTTTTAGTGGACTGGGCTTAGGGACAATTTCTTTAATTAGATGTTTTGGACCTCTTGTGGTATGAGTTGACCTTTGGTTCCTTCAGCAGAGTCTTAGATATTCAAAAGGCTTAGTTATGGACCATGGAATCAACCTAATTAAATTAGTAAACCTTCTATGCTAAAGATAGATAAATGAAAGATGTAGAACCTTAAATGGGCCTAGAATCATTATAAAGACTTGTATGATTCTTGTGTGATACTTTTGGCTAGATTCTTAGAATTTTGTGTGATTAACAGTTAGTCTATTTAACAACGATCGATTCAAAGGATGAACCAGTGGATCGTGGATCTCGAGGTAGGCGTGGCTTGTCATCAAAAGAGGTGGAATATATTTGACTCTTGGTAACCATTATTGTTTTCCTTTACTAAAGTTTATGTTTAACAAACTCATGTATTTTTGTTTGTGCGTTCTATGCATTGCTTAACTTGGTTTACGATAATTCTGTTGATTCTGTTAATATTTCCATGGTTTGGAAAGGACCTGTAATGTGTTGTGGTCAATATGAATTGTTATGGGAAATAAGAATTTCCACGTGTGGTATATAGGATACGCTCCTTCACATGTATACCTAGAGCTTTTATGATATATTGGTCAACAGTTTGCGAGTTCGGAGTTGTCGACATCCATATTTACGATTAGGTGTGGATTTGCGAGTTCGGAATTGCACAACCATAGTATACATTGTTTGAAGAAAGAGATTGTCCGTATTCGTGTTTGTGTATCTCAGTGACTTGGTCACTATTTAATGTCTGAGAAAACATTATTATTTTTTTCTTATTCTTGTTTATGATTACTTAAAAGTTAAATGTTAATTAGTCCCACTTTCAGTTTTCGGAGACAGATCAGAGTTGCGCAGCGAAAGCCACAAGTGTTGACTCCGTTAATTAGTTAACTTCTGCTATTTATTATGTTGTTTATTGTATCTGTAAACCATTGACTATTGTATATGTATCATTTGAGAGAAGTTCATGTATATATATTCTGAGCGGGGTTAGTTTTGGGATAAGTTTTGTAGCATATTTCTTAATTGAATGTTTAAGTGTTTGAATTAGATTCGTGGCGCCTCTTTATTTAGCTAATCTCTTGGATTAGTCAGCTACTAGCTTAGGGGGAGCTACAGTATTGGTATCAGAGCTCACTATTAGATCTTACATGGAAAAAGGTAGAAATAGCCAGTGCCAGTTAGTGAAATAGATTAGTTTAGAATTTGGTTGGGTTTGTGAGATAAATCTTAATCACTAAAAGCTATCAATAATTAAAAGATTTATTTGATTGATTTATTTGCTTGTTTGGTGTTTGTTTGTGTAATGAAGTAAAAATAGTAGGATACACCAATAGATTTAGCTAATAAGGAATTGAGAATAATTAATCTAAAAAGTATGAACACGTAGATATTCTAATACTTAAAAAATAAAATAAATAGTGAGATTAGTATTATTTATAAATCTTGGAAGTCAGAAATAAACTTGTTAAGCACCTTGACTTATACGTAGGGTCAATAATTTATAATCACATAAATGTTAATAATATTTTTGGGACTCAATAATAATTGAAAGAGTAGTTAGAATATTAGTTCGATCATCAATGTTAATAATAAAAATATATAATAGTAATTACAAAAAAAAAATAATAATAATTTTAATAAAGTAATGTTAACATTTATCAATTAGTAACATATTAACTTAATTTAACTAAAATTTCAATAAGGATATTAACGATAAAAATAATAAATTGTGATTAAATAGGTATGGATATATGGCTAAGTTATGTAAAGTAAACTAATTACAAATTATATGTTTTGCGGTTAAACTAGATAGTTAATATAAACTTATTAGGCATTAGACGTAAGAAGGTGCGGATATAATGCATAAATAGAAAGACTTAAATTAGTAATCTTGTACCGAATTATCTCTAGTCGATCCTGTAAATCTTTAAAATGAAACAAATATATTTGAAGTAATAATAATAGTATTCGGATGTTTAGTGTAAGATTATAATTCAAAGAAAATAAATTCATTATTAATAGGATACTTTACACTAATAGCAAATCTAAAGACTATTAAGATATATTATAATTTTATGCAGACTCAAATGTAGATCATATTAAATTACCAACGCCAAAATTTAACAAGATATAGTATATGGATTCAATTTGAATGATAAAATCGGTTATATCAACCTATTCATGAATGTAGAATTATATTTAGAAGATTAAGGCTTAATGTACTAACTGGACTAGCAACTTAAGAATAATGAGAATAATAATACAGTTGACAATAGTATTCCAATAATTAGGATGGTCGTAAATTTATAATAGATAATATTCGGAAAATCTATGTGTGGTATTACCGTAAAGTTAAAATTATGAAATATTATAAATTGACGTAAAATCGAATTGGGATTACCTATATTGGTAAAATAAATTTTGATGATTAAATTGCTTAAAAGTATGTAAATTATTTATATATTTTACGAATTAAATTTATCAAACTTATACCAGTTATGCTAAAAGTTTAGAGATTAATTAATACTTATAATTTAATACTTAGTTAATCCAGCACTGGGGAATAGTGAAGGTTGTGTTCTCTCTGGTCGTAGGAAGGCATTGTTGGGACTGGCCAACCTTGACATGGCAACTACATTCAGAGATGACCGATCATAGAAGCTTAGTATTATTCTTTAGGAAACAGATAGATATAAATTCACTTAGAAATAAATTCGTAGGAATCTCCTTTGTAATTAGAGACAAGTATTTTATAAGATAAAAATTAGTGTAAGAAACTTAGACTTCCTTATTTGATAGAACTTAACTCAATGTAATTGAACTTAGAGCTACAAATTTTAGATTTTAGTTATAGAGCTATATAGGGTTGTGCTTTGTTTATGTTGTTTGCGCTTAGATAAGAGATGCGGTTATTCTATAAGGTGGGGAGCTTTTGAAGACCATAAGGATGGTTTGATTTTCGAGGACGAAAATGTATAAGGTGGGGAGAATGTAAGGACCCTCAAGCTCGTCAACGCTATTAGACCCAGTCAATTGACGAATTAGCCGCTAATGACTTGATTAGTTAGCGTAGATACTAAATTAATAGAAATTAATCCAATAACAATCGGGATACGAAACTAGTACCGTTCAACATCTCTCGAAAAGTTACGCAGAATGGACTAGTCGAACGTGTCATTCGAATACCGGAAGAAGATGATATCGTCAGTTTCGTACGAAGGGTAAAATCGTCATTTCAGGAAAACGCTTTTGATGCAACACTGACACGTTTTGGCTTCCCTTATCGTTTGGATGGCTTCCTTTAGCAATTTTTCCAGTCTTATCCCAACCGAGTAGATAAGCTCGTAAATCACCTTCTTCTTCATTTTTATTCTTAGAGCTTCTCCAATGGTGAACGTGGATGTTTCATATGTGGCACCATTTTTAAGACATCCTCTAGATATAAAATCCTAAATATTAGGAAAAAATAAATTTTATCTCCAACCCATTAGATTGTTTCATCTTTCTTTACTTATTTGTAGGCATATAATTGGTTAAAATTATTTTCATTATTGTTCTCATTGATTTTTATTAGTCAAAGTGTGACTAGGATGGGAAGACATCCTCTAAGTGAATGTCTAAAACTAGAGGTTCACCTAGAGGATGTCTAACATTTTTTTGCCACCTCATCCCCACATCAATGGGCTGGAGATAATTTTTTATAAATATGGTTGTGCATCCTATGTGGATTAATACTTTTCCCCTCACATACATTCCATTGGAGAAGCTCTTATTTCTTCTCCTTCTTCTTCTGTTTTCTTTCTTCCACTGTTCTTCTTTCTCAGCGAGTGTTTGAGAGTTGGTTTGAGAGAGGGATACAATCGATGATTTAGAGAAGATGAACAAGAGGATGCCACTGCCGTTGGTGAAGAGATGAGAGTGGTGTTAAATCAGAAAAACATAAATTAGAGATTTATGTCTAGACTTTATGTTGTTGCGAATTAAGATGCAAATCGAGTGGTTTGCAGATGAAGAACAATTGGGTTGATGTTTAATTGAAGCGGTAGAGTCGTTCTGATAGATGAATCAAGAGTTAGGGTTTCTCAGTAATTAAATTAGGGTTTCCCAGATAATCGAATTTGAGTTCAATTAGGTGATGATTAAGAAGAATTAAATGGAGTCAGTTGATGGGTTTGTTAGATTGAAGTTGTTTAAGGAAGAAATTGAAGATATGTTTGAATCAAAGAAGCGAAGATTGGGAAATGAATTGGGGTTCATGATAGTTTCAAAGAACATTTAGAAGAAGAGTTTAAAAGTGTTGCTGGGATTTATTGAACTCATGAAGTCGAGGAAAATAAATCAGAGGAGATGACCTGGTGGTGAATGAATTTGAAGCAGATATAATATTTGTGAGAATTGGTCTCTGAATTTAAGGTTCATGGGTTGAATCACAATTGGAGGAGAAGAGGCTGAAGTCACTTTTTGAGGTAATTGTTCTTCCCATTGAATATAATAAAGCTATTTGTTTTCTATGTTGAATTTGTGTGATTGTTAGTTGGATTTAGATTGAGATGCAAGAATTGAGATTGTTTTAGAATGGGTAATTGATATGCAGAATTACTTGGGCTGAAATTATGTGTATCTGAATTGAGGAATTGAGTTTAAGGAAGGTGTTGATGCTGTTATTTTTATGGTTTGTATGAATTAGTGATTTCAAGAGATGGGTATGAGTAACTATGGTTATTGGATTGAGTATGATGTCAATTGAAGTGGCAGTATAATTGAATTACAGGTACAGTGGACTAGGTTGTGTATGCTTGAACTGGTAGTGGTAATTGGAAATGGTGGTGTCGTCTCTGAAGATGAATGGGGGTTATGGAATAGAATTGAAGTGTATGAACTAAACCTTAAGTGGGTATTGCAAGTATTTTGGTGTACTGAATGTTAAAGAATTTCCTGAATTAGAGTTGCTGGTGATTATGATTTAGTACAAGTAATTGCAGATGTAATTGGGAGTATGAGTTGATGGTGTTGGTGTTCATGGAGAAACAGTTGAGATCTGGAAATGCATGTGCTGGAGGTTATTTGATTATGCAACTGAGGTTGATCTTTTTTGCAGAAGAGTTGGTAGGTGCTGGAATTGTAACTTCATGACTAAAGTAGTTGTGGTGATGTTCAGTAGGTTATGGTATATGAGAAGCTTTAACCGTGATTGAGTCAGTGGTCATGATATTGGGAGAGACTTAGTCTATTTGAACTGGTGGTTGATATGAGGTACAGTTAAAGATAGCTGCAGTTGGGAATGAAACTGATGATAAATGAATTGAACTATGTTGTGTGGTTACAGTGAAAGGGTTTATATGGGTGGATTGATGTGAGATTGAGCTTAGTTTGATAGTGATGATAGAATTTTAGATAGTGTTCCTGTGAACGCTTGGAACTGCAATTGCAGGTAAGCCTAGTTTGTAATTGTAATTGAAGTTTGAAGTTTGTTTACATTTTTGAATTGAAGTTTAAATGATAAAGAAGAAGTATATGTGGTAGGAACTGAAGCTGTAATAGTTTAAGTTTAGGCCTTGTATTGACCTGTCAGACAAAGGTCTGACTAGAATGTTTAGCTGACTCAGTTAGTCTGACTGAGTTGAATCGTTGTGACTCATTGAATTCCCTGTGTTTGACCTGAGTAGACTCAGTTGACCGAGTTAGACAATTGACTTGACCTTGACCATTGACCCTGGACGCCGACCTTTGACTGACGTTGACTGTTTGTTGACATGTTGACAGTTAGTGACCGTTAGTTGACTCATATATATCGGACCTTAGTTTAGTGGACTGGGGCTTAGGGACAATTTCTTTAATTAGATGTTTTGGACCTCTTGTGGTATGAGTTGACCTTTGGTTCCTTCAGCAGAGTCTTAGATATTCAAAAGGCTTAGTTATGGACCATAAAATCAACCTAATTAAATTAGTAAACCTTAGCTATGTTAAAGATAGATAAATAAAAGATGGAAAACCTTAAATGGGCCTAGAATCATTATAAAGACTTGTATGATTCTTGTGTGAGCCTTTTGGCTAGATTCTTAAAATTTTTGTGTGATTAATAGTTAGTCTATTTAACAACGATCGATTCAAAGGATGAACCAGTGGATCGTGGATCTCGAGGTAGGCGTGGATTTTCATCAAAAGAGGTGGGAATACATTTGACTCTTTGGTCACCATTATTGTTTTCCTTTACAAAAGTTTATGTTTAACAAACTCATGTGTTTCTGTTTGTGCGTTCTATGCATTGTTTAACTTGTTTTACGATAATTATGTTGATTCTGTTAATCTTTCCATGGTTTGGAAAGGACCTGTAATGTGTTGTGGTCAATATGAATTGTTATGGGAAATAAGAATTTCCACGTGTGGTATATAGGATACGCTCCTTCACATTTATACCTAGAGCTTTTATGATATATTGGTCGACAGTTTGTGAGTTTGGAATTGTCGACATTTATATTTACGATTAGGTGTGGATTTGCGAGTTCGGAATTGCACAACCATATTTTACATTGTTTGAAGAAAGAGCTTGTCCGTATTCGTGTTTGTATATCTCAGTGACTTGGTCACAATTTAATGTCTGAGAAAACATTATTGTTTTTTTCTTAATCTTGTTTATGATTACTTAGAAGTTAAATGTTAATTATTCCCACTTTCAGTTTTCAGAGACAGATCAGAGTTGCGCAGCGAAACCACAAGTGTTGACTCCGTTAATTAGTTAACTTCTGATATTTTTATTATGTTGTTTATTGTATCTGTAAACCAGTTGACTATTGTATATGTATCATTTGAGAGAAGTTTATGTATATGTATTCTGAGCGGGGTTAGTTTTGGGATAAGTTTTGTAGCATATTTCTTAATTGAATGTTTAAGTGTTTGAATTAGATTCGTGGTTCTTCTTTATTTAGCTAATCTCTTGGATTAGTCAGCTGCTAGCTTAGGGGGCGCTACATCAGACTTCTTCCTGTTTTTCAGGAACCTCCAATGGTTCAAGAACAAAAATTGATCCTCACTCAGCACAGACTGTTGGATCATTTGATTCATACTTGCTATCCCAATCTGTTCCCTGTACCCAACTTTCAAATGAAGATCCTATTTTGGAATAGTCGTGGTACTTGCAGACCTACTTTTGTTCAAGTAGCTAGAGATATTATTAGAGATCATAAGCCTACTATGGTAGTTATTGTAGCGACTAGGGCTTTTGAGGATAGAGCTACTGAGATTGTAAAGAAATTAGGTTTTGTTAAAGCTTTTGTTGTAGATCCTGTTTATTTTTCTGGTGGTTTATGGTTGCTTTGGAATCCTGCAATTGTAGATATTACTTGCACTTCAACTTCTCGCTATACTACACACCAACACAGCCTTTTTGTGACGTTTATAACGTTGTGCAGAACTTGTGCAACGGTAATAAGCGTTGGAGAAACGGCGTTGCGCATTCTTGTTGCTCAAATTATATTGAGCAACGCTTATAGACGTTGGACAATAGTTGGTGCAACGTTTTATTTTCCAATTTGTGCAACGTATATTCTAATTTGTGCAACGGAAAAATAATTATAGCATCCTTAATAGACGTTGCAAAAGTTTTACTGAGAAATAAAAAAAATGCAATTTTTTATTTTAAAATTAAAATTCCAATATCACAAAACTGGGCACCCGCTCCATTGAATCCAACAACAAATTCTTACAGTATTCTATTTTCCAACATGGATTACATACAACTTATACTCTCTGCAAAAGATCAAAGATCGACATACATTTAAATACTTTCTTGAACTTGTAAAAGTAAATGAGATGAACTAATACCACATATAACTTGAAGATAATCTCAGAGTCGCGGAGCTGATTTATGACTGATTTAACATACCAATTTTCTGAATTTGTTGCACAGTTGATCCTGATGCAGGAAGCCAGCCCAAACTTCTATTGCAGCGGCACCTGAAAAGAGGAAAATACATATATAAATACTCAAACTGATACGAGTCAAAGATACTTGGGACGATAAACGTACTAAATTTAAAAACAATTGAACAGAAGAAACCACATCATTACTATATACTCATAAATGGTATGAATGTTTGTGTTTAAAGGAGTGACGAACATATAAGTAATCTAGTGCGATGAATCAACAGAACACAAAAATCATATGAACATAAGTAGAACATGAAAGATATTACCTGTTTAGGAAATATAATATAAACATAGGTAGAAAGTCATAAGAACTAAAACTTCAGCAACTAATGCCGTCGAATCAATGCAAAGAAGAAAAAAGTAACTCCGTCGATCGTCAGACATGATAAAAAATGAGAACCTTCTTCAGTAAATTTGACAAAAAGCTGACTGCAGAGATGTTGGATTTTTCCGTAAGTGATTAGAACTGTCTCCGCAAAATGTGTGTGACAGTCGAGATGTTGCAAAGAAGAGAAACAACTCGTGAAGAGTAGATATCAACTCTCCACTGTCATCTTGAGCCTGCAAGTAAGATAAATATCGTGAATGAGGGACTCTACACAATGCAACAACTAACACCAGCCAAGACGATACTCACGTGCACTCTGTAAAAGAACATCATTGATCAAATATGAAGCAGCAACTGACCGTGTTATTCAGCTGGACCGCCGAAACAAATGACCGCAGTTACTTCCAAAAAATGCAAACCAATTAAGCCGGACCAAAATATCGCTGCAACAACAAGCTTCTCCACAGTAAACTGTCAATAAGATGCCACGTGAGATGAAAATGTGAGTAACAGGAGGTTTTGCAAGTCAGGAAATCTCTCAAATTGAACTCAGTAACAGTAAGTCACCAAAATCTGAATTTGGCTATAATACTACATTCTACCTCCTCCTCTGGAAGGTTATAACTCGTTAACTCGTATATACTCCATTCCTGCTTGAGAACTGGGAAGCAAGCTTCAAATAGTATTGCAAATCCAGCAGGATCTAATATGAACACACAATGGAACTTACGCGTCAGGAAATAAATAAGCAATAGAAGCGAGCTTCTGGAACACAATATATAAGGGAGAACGAAAACGAAATGAGTCAACTAGCCCAGCAGAAAAAAATCCAGGAAAAAAATCCAAAGATAAGGAAGGGTACAATTACAGTATGTTAAAAGCGAAATATACTTAATGTTATGCAGCAACAAAAGTAAACATGCCCAGATCTCCATATTGGTCACGTATAGCATAAATAATTAACATACTAAGACTTCTTGCATAATAGGAGATAAAGCACCGAACCTGATAAACAACAGCTAGAGCTTTCACAATCTTTGATTTGGCCAAACTAGATAAGGTAGCTTTGAGGATCTCCGCTTTCCACATCAAAAAACGAAATCATCAGATAGCAACGGTAAGCAAGAAAGAAAAACAAGTACTAAAATCTTTTTTCTGATGAACGTGTATTTTCCTACGAGTGCATACTGTTGGATGTTCAAGGGAGAACCATGTTTTTGAATCAGTTATAGATAGTGATGTATCCAAACTGCCATCAAACATCCAACACATAATCTCAAAAATCGATTCCCCCTTCTTAGTGTTCACATTCGAGTCCAACAACAGATGAAAGCACAGTTAACAATTTGAAATTGTGGACAGAGTACAGAAATATGAAAACCTCCTATCAGAAAACATACCTCCAGGAACTTTCTAACAGCTCCCCGCAGCTTAGATGGTTTGGCCCAGCATCCAGAGTATTGTATCACCGAAATATACCTATTAGTAGTAGTCTCATGCTTCGACTTTTAGCCAAAGAAAACTCTGTAGAAGTTAGATTTTTATGTTGATATTAAGGAACCTGAATCACGTATGTCTCTTCCGAGAACAAGATACAGTAGATGATGGAAATTGCAGCTCATAGATTGTCAGTCCAGAAATCTCGCAGTACGATAATATGTTAGGAGAACAAGATACAGTAGTTGAAAACTTACAAGGCTTTGAAACATACCACAAAATGCCACCTTAAAGTTTCAAGAAAATTAAACAGATTCCAACGATTTTTGTAGATTCCTAACCTTGTTCCATGTTAAATGTTGTTTCTGAGCTGCTAAAGATGCTTCTACCCATTCAAAAGTGTGGAACTCCCACCCGGGGAATGAAGAGCCAAAGCTTCGCCTTCTAACCCAATCTAGAAGCACGTAAACGACAATCGGACAATGACTAATTCTTTCTCATGGATAATGTTAATGGGACTTTGAAAAAGATATGATCAGAAGACGAACCTTGTACAACCATTTTTGCCACGATAAATCTCTTCTTCCCTCATTGAGATCACTCAAGATGACTGGACCTAGAACCCCCGCGTTCCATGTCTCAAAATATGGCCAACAAACACAATCACAGATAGTGAAAACCCAAGCAAATAGACTTCTCAAGAAACTGTGCTTCCCTGAATATGAAAGACATTTGACAAAAGAGAATGAAAAGGGGTAACTAACCGGAAGCCCAACAGCAATGCTTAAGATGGATATATTGTTAAGTCCATCTCTTAACTTCATAAATGTTAGCCTTGGGTCATTTACAGAAGGAACAGAAATGAAGCAGTAAAATTATTACAAGTAGAACAAACCTCATTAATCCAGTAAGAGTTAAGAACTTTGGACCACCCAATTTACGTCCAACGCGTTCCTCAGCAACTGACCTCTTGTTCCTCCGGAATTCTAGTTGGGTAATACCTTGGTTCTTTGGATTCCCGTAGACAATACCCTTTGGAACTGGCCTCTTGCAACCACCACGTCTTACACGTACACGGTAAATGACATAACCCTGCAAAGAGAGGAATCCAACAATCAGTACAAAGGATGATAGGAAAATACATGCTGCATTGGAAAGCGAATGCTTATATAATGCTCATATACACATAAAAAGTAACAATATTTGTATCTGGAGAGGCCCACAATAAAATGGATAGGAACAAATACAGAACTTGTACTAACAATGCTAATCATCAATAATGTGCTTCCATCATAAAAAGCAAGCTTGTGTTGAGAGAATTCACTTTCATAGTTTCACCTTTTACGAATAAAACATTGCATTTTAAGATATTAATTCAATTGCCCCTTTTCATAAAACGCCAATCAAGATTCAATTGCCCCTTTTCATAAAAGGCCAAGCTTGATTGTAAGTAGGGAAAATATTTTTTTACTTTCTAAACGCGATGCTTGAATGATTAGAAGAAAAACTGAAGACTATGTTAAGCAAAGGGGAAGAATGACCACCTTTCTCATACCTATTATCTAACATTTTTTTAGTCTATGACCATCATTAGACAAAACAGAAACCTAACACCAGTCAAACATTGTAGAAAAACAAGAGCATTGGGAGATTAACATTTACAACTACATGAAATCTAAAACAACTTCAACAAAATAAACTAAATTAAACCTAAGAATTCACAAAAATGAAATTAAAGTATACACATGCTTTGAAGCAACCTAAAAACATAAATAACATACACAAAATTGCAAAATCTTTACCAAAATTAATGCTACCAAGATAAAACCATTAATTCTGTGAGATACTATTCACAAAACTAGGTCAAAATCAGACAACATCATCAAAAATAAACAAAACTAGAATTGGGGTTTGTACCTGATGATAAATTAGGTAAGAATCAATCAATTTTTGGTCAATAGAAGCATATTCGACTATTAGATTGAGGGGTTTTTTGGATTTCAGGAACAAGATATTCTAGGGTTGCTAAAAAAGTTCAAGTTCTCATAACGTAGATTTAGGTTTCTGATAGATGGGTTTTGATTAGGATACCAGGTTTTAGTAGAAACGGTCTTGATTTTCGGTTGAAATAAAAGCAGATTTCGTAGTTGTTCTTGTTTATAAAAAGAGGGGCTTTGAAAGGAGACCGAGAGAAAAATTTCTGTTTCTTGGAGAGAGAATAAAATCCGAGTTATGAGATTAAATGAAATAAAAGTTAATGTATCAGAAAATTAATAAATAAAAAAACTACTAAAACCCCATAAGCTTACTATATATTACAAAAAGACCATAGGGTGTACAACGGTTGTAGGCGTTGACCATACGTTGCACCACTAGTTTATTTTGGTAAATGAAATAGATAATTTGTGCAACGGATAATTTGGTGCGCAACGATATTAACGTTATTAACTGCGCAACGACTATATACGTTGCGCACCTCCGAAAATGAAGCGTTGCTAAAACCAGGATTTGGTGTAGTGCTGGTCTATTCATGCAATAGTTTCTATGGTTAATTCGCCTTTGTCTATGCCTTCGCTGTTTTCATCAATTTATGGGAGTCCAAACCATGTGATTCGTCAAAGGTTATCAGCTGAGCTTGAGGCAGTCTCTTCGTTGTCTGGTTGTAGTTGGATGGCCGTATGGGATTTTAACTCCTTTTTACACAGTACTGACAAAATTAGTGGAAATCCAATGTTTATTTCTCAATATCAAGAATTAACTTCAGTCTTCAATAAATGTGGTTTAATTGACTTGGCTTCTCCTGGTCTGAGATTTTCATGGAATAACCATCAAGTTGGTAGACATAACATTAAAGAATAGACAAGGTGGCTGTGAATGGTCCTTTTCAAGTTCAATTTTCTGCAGTCCAGGTAACTACTCTTTCTTATTTTAATTCGGATCATAGAGCTTTGTTAATAGATTTTAATCCTTCAAAATCTAAATTTATTGTTATACCTTTTCGTTTAGAAGCTATGTGGCTTGAGGATCCTAGATTTGGTCATGTTGTTTAACGGTGTTGGTCTTCCTTATATGCTTATATTGCCAATCCATCTATTTTTGATAAATTTAGCTCTTTACAAAAGCATGTTGTCAAATGGAATAAAATTGTTTTTGGTCAACTTAGAGTTAATATTCAAACTGCTAAATGTAACTTAGCTTTTGCCCGTCAACAATTTGATCTTGTGCCTTCTGTTTTCAATAATAATGATTTGGCTATTGTCTTAAGTTATATTTGGATGCTTTACATCTTGAGGAAATATTTTGGCATAAAAAATCTAGAGTTTAGTGGATCAAAGCTGGTAATTTGAATACCCACTTTTTTCATATTTCCACCCTTGTTCACAGATACAGGAATCATATTCAGTGCATTAAGCATGATAATAGTTCTTGGGTTACTGGTCAAGAAGAAGTTTCTAATGTTCTTGTGGACTTTTTCAAAAATTTGTTTACTTCTTCTGGTTCTTCATCTTGTTCTCTTTATATGTTGAACTTTATTGTTAAAACCCATGTTTCAGATGCTTCTAATTCAGATCTTGTTGTTCCTATTACTGATTTAGAAATCACTACCGCTCTTCATGCTATGGGTCCTTTGAAGTGTCCTGGCGTTGATGGGTTACAGGGTAAGTTTTTTGTTAAGTACTGGCATATTGTTGGGTCAGATGTTTCTAATTTAGTTAAGTCTTTTTTTTTTGGATGGTCTTATGCCTCATATTCTTAATAAAACTTACTTGGCTTTAATTCCTAAGTTGGATAATCCGACTTCGTCCTAGCAATTTCGTCCAATCATCCTGTGTAATTTTTGTTATAAGATAATAACTAAGATTTTATCTTCTAGATTATCTCCTTTGTTTAATGTTCTCATTTATAATTCTCAATCAGTCTTTGTTAAGAGTAGGACTGTCTTTGATTATGTTCTTATTACTAATGAATCGTCCCATTCCTTCAAACACAAGAAAGGAAAGAGTGGTTGGTTTTCTTTAAAATTAGATTTTGAAAAGGCCTATGACCTGATTAGTTGGAATATTTTAGCTCTTGCTTTGCAGAATTTTGGTTTTCATGACAAGTTTATTCATTGGGTTATGTCTTGCGTTACGACTTCGTCTTTTCAAATCCTTGTAAATGGTTTCCCATCTTCCTCCTTTATACCCTCTTGTGGCCTTCGCCAGGGAGATTCTCTGTCTCCGTATTTGTTTAGTTTATTTCTTTACTCATTGATGTTGTTATTTCTAAATAAATCTCTTTCTGGTTTTAAATCTTATAGGGGGTTCCAATGATTACTCATAGTTTCTATGATGATTATAATATCATCTTCCTAAAAGCTACTCATTCTAATTTTGTTAATCTATAAGCTTTTCTTTTTCTTTTTTGTAGCTGGACTGATCAAAAGATTAATTTCCAAAAGTCTAGTATTATGTTCTCTTCGAATATCTCACTTCATGATGCTAGGCGGTTTGCAAAAAAATTGAATGTTAAAGTTTCTCCTAATCCATGTAAGTATTTAGGTACTCCTATTCTTTGGACAAGAATTAACATTCAAACTTTTAAGGATGTGTTAGATAGAATTGCTCAACGCTTCTCGGGCTGGAAAAAAAGATCTTTACATTTTGCTGGCCACAATACTTTGATCAAGGCTTCTATTGATCCTATTGCCAATAATTTAATCTTTACTATTAGGTTACCAATAGGAGTTACTAAGGCTATTGATAAAATGCGTAGAGACTTTCTTTGGGAGGACATAAATGGCCGCCAAAAAAGACATTTTGTTGCTTGGGATACTATTTTCCATCATTCTACAATGGGTGGTTTGGGTATTCGCAATTTATCTTCTAATAATTTAGCTTTCATGGCTAAAATGGCATAGAGAATACAATACAACCTGGATTCTCCTTTGGGTCTCCTACTTAGAGTTAAATACTTTTATTCTTGTTCTTTTTGGTATGTTGATTCTAAGGGTAGACATTCATTTTTCTGGTCTAGCATTTTGAAAGTTAAGGTTATTCTCAAGGAGGTCATTGGATGGCAGATTGGTAATGGGTTAACAGTGAGTTTCTGGCATGATATGTGGGAAAAAGATTTACCTTTGGCTTCTTTTTTGAGTCCTGATTCCCCTTTTGATTTTAATTTGAAAGTAGACCTTATTAATTTAGGTACTGATCAACGAGATGTGTCTTGTGTTGCTGGCTTTCTTCCTTATTATATTTTGTCTCTTATCAAGTCGATTCATGTGATAACTTGTCCTTCCATCCCTGATAGAATGGTTTGGCATGCTTCAAAGTCAGGTTTACCAACTTTTAAGTCTGTTTATTCTCATCTCAATGATAATGTTTCCTCTTTTGATCCTTTATGGAAAAAACTTTGGCATTTTCCCTGTTCTCAAACTGTTCTTGTGGTTGTTAGCAGACAAAAATCTCCCAGTTAGAGCTTACTTATCACATACTGGTTTAGATATAAACCCTGAATGTCTTCTTTGTCATTTTCATGATGAGACTTTCGATCATCTGCTTGTTGATTGTCCTTTGACGACTCAGGTTTGGATGAAATTACAGGATTCTTGGAATATGAACTTACATTCAATGCATATTTTTTTTGTCATGTTTAGTTGCTACTACTTCTTCTTATTTTACTAATGATGAGCTGTCTTGGTCAATTTTCTATCCTTATATTCTTTGGAATATCAGGACTACTAGAAATAAATTAGTTTTCGACCATCAATCTTTTGATGCTAGTCGGATACTTTCTTTGGCTTATTCTCAAGCTCATGAACATTGGGT
This sequence comes from Papaver somniferum, assembly GCF_003573695.1. Classification (NCBI taxonomy): domain Eukaryota; kingdom Viridiplantae; phylum Streptophyta; class Magnoliopsida; order Ranunculales; family Papaveraceae; genus Papaver; species Papaver somniferum. Next base: position 17,499,915 of record NW_020622492.1, read on the forward strand.
TATTGTTGAACTTTCAAAGATGAATTTGAACTTACGAAAGGAAGTTGTTTTCCTTAATTGGCAGGCACCTTCTTTTCCCTTACATAAGCTTATCTGTGATGGGGCTCCAACTTTAAATTCTTCTTTTGCAGGTGCTGGAGGTATAACTCGTGATAATGTTGGTCTTTTTGTTGCTGGCTTTTCTCATCACTTGTGACTGAATTCTTCTACTACAACTGAGATTTGGGCAATTCATAATGGACCTCTTCTTGCTATTAAGATGAATATTTCTCATCTTGTGGTGGAAAGTGACTACTTAAACTATTTCTTTTTGTAAATATGATGTTTCTCCTCCTTGGTACTTGAGAGGTCTTCAACTTAACATTCTTCAACTGGTTAACTCCTTTCAAGTAGTTATTTTTGTGTACAATCTTCGTAAGGAGAATATGGTGGTTGATGTTTTGTCCAAGAAAGCTTTAGTTCCTTCTGTTTCTCAGGAGTGGATTGCCCATCCCCCTCCTTGTATTTTGTAAACTCTTCATGATGATCATATGTGGATGGCTTTGCCCCGTGTTGTCAGAGCCGTTTAGTTTGTATATAAAGCTTGTTGTTTACCAAAAAAACAACAACGTGTATTTATAAAGTCTATACAGGGTCAAGTGCTAGTATTTTGTGGTTTGGTTCCCACACCATAGAAAATTGGTATACCGGTCGTTACACTGGTTTTTAGGTTGTAGTTTACAAGAGGTTTGATTTAATAGCTAGATGATCGCGCCTCGGGGTTCAACAAAGAACATTATCAAACGACAAATGTTATACCATTAAAGGTTCATTGTGGCCTATTCCTATGCACATGCAAAATCATATAACTTGTCATTTTTGAACCTATTATGAGTATGAGAAAATGGCAACCGTATGTGTCAAAGTGTCAAAATTTACCACTTAGGTATACGCAGCAGACTTTATAGCAAACGATAGAAAGTTCATCTCTCGATGGTCATAATGACGCTCGTTGGTCATTACAGCTAAAAAAGCGGGGGTACAACAACTACACCCAATATTTTGATTAGGAATCTGTATGGATAACTCCAATATACTTCTAAGAGAATCAACTAGACAGTCAGACTCAATCTTAATAAAAGTATATCAAAGAGTTATATCTCTCTTTCTCGATTCAATACTTACTCAAGCAAATAGAATTCTACGAGTCTAACTGAATACAATAGAAATCACTTGAACGGTACCAATGACCAATATTCAAGGATCAATCAATTACAATCAACAACCAAAGGTTGGATTTCCCAATTGATCGATTCAAACGCACAACCTGTGATATTTCAATTACATAACAAAATATAATCCGGAAAAGAAATAACACAGACACCAGAAGTTTTGTTAACGAGGAAACCGCAAATGCATAAAAACCCAGGGACCTAGTCCAGATTGAACACACACTGTATTAAGTCGCTACAGACACTAGCCTACTACAAACTAACTTCGGCCTGGACTGTAGTTGAACTCCAATCAATCTCACACTGATCCAAGGTACAGCTGCGCTCCTTACATCTCTGATCCCAGCAGGATACTACACACTATATTCCCTTAGCTGATCTCACCCACAACTAAGAGTTGCTACGATCCAAAGTCGAAGACTTTAATAAACAAATCTGTATCACACAGAAAAGTCTACGATAATAGATAAATCTTTCTTCCACAGAAATACCTACAAGTTTTTGTTCCGTCTTTTGATAAATCAAGGTGAGCAAGAACCAATTGATAAGCCAGACTTATGTTCCCGAAGAACAGCCTAGAATTATCAATCACCTCACAATAGTCTTAATCGGCTAGCGAAAGAAGATATTGCGGAATCACAAACGATGAGACGAAGATGTTTGTGACTTCTTTTATATCTTGCCTATCGGAGAAATCAATCTCAAGCCAATCTTTACGATTGTACTTAGTACGATAGAAACAACAAGATCAGATCACACAACTACGAGGAAGTAGTATCGTTCTGGCTTCACAATCCCAATGAAGTCTTCAAGTCGTTAACCTACAGGGTCTCGATAGAAACTTAAGGTTAAAGGAGAATCGACTCTAGATTATACAACTAGTATCACACATCATGTTTGGAGATTAGGTTTTCCAGTTGCTAGAGTTCTCCCTTATATAGTCTTTCAAATCAGGGTTTGCATTCTAAGTTACCTTGGTAACAAAGCATTCAATATTCACCGTTAGATGAAAACCTGATTAGGTTCAAGCTAATATCTTTCAATCGTTAGATCGAAACTTAGCTTGTTACACACAAATGAAATGCACGTTTTTAAGTTTGTGTAACCGCACCCAAACATGTACATTTAGTTGGTTCAACAGTAGTTAACCAAATGGTTAGTCATATGAGCACTTTCATATCAACCATATTTTTCTTTACCATAACTAGTTCAAATGACTCAAATGAACTAGTTAGAGACTTGTTCAATTGCTTAGATCTTTTTAATAGACACAATTGAAATAAAAACGATTTGGTTCACTCAAATCGATTCATGAATTTTATAGCCACGGTTTGCAATTATGCATTCCTTAGTTCATATAAGTTTAAGTTCACAAATAATCGTTTTTAGAAAATAACCAACTTAAGTATGTGAGATGGTACGCGAACTTAAGTACCCGGAATAAGTTTGTTTTTAGTTTAAAAACTCAAGCAGAATTTCTCGGGATGAGAACTTCCGACAGTATGCGGACTTGGTACGCGGACTTTAATTCCGGCTTTCCTGAGTAGCAAAGTACGCATACTTTGGTTCAAGGAATAAGGACTTACACACATATGTGTTACCACACAATGTTTATAACCTTCCATGGTTATGTAATCTAAACTCTCATTTCAATCATTGAAACATTCTTAAAGGACGTTATATAGTTGTTATTCACAAACTATTTTTCGTCAAAGCCATTTTCAAGTGATTGAAACTTATCATGACTTTCGTCACTAGTAAAATATGAACTTGGCCAAAGCGAAAGCTGACCAACACATATTTCGAGAAATAAATAAGCGAGATAAACTCGGCTCGAAATAGCAAATGTGTATAATCATAGTCTATATAGAAAAACGACTTTTGTCTCAAGATAGGAGATAGAGTAGATAGACTTTTGAGTGATAGATAAGTTCAAGTCTCCACATACCTTTTAGTCGATGAAGTTCCACAAGTTCCTTGATTAGTTCTTCGTCTTTGTATGATGATCGCCATGGAGTCTTGAGCACAACTACACTTTCTATCCTAGTCCGAGACTTAGCTAATAGTAGACTAGAAATCAAGACTTATAGTTTTGATCACTAACATTGAAAAACATGCTTGAGATAGCAATGCATGCGAGTTTGACCGAGCAGTGCTCTAACATTCTCCCCCTTTGCCAATTTTAGTGACAAAACTATCAATACATATGGAATACAAAAATAGATAAATAAACTTTTGTAGATTCTCTTCCACATGCCTTATCTTCTTGGTTATCAAACATTACTCGAAATCTTCGTCACTTCCAAGTACTCCAATGATTCCAAAGGTTGTAAGTTTAGTATCATCGTTGTTGAAAATCCGTATCCATAAAAATGAGAAAACAAGAATTCTCAATCATTGTTACACAGTGTCATAGCATTATTACACAGCATCAAAGTTCAGTTGCATCACAAATTCGACAACAATACTATGGTGATATGTATCACTCCCTCTTAGTCAATACTCCATCTCACATGGAAACCACTCCCCCTTACATAATGATCCGAAAACCATATGTATTTGTAGTGTGAACTACACATTAATTCTTCTCCTTTTTGTCAATAAAATTGGCAAAGGCACGAAAAATAGTGGGATCTTAATGAAATTTCCATAGAGACATTTCATGACCAAAATCAAGTACATATCAACTTTTTAGATGCAATCATATAACCGAAGCTAAATGCTTTCATCGAGGAGTTTATAAAAATACAAGATAACCCCTATAATATTCCACTGCCGCACTCCCCACAAAGATTTGGCAATTAAGCACAAGTTCAATTAAGAACTCTCCCCCATAAAATGTCATTCCCGAAATAACAACAAGAGCGACCTTACTTTCACGAGAAAAGAATGACTTATTTGGAAATGACAAATCACATACAAATATGAATTTGAATCCAAATAATACTCAATTAAATTAACCACAAGAAAACCCATGATTAATTTAATCGGAAATGCTCAACATAAGAGAACTTACGGAGCCGCACAGTATATACATAAAATATGGATCAGGGAAGATCAATAATGCGGAATAAACAAGGATTCATTCTATTTTCCATCACTATTTGCACAATGACATACAATAGACATAATCCTCGTAAACAAAAGTTCATCCTATCTTCCATCAATATTTGCATAATGACATAATAGGCTTCAAACTTTTGTAATGTCAAAAGTTCATTCATTCTTTTAACAATACATGCATATCGACATATGAAAGACTTAACTTTTGACAAAGTATGGGACAATCATAGTTCACGGACGCAAACACACATATTCCATAAAGAATTGCAATATATGAAACCATAAAGAATAATACTGCAAAAATCATCTTCCAAACAATTTTTTAGAATTTAAACAAATAAACCTAAAAACATGAAGATGAAAACATTGGACATAGCTATGTGTAATCACAATAATGGCTATTCCAAACTCTAGTTATTCTTTCTAAACAAAACAAGAAATAAAATTCTCATCAGAAGATTTACTAGACAAGTAAAATCACAACTTACTCATCATCTCATCATCGGAAACACTCCAAGATGCTTGAATCATGTTCAATTCTCCTTGAGCTCGGGAAACTTAGTTGCAACCAATGACAATTATTCTTGCACGCACTTAACCCTTGAATTAACCTTACACACACCCTTGTGAATTTTTTGAAGAAGACTCAAGGTGGTAGGATCACAAAAACCATCAAGGGAGTCATCTCTTTGTCTTTTGAACACATTTTCCCTTATACGTTTGAAAGTACATGGACGAACGAGTTTGGGAACCCCAAGAGAATTGCCAATTGAATCAAAACCACGTTCACGGTAAATTTGACTAATCAAGCAAGGGTAATCTAACTTCTTGTTGGGTGAAGTAATCGAAGTCATTTGAAAGATGATGAAACTACAAATATCGAGACTCGGAACACCTAATTCAAGGAAATAAACCAATTCCGCAAACTCGCGACTCCATCGAGAGTTCTCAATTTTGGAGGGATAAAGATTAGAGATACCAAGTTTTCCGAAAGCCATCAAGGCCACACTAAGAACATTGGTAGGAAATTTCCCTTGATTCCAAGCAACCTTCTTACCACAAACACCAATAGAGATATTTTCATGCGATGGTCGTTCATCACTTGGCCTAGGTAGACGAACATTTCCCAACAGAATTTTGGTAATATTCGAAATCAATTCTCTATTAACAAGAAATCTTCCTCTATTTATCATGGTTTTGAATTCCATTTTTTCGAGATCAACATCATGAATGTTAGCATAAAAAATTCTTGTGAGAGTATCAAATCCTTGACCAATACCATCAAAGATCTTTCCAAGATTGAATTTTTCAAAGCAAACTAAATCCTCTTTATGTCCACGAGATGAATCCAATTTCTTTTCTAAAATAAAACCCATAGATGAAATCCTTTCAAAAGAATTAGCACAAGAATCATTGACAAATCTAATTCTAATAGAATTTTGGTCTAAAGGAAGATTCATGCTAGAGGAACCCAAAATTTTTGAAGTTCTTTTTGAAACCTTGAAATTCATCATGAGATCTAGAAATTGGAAAGAAACAAGAGGAAATCACTTACTTGGAATGAACTTTGACCACCCCTTTGTCTTATTTTCCTCCAATGAAGATTTAATGGAGGAATATCATGAACCCTAGAAAGTTCAAGTATGCGGACTGATGGGAGGAAGAAGAAGGTACACGTATGTCTTCTTTATAAGCTCACTAATGGGCTTGGACCCGTTTATGAACCGCGACCCACAAAACTAATGTGGGATTTTATTTGCTGTTCGCACATCAAGGTTGTGCATCCCGTGAAAACACAATTTGTGAGAAGAACCGGATGCAGTAGAAAGCTTATTCGAAAATCCAAGAAGGATATCATTTTGACCCAACTGTACACAAATCGAACCATTTCTTGCCCCATCTCAAGATATATACACATGGGGTAGTGCTAGGCTTGTTACCAAGAGGCATGATGTACAGAGAGATCCTCATGCAACATTTCTGGTTGATATTTGCGAGCAGTCCCAGTGATATAATCAAAGTAATGATGATAATCAGGGTTGTCAGAGATTTCTATCTTCCTTTTTATATGACTAAAAAGAAGATTCTTTCGATTCGTCGACCATGTATCAAAAACATGAGAACCCGCATTGGATCTACTTGTGTTGACAGAGTGTTTAGTACGTACATCATTATTCCATAGTTTTACATGTATAGAACTTTTATCGGGTCGATTCTTAAACTTAAAAGAATTAAGTTTTTCTAAGAATTTAAAAATGTTTTCGAAAGCTCTAAATAGATCGTTGCCAATTGATCCATTATGATAGTATTTCTCAAAGAGATTAAGAGTTAATCTAGTGAGATTTCATATCTTTGAGCGTAACGAACGTTTTCTCAATCTTCCCTTCTTTCTAATTTTTTTTTAGATTGTTTCTCATCATCTAAGTTTTCCAAGTTCTTAGTGTAATGAGACTATTATGAGAAACCAGAGGTTTTGTCCATAATAATCTTTGAACAATCTTTAAGAATTTTTGGCGTGCGTTACAGATGCCAAGAGAAAGTTTACTAAATAAATTTCCCATAGGGCAATTTTTAAGGACCAAACAAACACAAACTTATTAGGTTTATCGTGTTTGCCTGCTCTGATACCAATTGAAAAAGAGGGGGTACAACAACCACACCCAATATTTCGATTAGCAATATGTATGGACTAACTCCAATATACTTTTAAGATAATCAACTAGACAGTCAGACTCAATCTTAATAAAAGTATATCAAAGAGTTATATCTCTCTTCCTCGATTCAACACACACTATATTAAGCCACTACAGATCCTAGCCTACTACAAACTAACTTCGATCTGGACTGTAGTTGAACCCCAATCAATCTCACACTGATCCAAGGTACAGTTGCGCTCCTTACGTATCTGATCCCAGCAGGATACTATGCACTTGATTCCCTTAGTTGATCTCACCCACAACTAAGAGTTGCTACGACCCAAATTCGAAGATTGTATCACACAGAAAATTCTACGGTAATAGATAAACCTGTCTCTCACAGAAATATCTCCGAGTTTTTGTTCCGTCTTTTGATAAATCAAGGTGAACAAGAACCAATTGATAACCCGGACTTATATTCCCGAAGAACAGCCTAGAATTATCAATCACCTCACAATAATCTTAATCGACTAGCGAAAGAAGATATTGCGGGATCACAAATGATGAGACGAAGATGTTTGTGACTTCTTTTACATCTTTCCTATCGGAAAAATCAATCTCAAGCCAATCTTTACGATTGTACTTAGTACGATAGAAACAGCAAGATCAGATCACATAACTACGAGAAAGTAGTGTCGTTCTGGCTTCACAATCCCAATGAAGTCTTCAAGTCGTTAACCTACATGGTCCCAATAGAAACCTAAGTTTAAAGGAGAATCGACTCTAGCTTATACAACTAGTATCACACAGGAGGTGTGGGGATTAGATTTTCCAGTTGCTAGAGTTCTCCCTTATATAGTCTTTCAAATCAGGGTTTGCATTCTAAGTTACCTTGGTAACAAAGCATTCAATATTCACCGTTAGATGAAAACCTGATTATACTCAGTCTAATATCTTTCAACAGTTAGATCGAAACTTAGCTTGTTACACACAAATGAAATGCACGTTTTTAGGTTTGTGTAACCGTACCCAAACATGTACATTTAGTTGGTTCAACAGTAGTTAACCAAATGGTTAGTCATGTGAGCACTTTCATATCAAACATATTCTTTGTAGATACCAAAAATCTATTATGCCACGTGGCACAATATTAAAGGTGGAGCGACTTATTATGTTACAACAACATACACCACATCTCTCCTTAGGATGCTAAGTTATGAAGTTATCTCCATCAACGTGCGGCGTAATATCAAAGGTGAGAGTAGCAAACTACGCTACAAAGGAGTACACCAAATCACTACCAAGATTGCTTAAAAGTTAAGCAATAGGGTGTAGTATAGGCACATGGGTGTGTCTGTCTGTCAGAGGTAGTTGTGCAGTATGCACAGCTTTTGGTACGAAGGCGCAGTTGTCAACCACGTAGGCTTAGAGTACGTGGCATCCTCTGACTGGCGAAGGTATGCGGCCAACGAAGGTACAACTTGTACGGATGTTTCACAGTTCACGATGGCGCGTAGGCAGGCTAAGGTGGCATCGTCTGATTGAAGATGGTGGGCGGCCGACGAAGGTACTAGATTGACCAAGGACCATCAGATCTCGATGGAACATAAGACACCAAAGATATCCATGATGCATGTGGAGCTATAAATACCCATCCTCATCTCAAGAGAAGGGGGACAATTGGGTTGGATATAAATTAGGGAAAGGCTCTCTCTCTCTTTACTTTAGGATCATACTATCTTTAATGGAGTTCTTCCACCCATTTGTACCAAGATCATCAATAAACTTATCATCTTTACCTGTGGACGTAGGTTAAGATTAACCAAACCACGTAATATCTTGTGTGTTGATGACTTAGATGCACTTACATTTTCTTCTCTCTTAGAGATTTACTTACTGAGTTATCTCTGTTCTCAGAGTTATCTCTGTTTTATGAGTTATCTATGTTCTCTGAGTTGTCTCTATTCATCTGAGATATCTCTTTATCATTGTTTTCTTAGCATCTGCTCTTGCAAGGTATCTTTATTTACTTAGTATATGATCTTATGAGTAGATCTTATTTCGAACATACCTTTTATTTACTCAGCAGTATCAGTTCAACTGAGGTATCCATACTACTTAGTATATGATCCTCTGAGCTGCTCATATTACGTAGGCTACGGGAAAATGAGTAGTCACAGTTTGGCGCTAGAAATGAGCTGGACCGAAAATCTCTCGATTTTCGTTATTTTTGCTATTTCATCATCTGTTTCCTTTAGATCTTCGTTGGAAGATCGGATCTAAAAATAAGAGAGTTGGATCTTACTTTCTAGTAAAGATTTATCACTCTTGGACAAGTTTTTAGTGTATTAAACCTTGAAAAAAGCTTGAAATCTTACGGATCTACAAAAAGTGGTTATGAAACACCATTAAAAACACTTTTCAAATCTCAAAAAGATATTATTTTATTATTATTTGCTTGATGAGCAAACCTTCTCTGGATCTAGACACCTCCGTTTTCGAAGGAATCTCAGTAAAAGTTTTGGAATAAAATCCTTAAGGGTATTTATGATCTGAGGGTCGTTTTCTGTCGCAGACACCTTCTTTTACTCAACTTGAAATATTTTCTGTCATTTTTTAATATCTGAGCAAACCTTTGTTGGATCTGAATGCCTCTGTTTTCCAGGGAATCTCAGTAAAAAGTTTTCGGAGTAAAATCCCTAAGGTCATTTTTGAACTGAGGGTCGTTTCCTTTAGCAGACACCTTCTTTTACTCAACTTGCAGTAATCTCTGTCATTTTTGAATCTGAGGTTCATTTAGGAACTAAGTTCCAACCACTAGAAAGTTCTATTAAATACGAGATCAACAAACATATCTCTGTTAAGTTATATACTAAAATTTTATTTTTCTTCTTTCCGTAATGGAGGCTACTAGGAACGTACCCTACCCCCTTTTTCTATTTCCCCCCAGGAAATGGAAATACGAAGGTCAGAATTACGAATCCTTGGAGCGAAAATAAAGCTTATCTTTGGCTCGAATGTATTTATATACATTCTCAACAGCCAAAGACTATTAGAAAGATTGTCCTTGGTTCGTACATACCTAAGTACGAACTGCGAGGGGCAAATATGAAGCTTATCTTTAGCTCGAATGTATTTATATACATTCTCAATAGCCAAAGACAATTATAAAGGTTGTCCTTAGATCATACGTACCAAAGTACGTGCATCCAGGGGAAAAGATGGAGCTTATCTTTGTCTCTAACAAAGATTGCCTTTGGCTCGTACATATCTAAGTACGAGCAGCCAAGGGCAAATACGAAGCTTATCTTTGGCTCGAATGTATTTATACACATTCTCAACAACCAAAGACAATTACGAAGGCTGTCCTTGGATCATACGTACCTAAGTACGTGCATCCAGGGGAAAATATGGAGCTTATCTTTGGCTCTAACGAAGACTTCCTTTAGCTCGTACATATCTAAGTACGAGCAGCCAAGCGCAAATATGAAACTTACCTTTGGCTCGAATGTATTTATATACATTCTCAACAAACAAATACAATTACGAAGGTTGTCGTTGGATCGTACGTACCTAAGTACGTGCATCTAGGGGAAAAGATGGATCTTATCTTTGGCTATAACGAAGACTTCCTTTGGCTCGTACATATCTAAGTACGAGCAGCCAAGGGCAAATACAAAGCTTATCTTTGGATCGAATGTATTTATACACATTCTCAACAGCCAAAGACAACTATGAAGGCTGCCTTTGGCTCGTACATACCTTAGTACGAACATGCAATGCCAAATACGAAGCTTATCTTTAGCTCGAATGTATACATATACATTCTCCACATCCAAAGACAATAACGAAGGTTTCCCTTGGCTCGTACATATCTAAGTACGAGTATACATGGGCAAAGATGGAGCTTATCTTTGGCTTGAATGTATTTATACACATTGTCAATAGCCAAAGACAATTACGTAGGCTGCCTTTGGATCGTACATACCTAAGTACAAACATCCAAGGGCAAATACGAAGCTTATCTTTGGATCGAATGTATACATATACATTCTCAACAGCCAAAGACAATAACGAAGGCTGCCTTTGGATCGTACATATATAAGTACGAGTATATAGGGGCAAAGATTGAGCTTATCTTTGGGTCGAATGTATTTATACACATTGTCAACAACCAAAGACAATTATGAAGGCTGCCTTTGGCTCGTACATACCTAAGTACGAACATCCAAGGGCAAATACGAAGCTTATCTTTGGCTCGAATGTATACATATATATTCTCAACAACCAAAGACAATAACAAAGGCTGCCCTTGGCTCGTACATATTTAAGTACGAGTATACAGGGGCAAAGCTGAAGCTTATCTTTGGTTCGAATGTATTTATACACATTCTCAACAGCCAAAGACAATTACGAAGGCTGTCCGTGGATCATACTGTTGATGGTGGTTTTTAGCTTAGGGTTAAAATGGTAAAACCTTGCATCAGATGTGATGTCAATCTGCAAAGAAACGGTGTTGCGAGTACTAACCTCTCCACCGACACATTTATTGAGCCGCTCAATATACCTTTTCTGGCGCCTCGCCAATACTAGACTCGCTGAGTACTTTCCTGTGCTATGTTTCTCAGCAGAACCCTTAAATCGGTATGGCATGACGGATTTATGTTCACTCGCAGCTGAGTAGCATGAAACCTCCAAGTACCAAAATTAAGGCCATTGCACGAAAGGCTCAGACAGAAAGCATACTGCATTCTGTAGGTAAAGATTTTTGTGAAAACATACGAAAATCCATCTAATCATTGTGATAACTTGCAAAGAACTCATAAACCCAACTAAATTGCAAATTAGAGTTTTGCGCCTCGCGCCATATACTAGACCCCGTTGGTCGAAACCACGCCTAGCCAAGCTAGGAAACCAAATTCGCCACAGCGCGCTGGAAGTGTGGCGCGCCCTAGCTTGACCGGCCCACTTCCCACCGACCAATCAGGTCTCCCTAAATGCGCCACGCACATTCCAAACAAGGCCGACCCCATGTTGCTTTCCGACCCCCTTTCTATCGACCAATCAGGTCGCTTTAAATCCGCCACAACGCGCTGAAAGTGTGGTCGCGCCTTAGCTTGCCGGCCTAACTTCCCATCGACCAATCAGGTCTCCCTAAATGTGCCACATGCATTCCAAACAAGTCCGGCCCCATATTGTTTGCCGGCCCCCTTTCCATCAACCAATCAGGTCGCTTTAGATCAGCCGCAGTGCGCTGGAAGTGTGGCCGCGCCCTAGCTTGCCGACCCCACTTCCCATCGACCAATCAGGTCTCCCTAAATGCGCCACGCGTATTCCAAACAAGGCCGTCCCCATGTTGCTTGCCTCCCCCTTTCTATCGACCAATCAGGTTGCTTTAAATCCGCCACAACGCGCTGGAAGTGTGACCGCGCCCTAGATTTCCGGCCCCACTTACCATCGACCAATAAGGTCGCCCTAAATTTTCCACGCGCATTCCATGGAAGGAAGGCCCCATGTTTCTTGTCGGCCCCCTTTCCATCCACCAATCAGGTTGCTCCAAACTTACCACGGTCTCAAAAGAGGTCGCTAATACTAATCTATCTTCCAAAAACGTACTAGCTTCCTAAAACACGCCGCACGCACTAATTAGGGTTTCAACACACCCAAACACTAATCCAGGCAAGACGCAACCAAATCCTTCCACGATGCTAACTTTGGACACGCCGCAACTGGCATATTGCTATAGCGCGGCTACTGGCATACCACCAGCACGTTGCCAATACCGCTATGCAAACAAGATGCGGCCATGACCAATGGCCATCTTTCCATTTGAGATGCAAATCTCATTCGTACAAACTCGCCACCAAACCGCAATAGTTGTGGCGACTTTTGGCCACAACGCCAAGTCCGTTGGTCCCTTGGTTTGTTACGCCAAACCCTAAACTCGCTACGACGCCGAATTCTTTGGTCATCGTTCCAAAAGCATGCGCAAGCCATGCCAGTCACGCTACCACACCTCCGACCACCAGTGAAAGGTATCCACGATCAACGACCGCCCTTCCTCCTAAGATGCAAATCTCAGCCGTACAAGTTTTCCACCAAACTTGTGGCAACTCCGGTCGCAATGCCAAAACCCATAATTTGGCCGCGCCTAAAATATGCGCGAGCATGTTGGCCATGCCACCATGACACAACTGCTAGCACGTCGCTATGCCACATGTAACACCCTGTGTTTTTAGCATGGTGCATGCTAAAAGATGCACCATGTCCTGAGATGAAGCTTCATCTAAAGCTTCTGTTGCGTGGTACACGGTAGATTGGCTTACGACAAATGTTGCGCTAAAATGACGCATTATGTTTAGCATTTGGCCAAGGGTCAATGTTGCATCATCGTGATGCATTAGGCCAGTTGGGTAGGTGACTTTGAGCTTGCAGCGTAATCATTGCGCATTAAGAAATTTATTAGCCTGGAGCCAATATCGCACAATCATTGTGCATCAGGACATAAAGGGCTGGCAGAACGAGTAGCGCACAATCATTGTGCATCAGCCAGAGAGGGATGGCCAAAGGAGTGTTGCTCAATTATTGCGCGAAATCATTGCGAAGTAATACAATCATTGCGATGAACAGTGAAGCAGGCATGTCATTTTGGTCCCCTAAACATACTTGTAGAAATTCCATTAAGACATATATAGGGAGGGGTACTTGGTTGAAGGTGCATATGCGGACTATGCACCAATTAAGCTTCATAACTTATCCGGAAGAGTATAAATGATGCCTAAGGCTCATTTATAGCGGCGTATCCTAGCGAAGAGGGCATTTGATGCTTAGGCATCACCATGCCATGTCCCTGACCCGTTGATGCATAACAATTGTACATCTTGACGGAATGGCCTACGGACCAGGATATTACCATTTTTTCTAGGCTACGACCTTGCAAACGAGTTGGTTAAGATTTTGTCCCTTCGTGGATGAAATACAGTCTGTACTTGATCCCTTTAGAGTAGGGAAGGGTACATAGTAAGTGAAGCAGGCATGTCATTTTGGTCCCCTAAACATACTTATAGAAATTCCATTAAGACATATATAGGGAGGGGTACTTGGTTGAAGGTGCATATGCGGACTATGCATCAATTAAGCTTCATAACTTATGCGGAAGAGTATAAATGATGCCTAAGGCTCATTTATAGCGGCGTAGCCTAGCGAAGAGGGCATTTGATTCTTAGGCATCATCATGCCATGTCCCTGACCCGATGATGCATAACAATTGTGCATCTTGACGGAATGGCCTACAGATCAGGATATTACCATTTTTTTCTAGGATACGGCCTTGCAAACGAGTTGGTTAAGATTCTGTCCCTTCGTGGATGAAATACGGTCTGTACTTGATCCCTTTAGAGTAGGGAAGGGTACGTAGTCAGCCGCAATAAGTTGTAGCATTCCCGGTCCAGCACGTTGGCCCCTCATATCATCTAAGCTCGGTAGCTCGACGCAAGAGATGATTGTGGCCATACTTGATGAGGCTAGTTGCATGCCAGAAAGTGGATGCTCATACTTCCTATCAAGTCATAAAGAGTTGGTAAGTGTGGTAACATAGGGAATGGCAAGCGCTTGGTGCGGCCTACGGCAAAGTTCAAGGCTTATGCCTGGACAAGACTCGACGATATGACGGTTGGTCAGCTAGATAGGAAATCCAGTGATGATTTCCCTACGTTGAGGCAAAGCCAGTGATGCGCGCAATATGCATCAACATTGTCCTTATGGCCTTAAACCCTTTGACGGACAAAGGGTAAGTTTGGGAACGGTGTGGAAGCTAAGTTAGATGCATCATGCTCCACGAGTATGCTTGCAAGGGAAATTGAATATGCATTTTCCTAGCTTTGAGGCCCAGATCGTGTCTTCATCATGGCGCATCAGGGATATTATGGCCTACGGGGCAATGCGCCAAAGGCATAATTTTCCGGTCCGTCACAGTTGGCATCAGAGCAAGTTCCGAGAAAACTCTAGGGACTTGTGTGGACTGGACTCATTGGTGAGTATTTTTATTTAATGGAAATTTGAAGTTGGAGAGTAGGCCAACTTTTGCGCGGAAAGAATTTGTGACTGGAACTGCCAGTTACTTTGCAATTCGAGTTGAGCTTGGATGAGTGCTATGAGTTTTCCTAGCCTAAGTGGCACCCCACTTACGAGTGGAAATCTGGAAGACCGTCTGGGACGGTGGGTATACAATGTGACTGATCATCCCCACACGTTGGAAACTGTCCAACGATGTGCGTTGTCAGGCCCGGCTAGCATCCCACTTACAAGCGGCAACCTTGATGACCGTCAGGGACGGTAGGCAACTGTAAACTGTTCCACACAGTACTGTGCTAAAATATTGTCATTTCGACGACATCTTTAAACTTGTGAACCTTATGAATTCCTGGGTGGTATTATGGGATGCCATCTAGGATACCTGGTCGAGATATCCTCTTGATACTGGCCAATTGCGATCCATGGTATTGTTGTGGGCACTTTTGGATTCCTGGGAAGATGGTATGGGACATGTGCTCAGAAGGTATAAATTGTTGTTCATGACAACTTGAAGAAACCTGTTATTTCTGAGCATCTGGTATCAGACTTTTTCTCAGGAAATCCAAACCGAAGAGATTGTCCACAATAGTTTTTGGTTTTGAATTTCGGGGACGAAATTCTTTGAAGGGGTGAAGAGTGTAACACCCCGTATTTTTAGCATGGCGCATGCTAAAAGATGCACCACGGCCTGAGATGAAGCTTCATCTAAAGCTTCTGTTGCGTGGTACGCGGTATATTGGCTTAAGGCAAATGTCGCGCCAAAATGGCGCATTATGTTTGGCATATGGCCAAGGGTCAATGTTGCATCATCATGATGCATTAGGCCAGTTGGTTAGGTGGCCTTGAACTTGCATCGTACTCATTGCGCATTACGAAAGTTATTGGCCTAGAGCCAATATCGCACAATCATTGTGCATCAGGACATAGAGGGCTGGTAGAACGAGTAGTGCACAATCATTGTGCATCAGCCAGAGAGGGCTGGCCAAAGGAGTGTTGCTCAATCATTGTGCGCAATCATTGCGAAGTAACGCAATCATTGCAAAGTAACGCAATCATTACGATGAACAGTGAAGCAGGCATGTCATTTTGTTCCCATAAACATACTTGTATAAATTCCATTAAGACATATATAGGGGTACTTGGTTGAAGGTGCATATGCGGACTATGCACCAAGTAAGCTTCATAGCTTAGCCGGAAGAGTATAAATGATGCCTAAGGCTCATTTATAGTTGCGTAGCCTTGCGAAGAGGGCATTTGATGCTTAAGCATCACCATGACATGTCGCTGACCCGATGATGCATAACAATTGTTCATCTTAACAGAATGGCCTACGGACCAGGCTATTACAATTTATGCTAGGCTACAGCCTTGCAAACGAGTTGGTTAAGCTTATGTCCCTTCGTGGATGAACTACGGTCTGTGCTTGATCCCTTTAGAGTAGGGAAGGGTACGTAGGCATCCGGAATGAGTTGTAGCATTGCCGGTCCAGCACGTTGTCCCCTCATATCATCTAATCTCGGTAGCTCGATGCAAGAGATGATTGTGGCCAGACTTGATGAGGCTAGTTGCATGCCAGAAAGTGGATGCTCATACTTCCTATCAAGTCATAAAGAGTTGGTAAGTGAGGTAACGTAGGGAATGACAAGGGCTTGGTGCGGCCTATGCCAAAGTTCAAGGCTTATGCCTGGACAAGACTCGACGATATGACAGTTGGTCAGCTAGATATGAAATTCAGTGATGATTTCCCTACGTTGAGGCAAAGCCAGTGATGCACGCAATATGCATCAACATTGGCCGTATGGCCTTAAACCTTTTAACGGACAAAGGGTAAGTTTCGTAACTGTGTGGAAGCTAATTTAGCTGCATCATGCTCCGCGAGCATGCTTGCAAGGGAAATTGAACGTGTATTTGCCTAGCTTGGAGGCCTGGATCGTGGCTTCATCATGGCGCAGCGGGGAGATTACGGCCTGCGGGGTAACGCGCCAAAGGCGTAATTTTTCGGTTCGTCACACCACAGCTGCTAGCATATCGCTATGCCACATCTACTAGCACATCGCTATGCCACGTCTACTGACATACCACCATGCCACACCTACTAGCACGTCGCTATGCCACGGCTACTGGCATACCACCATGCCACACCTACTAGCACGTCGCTATGCCACGGCTACTTGCATACCACCATGCCACACCTACTAGCACGTTGCTATGCCACGACTATGATGTGATTTGCAGATAGTGGTAAAAGTAGTTCGATTCTCAGACTTGTGAAGGATATTAATTAGACTTAAATCCTAATATTAAAATAGAAAACTCACTAAAAATTATAGCAAACTCAATCAAAGATGATATCAATACTAAAAGAAACACTGAGGCTAAGATTCCACTATTTTCCAAGTTCAAAGTGATTAA
Source organism: Papaver somniferum (assembly GCF_003573695.1). Classification (NCBI taxonomy): domain Eukaryota; kingdom Viridiplantae; phylum Streptophyta; class Magnoliopsida; order Ranunculales; family Papaveraceae; genus Papaver; species Papaver somniferum. The sequence goes on from NW_020622492.1 coordinate 17,517,310, forward strand.
ACCAATACTTATATTTATGCATTTTTCTTGTTTAATTTGATTCTAAAATATTGCAACAACTAGATTTTCAAAAGTAATAATTGTAAATACCAAGTATGAAGCATCAAAAGTCTTAAAACTGAACATACTCCATCAAAATAGATCACAATCACTCAAATAAAAATCATATTCAATAATATTTCAAGGCAAATAATCATATAATTATTGCAAATAAAAAGATAAAATAGAATATACCACTTTTTGTTGGAAAAATAACTTCCTCTATCGCCTCAGCAATGGGGTTTAGCTCCTCATATTAATCATGATCTCAAAATATGTGTTTGTTGCTCAAAAGATGATTAAGAGAGTGAAAAGTAATAACACAGACTGTTTGCAACAGTGTATTGGTGTTGCAAAACAGCTGTTACAATGGAACTGTTACGGAAAAACTGTTGCTTTGTCGCTGATTTAAGACTGCCCTGAACAGCTTAATGTCTTCAGTTGTTAAACATCGACACTTTTCTGCGACTGTCTACCGATGGTCAATGTTCTTCAGCTGTTCTTCTTCTTCAACAGCAGCAGCAACAAAAACAGAGTTTGGTAAAGATCTGATTTCTTCTTCTCTGGCTCTCCTTAGGTTCCAAACATCTCGACACCCCTTCTATATGACCCAAGACATCTATTTATATCAAAATACCGATTAAATCTCTCCCAAATCTTCCAAAATCTCTTTCCTTCTCTTCACGGCCAAGTTGCGACAATTTCTTTTTTAGGATTTCTACGCGTTTCTGAGCTTTCCTTTTTATTCTAAACTCTTCCTTAGATAGATACAAATCTTTGGGAAGGTTTACAGCGTTTTAATCTCTCTAAAATTCCCTAAAACAGGTCACACACGTGACTTTCCATATTTTTGTTGTGAGAAAAATCCGTCGATTGAGCCCATTCTAATCGATTTAAACACCCATATCAGATTCCTAGACCCATAAGGAGTCTATCCTATGAAAATCAGAGGTTTAATCGACCTCAAACTCCTCCAAATCACGATTGCCAAAACTGTTCTTTAACTGCACTTTTCCCGCCAAAACCTGGTTTTTGAATGTTGAAGATGGTTGCCCCTTATCCAGAGTAGGGGTGCGATTAGCAATGCCTGGAAATGGGATGCCCCTTAGTAATTAGGTTACCCCTTATCCAAAGTGAGAGTCCGAATAGCAAATGTCCTCCGGGTGCTTTCCGACAACTTTTCGAGCCAATTTTTTCCAAAAATGTTTATTAGCCAAAAATACCTACAAATAAATAAAACACCATAATAAGTACAAAAATGAGCCCTAACAATATATAGAATCGAGACAAATCGGACACAAAAATGTGTCTATCAAATACCCCCAAACCTATTATTTGCTAGTCCTCGAGCAAAAAAAATAGAAATAAAATCCTAACTCACTGTCGCAGGCATCGTCGATTGCATTTAGCGTATGCAATAAGCCTTTAAACCCCTAGGTGTCCCTAGTGGCGTGAGTGTTGTCTCCGGAGGGCTTACCAGAGGTATACCCACAAAACCTTTTACTCCAGACCCTAGCTATCTACACAGAACCTTGGAAGGCACTAAAGAATCTCCTTGGTTGGCATACTTATTGACTACAGGAGGAAGTACCCTGATGCGAAATTCCAATTGTTGTACACGAGTTTGCACTCAAGCATACTAAAATTCATATGAAGTGACAGAGCTCTACTCAGATAGTCGCACTATGGACATCAATATCCGGAGTAGAAACTAATCACATGGATAGATCAAGAAGATGGATATAGAAAAACATAGATGGTTTTGATGTTTACTAGGTGAACGGTGTTTCTCATATCTGTCTGAAGGCCTCCGCCAAAATGAACCTATCCTAATGGACTGAGATACTAGTCTGACTAATATCAACACACTGGCATATACAAGGGAACCACTGATTGATAATCCTAACTCTAGGTCAACACAACTGGCATATACAAGGGTTCCAGTGGTCGACTTTATTGAATTTATTCCAGATGGTCTGGTCTCTCTTTTTTTTTTTTTTTTTTTTTGTATCTCAATCACTCTAATTCACCCTAGCATTGGTAACAACTTGAATCGTGAGCCCCACCTAATCACTTAGAGAAACATAGTTTAAAAACAAAAAAAATAAAAACAGAAGTGAAAAGGACTCAACGAGATATGGTGAAACTATCATGTTATTTCTAACACCTGAGCTCTGTGCTTTTATGAATAGACTCTTTAGATGTTGCCATCTAGTCAGATTGGTTCCTCAACTCCTACAACCAAAATGCTTCCATCCACTTAGATTGGTTAGTGCCATCCTTAATAGGGATAAATTTCTAGGCTCTGGAGTTTATTATTGCAACGAAAAGGTAACAAAAAGTTCTACCCCACCCCCAAACTTAAATCTAACATTGTCCTCAATGTTTCTAATCAAAGAACAGTACCAAAAATATAAGTAACATGAGGAAATAGTAAAGAGAGAAGTCGGAAAGATAGTACCTGGGTGAAGTGTAACCAAAAACCTACAAAAATATTATACAACATACAAAATCGCCTCGATGGTCAATCAAGGTAAACAGGGTCCTCCAGAGGGACCTCCTCAACATCACCTGTAGGAAAAGGCTCTAAAAAGGGCTTCAATCGCTGACCGTTAACCTTCGAAGAACTACTACCATCTGGTGTCTCAATCTCAACAGCGCCATGAGGAAAAACAGTACGGACCACAAAAGGACCGGTCCACCGAGAGCGCAACTTCCCGGGGAATAGATGCAAACGAGTGTCATACAGAAGAACTTTTTGACCTGGAGAAAATGACTTTCGTAAAATATTCCTATCATGCACAAGTTTCATTTTGTTCTTATACTCCTTAGCACTATCGTATGCATCTCTACGAATCTCGTCCAACTCATTGAGCTGGAGCTTTCTTTGAGCTCCTGCCTTGTCAAGTGAAAAGTTTAAGTTCTTAATAGCCCAATAGGCTCGATGCTCTAACTCAACAGGCAGGTGACATGCCTTCCAAACACTAAACGATAAGGTGACATTCCAATGGGTGTCTTAAACGCAGTACGGTAAGCCCATAAGGCATCAGTAAGCCTCGACGACCAGTCTTTCCTATTTGGATTAACTGTTTTCTCTAGAATACGTTTAATTTCCCTATTGGAAACCTCTACCTGACCACTAGTCTGAGGGTGATATGGGGTTGCTACTTTATGGGTAATACCGTATTGTTTCATTAAAAGAGAAAACGGTCTATTACAAAAGTGTGAACCTCCATCACTAATTATAGCTCGCGGCGTACCAAAACGTGTAAGTATATTCTCTTTCAAAAACTGGACTACGACCCTGTGGTCATTCGTTCTACACGGAACCGCCTCAACCCACTTAGACACATAGTCTACAGCAACAAGTATGTAAAGATAACCAAACGAAATAGGAAATGGACCCATAAAATCAATGCCCCACACATCAAAGACCTCAATCACTAAAATAGGGTTCAAAGGCATCATATTTCTACGGGAAATGGTTCCTAACTTCTGGCAACGCTCACAAGAAACACAATGACTATGGGAATCTTTAAACAACGAAGGCCAGTAAAATCCACACTGCAAAATCTTAGCAGCAGTCTTCTTAGCACTAAAATGACCCCCACATGCATGTTCATGAAAAAGGAGATAATACTAGACTGGTCACTCTCAGATACACATCCTAATAATCTGGTCCGGACAATACTTAAACAGATAAGGATCGTCCCAAAAGAAATGCTTAACCTCGGCTAAAAACCTAGAACGATCTTGCTTACCCCAATGTTGAGGGGTTCGACCAGTAGTAACAAGATAATTCACTATATTTGCATACCAAGGTGATTGGGAAACAGAGAACAATTGTTCATCAGGAAAGCTATCCCTTATAGGAAGGGAATCACTAGGGGAACTAACAACTAGCCTAGACAAGTGATCTGCTACTACATTTTCTGCACCCTTTTTGTCTCTAATGTCTGGGGAAAATTCCTGTAACAATAGGATCCATCTAATCAATCTAGGTTTGGTATCCTTCTTAGATAAAAGGTATTTCAAAGCAGCATGATCTGTATAGATTATGATCTTAGAACCTAATAGGTAGGACCTAAACTTATCCAAGGCAAACACGATGGCTAAAAGTTCCTTCTCGGTAGTTGTGTAGTTCATTTGGGCATCATTCAGAGTTTTGCTAGCATAATAAATCACATGAAGTAATTTGTTTTCTCGTTGTCCTAAAACGACGCCTATAGCATAATCTGAAGAATCACACATAATCTCAAAGGGTAGGTTCCAGTTAGGTGCCTGGACTATCGGGGCGGAGTAGTGAGTAAAGTTTTAAGCTTCTCAAAAGCCTCTAAACAAGCATCATCAAAGACAAACTTAACATCTTTTGCAAGCAAATTGCAAAGAGGTCTAGAAATCAAGCTAAAATCCTTAATGAATCGACGGTAAAAACCTGCATGCCCTAGGAATGACCTAATATCTTTTACGGTTTTTGGGACCTGTAAAGTCTTAATAAGGTCAACTTTGGCTTTGTCTACCTCTATACCCTTTGAAGAGACGATGTGCCCTAATACAATTCCTGATTTAACCATGAAATGGCATTTTTCCCAATTAAGCACTAAATTTTTTTCCTTACACCTAGTCAACACTAATGTCAAATGATGCAAGCACTCATCGAAAGATGAACCAAACACTGAAAAATCATCCATAAAGACCTCTAAGAACCGTTCTACCATATCAGAAAATATGCTCATCATACAACGCTGAAAAGTTGCAGGGGCATTACATAGCCCGAAAGGCATGCGTCTATACGCAAAGGTACCAAAGGGACAGGTAAAGTGGTTTTCTCTTGGTCTTCTGGGGAAATAACGATCTGATTATAACCGGAGTAGCCATCTAAGAAGCATAGTGACTATGTCCAGCTAATCTCTCTAGCATTGGTCGATAAAAGGAAGGGGAAAGTGATCCTTCCTTGTGACCTTGTTCAATTTCCTATAGTCAATACACACACGCCATCCCTTGGTCACTCGGGTTGGGATTAATTCATTATTATCATTCTGGACTACAGTGATACCTGATTTCTTGGGGACAACCTGAACAGGGCTGACCCACTTACTGTCTGAAATTGGGTAAATAATACCCGCATCTAACAACTTAAGCACCTCTTTTCGAACTACCTCTTTCATGTTAGGGTTCAGTCGACGTTGCATCTCCCTAGAAGGTTTGGAGTCTTCCTCTAAATGAATCTGATGCATACACACAGTAGGACTTATACCCTTAATGTCTGCTATAGTCCACCCTAAAGCTTCCTTATTGTCTTGAAGTACATTTACTAGCCTACTTTCCTGATCACTATCCAAATTGGAAGCTACAATCACAGGTAAAGTCTCAGATGGGCCTAAAAACACATACTTTAGAGTATCGGGTAGTGGTTTAAGGTCCAACTTTGGGGGCTCTTCTAAAGAAGGAATTAGGGTAGTCTCAGAAACTGGTAACGGTTCGAACCTAGCTTTCCATCTATCAGTGTCTAACACAGGGGTAGAATCTAATAGAGCATTCACCTGTTCAATAGTGCTATCGTCGTCAAAATCTAAACCAAAATGGGATAGACAACTTTCTAATGGGTCTTCAGACAAGATGTTTGGTAATGACTCCTGAACTAAGGCTTCTATCATGTTCACCTCCTCAACACATGTGTCATCTAGCTCATGAGGTTGCTTACTGACATTAAAAATGTTCATCTCCATAGTCATATTACCAAAAGATAAACTCATCACACCATTTCGACAGTTAATGATCGCATTAGACGTAGCTAAAAATGGGCGACCTAAAATCACAGGTATCTGGTTCTCTGGGTCAGGGACAGGTTGGGTATCTAGGACCACGAAATCCACTGGATAAATAAACTTGTCGACCTCAATAAGAACATCCTCGATAACACCTCGAGGGATTTTAACAGACCTATCAGCTAACTGCAGTGTCATCTGAGTAGGTTTCATTTCACCAAGTCCTAGCTGTAAGTATACATGGAATGGCAGTAAGTTCACACTGGCTCCTAAGTCAAGTAAAGCTTTTTCTACCCGGAAGTTACCTATTGTGCAAGCAATGGTAGGAGAACCTGGGTCTTTGTACTTTGGAGTTGTGGTGTTCTGAATGATTGAACTTACGTGACTAGCTAAAAAGGCTTTCTTATGGACGCTAAGTTTTCGCTTTCGCGTACACATATCCTTAAGGAACTTGGCATAAGCAGGAATTTTCCTGATTGCATCTAATAAGGGAAGGTTTATGGTAACTTGCTTAAAAACCTCCACTATGTCATTAAAGTTCGATTCCTTCTTTGTTGGTACTAATAGCTGAGGAAATGGGGCTCTAGGTCTAAACTCAGACCTTTCAGGAACCGAATTCACATCATTAGAAACTTTATCAGTCTCTTCAGCTACTGGTCCTGAGAGGTGAGATCCTGAGGGGTGAACTACAGTATGTTCACTATCGAGCATGGTTACCTTATTGTCTACAACTCTACCACTTCTAAGGGTTCTAACAGCATTCAATTGATTCGATGGTTTTGCACCTAATTCATGAACTCCTCTAGGGTTGGATTGTGTTTGACTAGGAAACTTACCTTTTTCTCTCAATGAATCACTTATCAGACCAACCTGGGTTTTTGACTCGGAAATAGCCTGACTATTTTCTTGTCCTATCATGTTACTAGCTTGTAGACTCTGTTCTACGGATAACAGGAATTTTGCAGTTTGCTGAGTTAACAAGGCGAGAGATTCCTCTAAACTTAGGATTTTCTTATTTGAATGATTCTGAAACTGAGCTAGTCCTGAAGGACTCTTAGTATAACCGAAACCTGGGGGAGCATTAGAATTACTAAACTGACCTTGATTTTGGCCCTTAGACCATGAAAGGTTCGGATGGTTTCTCCAACCAGGATTATAGGTTTCTGAATATGGGTCAATATTTTGACGGTTATCAAATCTAGTGTTATTATAAAGAGAATTGGCCTTCTCTTCAATATTCTGGCCTTCCCAAAAAGGCTTCACTCTACCACTAGTCTGGCCCACTTCTAAGGCTTCTAACCTTTTTGCTATAGCAGCAATTTTGGCATCTGATTCATAGCCTCCTTCTACCCTATTAACGTTTTCTCTACTTAAAAGAATGGTTTTCTGGGTTGCCCTACTATTTTCCTATTGCTGGGTTTTTTCGGCGATTTCATTAAAAAATTCCATCGCCGCATCAACAGTTTGGTTTTCAAATCCACCAGTGCATAGAGACTCAACCATGGTCGTTGTAGAATAATCTAAACCCTCATAAAGGATATGAACTAGCCTAACCTTTTCTAAACCATGATGAGGACACTGGGATAATAAATCATTGAACCTTTCCAAATACCTATATAAAGATTCTCCCTCTTGTTGTGAAAAACTTATTGAAAAAGGCAGATGTAAGTTGTTCATATGTCTCAATCGACTCGGAGTCCAAACTATACAGCCACGACTTGGCCTTATCTTTCAGGAAAAATGGGATAACCTAAGTTTCAAAGCATCATCATCTAAGCCTCTAATTCTTAGGGTACTACAAATTTCCTCAAAATCCCTAACATGGTAATAAGGGTTTTCATTTTCTTTCCCTAAAAAGATTGGGAACATCTGTAAGGTCCCAGGTTTCAGTTCATAGGGTGCCTCCGTTTCAGCTAACTTAATACACGAAGGACGGGTAGTCCTAGTTGGATTCAACAAAGCTTTCAAAGTTTCCATTTCTGGCGCTATCGGAGCAACATGGATTCTCCCCTCAGTCAAATAACGTTCAAAAACGGACTCTTCAAAAGCCGTACTTTCTAGATTAAGGTAATCGAGAGCTTCGAACTACTAGGTTTCTCTTTAACAAATCTACCTAGTGCGTCTCTTTTACGTTCAAGCATACAATAGAATTTTCTAAATTGGAAGGGTAAGCAAACACAGATCAAGGACGACTCAACCAAATTAAACCTATTGATTTCTAGCAAACAAAAAGCATGATGGCTCCACTTAGATTGTTTCTAGACCATCTTCTATTCCTTCGAACGGGAATTCGTTACAATTTAAGCAAACCCCTCTGGACTCAATCCGAGTTAACGTAAGTTGAATAGAGGTGAGGAAAGATCGGTGGAGCTTTGATACCCAAGGCCTCACCGGTATTACAAGGCGGCGCAGTCACGCATTCAACTTACAGAAACCGTCACGAACTTCGAAGTATGCTTAAAAGAGTAACCAATATTTTTTGAATGACTTTCCTGTTAAGCTCGTTACCCTATCGGTCTCATTCTAGTCAAAATTTTAGGCTTAGGTTCGCGTAGGTTACGTGTTCCTAATGCGGGCAAGAAGAGAACGGTGATGAAATCCGAACCCTTATCTTGTATGGCCAGGCCTTGCCCTTTACTAGAAAAATAAATGTCCGTATTCAGTCCTCAACATATATGCATACGAAGGAGTCCAGTAACTCGCTGACAGGGGACTCACGAGTGTTTAGAATCTTACCTCCCGTTCCAGACGGGGGATGAATCGGTTGTAGTCGACTCGGGCCACTCACTCCGATGTCTAGTGTACGAACCCAAGGTGCAGATACAATATCGTAATTGTCCTCCTTCTCTGCAAACAGTTTATATTTAAAGTACCCTTCCGTAGGGTTATAAAAAAAAATAATGTCCCAAAGTCCAAAAGTCCAAAAGTCCAAAAAAATAAAGAAAAATTACAAAAATAATAAACCCCAATACAGTTTTTTTTTTTAAATAAAACAAACAAACCCTAAACTAAAACTGTTTAAAAAAATAAAATTAAATAAAATTGTCTTCTTTTCTGTTCTTTTTGCTTTAATCTTTAGCTCCAAGTCTTTATGAAATCACCAAACTCCTTGGCTCAATTTTCTTTATGATCCAGAACCTGTAGACACAAGATAAATACCCAAAAACATAAAAAAGACAAAAATAAAAAAAAATAATAATAATAATAAAATCTAAAACCCTAAAAACAAGTGGCGGCGCCAAAAATTGATATGATTTGTAGATAGTGGTAAAAGTGGTTCGATTCTCAGACTTGTGAAGGATATTAATTAGACTTAAATCCTAATATTAAATAGAAAACTCACTAAAAATTATAGCAAACTCAATCAAAGATGATATCAATACTAAAAGAAACATTGAGGCTAAGATTCCACTATTTTCCAATTTCAAAGTGATTAAACCAATACTTATATTTATGCAATTTTCTTGTTTAATTTGATTCTAAAATATTGCAACAAGTAGATTTTCAAAAGTAATAATTGTAAATACCAAGTATGAAGCGTCAAAAGTCTTAAAACTGAGCATACTCCATCAAAATAGATCACAATCACTCAAATAAAAATCATATTCAATAATATTTCAAGGAAAATAATCATATAATTATTGCAAATAAAAAGATAAAATAGAATATACCACTTTTTGTTGGAAAAATAGCTTCCTCTATCGCCTCAGCAATGGGGTTTAGCTCCTCATATTAATCATGATCTCAAAATATGTGTTTGTTGCTCAAAAGATGATTAAAAGAGTGAAAAGTAATAACACAGACTACTTGCAACAGTGTATTGGTGTTGCAAAACAACTGTTACAATGGAACTGTTACAGAAAAACTGTTGCTTTGTCGCTGATTTAAGACTACCCTGAAAAACTTAATGTCTTCAGCTGTTAAACAACGACACTTTTCTGCGACTGTCTACCGAGGGTCAATGTTCTTCAGCTGTTCTTCTTCTTCAACAACAGCAGCAGCAGAAACAGAGTTTGGTAAATCTCTGATTTCTTCTTCTCTGGCTCTCCTTAGGTTCCCAAACACTCGACACCCCTTTTATATGACCCAAGACATCTATTTATATCAAAAATACCGATTAAATCTCTCCCAAATCTCCCAAAATCTCTTTCCTTATCTTCAGGCCAAGTTGCGATAATTTCTTATTTTAGGATCTCTACGCGTTTCTGAGCTTTCCTTTTTATTCTAAACTCTTCCTTAGATAGATACAAATCTTTGGGAAGGTTTACAGCGTTTTAATCACTCTAAAATTCCCTAAAACAGGTCACACACGTGACTTTCCATATTTTTTTTTGTGAGAAAAATCCGTCGTTTGAGCCCATTCTAATCGATTTAAACACCCATATCAGATTCCTAGACCCATAAGGAGTCTATCCTATGAAAATCAGAGGTTTAATCGACCTCAAACTCCTCCAAATCACGATCACCAAAACTGTTCTTTAACTGCACTATTTTCCCGCCAATTTTCTGGTTTTTGAATGTTGAAGATGGTTGCCACTTATCCAGAGTAGGGGTGCGATTAGCAGATGCCTGGAAATGGGATGCCCCTTAGTAATTAGGTTACCCCTTATCCAAAGTGAGAGTCCGAATAGCAAATGTCCTCCGGGTGCTTTCCGACAACTTTTCGAGCCAATTTTTTCCAAAAATTTTTATTAGCCAAAAATACCTACAAATAAATAAAAAACCATAATAAGTACAAAAATGAGCCCTAACAATATATAGAATCGAGACAAATCTGACACAAAAATGTGTCTATCAGGCTACTGGCATGCCACCATGCCACAGCTGCTAGCACGTCGCTATGCCAGGCTACTGGCATGCCACCATTCCACAGCTGCTAGCACGCCGCTATGCCACAGCTGTTAACACGCCGCTATGCCACGGCTACTGGCATGCCAATATGCCACAGCTGCTAGCACGTCGCTATGCCACGGCTACTGACACGCCACCATGCCGCAGCTGCCAGCACGTCGCTATGCCACGGCACCATACCACAGCTGCTAGCACGTCGCGATGCCACGACTACGGACACGCCACCATGCCACAGTTGCTATCACGTCGCTATGCCACGGCTACTGGCATGCCACCATGCCACAGCTGCTAGCATGTCGCTATGCCACGGCTACTGGATGCCACCATGCCACAGTTGCTAGCACGTCGTTATGCAACGGCTACTGGAACGCCACCATGCCACAGATGTTAGTACGTCGTTATGCCACGGCTACTGGGACGCCACCATGCCACAGCTGCTAGCACGTCGCTCTGCCATGTCTACTGGCACGTGACATGCCATCATGCCACAACTGCTAGCACGTCGCTATGTCACAACTATTAGCACGACACCATGCCACAACTGCTAGCACGTCGCTATGCCACGCCTACTTGCAAGCCACCATGCCACAGATGCTAGCACGTCGCTATGCCACGGCTACTGGCACGCCACCATGCCACAACTGCTAGCACGTCGCTATGCCACGGCTAATGGACGCCACCATGCCACAGTTGCTAGCACGTCGTTATGCCACGACTACTGGAACACCACCATGCCACAGATGCTAGCACGTCGTTATGCCACGGCTACTGGCACGCAACCATGCCACAGCTGCTAGCACGTCGCTATGCCACGGCTACTGGCACGTGACACGCCACCATGCCACAGTTTCTAGCACGTCGCTATGTCACAGCTATTGGCACGCCACCATGCCACAGCTGCTAGCACGTCGCAATGCCACGTCTACTGGCATGCCACCATGCCACAGCTGCTAGCACGTCGCTATGCCACGACTACTGGCATGCCACCATGCCACAGCTGCTAGCATGTCGCTATGTCGCGGCTACTGGCATGACACCATGCCACACGTAGAAACCTTCTATACGTTTTCCAAGAAAACACTCGAGAAATCAAAACATGTCACAAACTGGGGGATACTCATCAGGGTATTGGTCTGGCGGTTTACAACGTGCGCCGTGCAATACACCCGTTACAAGAAAGTGTCATAAGAGTGAGGCGGTTAGTAAATATAAGAAATAATGGTGAAACGTTTTCTTCATTATGGAAACATCAATTCCAGGTGTTACCCGTTACCACTTTCTTCCATTACTCAACCGTTTCCACTTTTTACGAGTCCAGGGTACGTTTCATTACGACTTGTATAAATAGGTTTCACCTATTTCCACCAAAAAATAATTTTGGTCAGGAGAACAATACACATCCACAAATCACCTGGTAGCTTTCCATTCAGCTCGCTAGTTCAACTTTCGGATACAATTCGCAAAACACCCACGCTTTCAGAATCAACTATTCTGGCCTCAACACTTTCTTCGCTTCCCTCCCTAAGACCAACCCTTATCCTTCACTTTGTGAGGAAGCAAGCCTGGAACGGCCATTTCTTGGTTTAGGCCAGGATTGTACAGATTGATCTCTCGAATCAAAAGTACTCCCGTGCAGTACATTGTTTAGGGTTTAAATTTGTTTCTCATCCGCACTCGCACGAAATTACCGAAATCAGCAGAAACGGTTTTCACCCACAATCAATTGGCCACCACAGTGGGAGATTAATCTCTCGGTTATAATATCAATTTCCAATTCCAAGTTTCATTCTTCAACCCAGACATCAAGATGGTAGAAGCAAACGATCGCGTGGGGTTCAATGGCTCAGTTGTCAGTTATCGCACAATGAGGAATGACTAGGGACTTAACACGGACACAACGATGTCTCTCATGAAGCTCAGACATACGCCCGGAAGATCCATTTTTTGGGAGACTCTAAAAGAGAGTAAGTCTTATTAGACAGAGTACACAATCTACTACTTCAGGGTTTCACATTGGAAACCGACAGCCATGTTATCCCCAAAAAACTCATCCCATACTTTCTACCGTCATACAACATTCACGGTTCCATGACTCTCCTAGAATATTAATGCTACTAACATTCATAATCAAAACGGCATTATTCCAAAAATTCATTCCAAAGAATAAGCCAAAACCCTCATAGATAACAATCATCTACCAATCCAAAAACTAGAAAACCAAACCATAAACTAGGCATTTCGTTTGCCTTTCAAAAAAAAAAAAAAACTAAGCAAAAGAGGTCCAGAAGACAGAAGATGTTCAAAGAAAATCATTCATCAATGGCTTGATCTTCTTAGAGAAGACCTCCTTCGCACTTTTGAGAGCCGCCTGTTTCAGCTTCAACTTTTTGGGAAACCTTCCGATATCCGCTTCATTTTGATTGATGACTTCCACGGAGGAGCCTTCGGTCGCCTCAATTTGCAACTTTTGTATCTCGTTGAAACCCTCAACGAACCAGGGAGCGTTGAACTCAAAGTTTATGTAAATGTCCCGGTGGAACTCCCAACTCGAGATTACATCCTCGGAAATGGTCCGGATCAACAACAAACCCTGAGAACACTGGCACTGAAATTATTCCCGGTGTTAACGTTCCTTCCAGTAGGGTTAATACGCCACCTTCCAACACCAGCGGCGCGGAAAACGTTCCTTCAGGTGTTACGCCGCCGATCATCAGAACCAATGTCGCTGCTGCCACTCCCAACGTTTCTCCAAGTGTGACAACTCCAACCGTCACCAGAACTGCTGCTACTCCACCATCAGGACGGAAGACTGGAGGAGACAGCAGAAGCCCATCTCCTCTTACCACTGTTGATTTGATGGAAAGAAAAAAGGTTCTCGTAAGGCTCAGACAGACATGGCTACAACTTAGAAAGAGATACCTAGTTTCCTCAAGACACTAGCGGAACGGTTACCACAAGAGTCATGTCAACCCCAGATGGAACCGACAAAGAATACTTTTAACATCTGGCGCAAGCACTTCAGCAGGACGTGCCTTTATATATGAAGAGGCTTGCGTTGCTCCTAAACGCCCAGTAGAAAAATCAACAATCCAATTTTATCACACGTAGAGATCAGGAACGACTTCTCCAAAATCGAGGCAAAGAAAATCAGCAACCCTCTTGGGGTCACAGAGACCCTCTTCCCATCAGTAGATGCATAATTTCTTGGGACTCCATCCAAATCATGCAGTCCATGATAAACCATTTTTGTGAGATTTTGTATTTCTACAAGGCGCATCGTCAAGACATACTCGCAGCCCTCAACCGCACTGCATCAGGAAAGCGGCTGTTTCCAGCCAGGAAAGCCATTCCCGAACCCCAACCTCTCCTAGGAAGCACGATTGATAGACGATATTGGAGACTCCTAACCACTGTTCACTTGAAAGATGTCGAGTTTGATAGCACGCTGATTGACGTGGCCTTCGACTTCAACATTGTAGCCGTCAAGGCTCTGAGAGGTGCAAGGAAGAATCGAACAGAAGAAGCGCATTCTTTCCCATAAGGAGAAAAACGCTACTTGCGGACCAACACCATTTGTGACGTCTTCCCATGCCATATCGTATCAATTCGTTTTCTCGAAGTCAAGGGTTAATGACACCCTCACTGGAGTTTTCTACAGGAGCCGCTTCAATATTCTCTCGGGAAGCCGCCTCCGCTTCCAGAGCCAGAAGCCGCTCCGCTTCAATGTTTCGCTCTGGAAACCGCTTCAACATTCTCTTGGGAATCCACTCCGCTTCAAGAGCCAGAAGTCGCTCCGCTTCAACATCCTCTCCATAAACTGCTCCAGGATCCGAAGCCGAAGCTTCGGCGTTTTGCTCTATAAGCTTCAACGTCCTCTCCAAGAGCCGAAGCCGCTTCAACGCCACACTCCTTCCTTCCAAAGTTCGTTCATGTAGCCACCACACTCCTCACTGTCAAGGATCATGATCACAGCCAGCCAAGGATCGCAGTTATAACCGCGTTTTGATCCATCTCGCCAAACCTCGTGGTCATGGACAATTTACTCGCTTACTCATACAGCCGATCCCTTTGCTTCCATGGACACCCATACAATTCCAGCTGACCTATTTTGGTTCCCACGTGGTGTAGTATCTTCTGATCACATCTGTTGCCAAGAACTGTTACTGCTCATTTTTCGATACCAGCCAGAACTTCACCATAACAACAATTGGTACAAGGGTAATCCGTACTTCTCCATGTTTTAGTTTCACATGGAAGAAGTAATAGAGTCACCACTACGGATGCAAGATGGTGATATCCTTGTCATGGTAAACTCACCGACCATACCGGATATAAGCATGTAAACCACACCTGGGGACTGAAGCCTCCTTCGTATTTCGAAGCTTAAACGCAGTCACCACCTTACCAGCGAATGCAGCAGAATCACATCTTCCACGAGAAAATATGCTCAGGATAATTACACATGGGGACTACCAGAACGAGACGCCTTTACTGCTCTCAATCAGGTTATTTCCGATTTCAACATTATCACTGTCGGAGTTTTACAAGCCATAATAATTTCTCAACATGAAGCCGTACACATGCATCAAATCCCCAAAAGCACGCCAAAGAGATACATTCACGTATCCGGCCACACCATCGTACCTAACAGAAGTATAACTGGGTGCTGCTCACTGCATCCCATTCCATACAATAGTCCAAGGTTCAGAAGATGGTTCAAAGGATGTCGTTTAGAACGAAGTCCTTGAGGACTTGATAGCAGCACATCGGCAACGGAACATCTCTCAACTCATCTACTTCACCCAATGGTTGCGAAAGATTTCGACCATACAAGCATCCACAATATATCATCATCGCAATCAAAAGTCTAGGTACCAAATAACCTAAAGTCAAGGATGAACCAACAACGCAACTACAATCTCAAAGATTAGCCCTGACATTATTTCATCCATACATCCCAAGAAATGGAGTTTGGTAAATTTTGAAATCCACTGTCAGATACTCATCCTTCTGGAGTCAGAACCTTATTACACATTCTGGAGAAGATCGATGGAACTGTTGGGCGGATACATGCGAGAGCACCTACCTTGAGTTATGCTGGCTCGCCTTGATGCTGATTTGTAGATTGCTTTGTTACCATTAATGCTCTCTCTACTACCGCTAACAAATGACGAAGAGGAGCCAAATACTGCATATGAAGGCACGGAGCTGGACGAACAACAAAAACAGAAGAGGGTCGATACCCCTTTTCATATGAACGCGGTTTTTGGAGTTTGAAAAGAATAAGCATTCCTTACTTCTATGAACGGGAATAGATGACTGGGCGCACCACACTCATGCTCCATATCCGAACAAGTAGTGTGCCAATATCTGCGCTCCATGACCGAACCAACAACACGACAGCACGAGGAACACTAGTCGCTCAACATGCAACTCTCCATGACTCCAGAACTCTGTGGTTAAGTTAGCGCCAACGGTCCAGCATTCCGTGACCCACCCTGCAAGCCTTCCAAGTGCCATTTCCACTGTCCCATGGACTGAATCCATTAGCGCTATCATCACCGCTTGGTAGCCAAGTTCCAGCACCAACGGTCCGCATCCAAGACAATACAAAACGCCCTCACCATACGCGCTTACCAGACGCGCATGCCAGACGTGCTTACAAGACGCGCTTACAAGACGCGCTTGCCAGACGCACTTACCAGACGCGCTTATTAGACGCACATTCCGGACGCGCTTACAAGACGCGCTTGCCAGACGCACTTACCAAACGCGCTTACCAGACGCGTATGCCAGACGCGCTTACCAGACGCGCTTACCAAGCCGCACAATGCCCGCGGCTCCCATTCCAAGCCGCGTCAATCCAAGCTACGTCGAAGCCGCGCCAAGCCAAGTCGTGCCCAATCCAAGCCAAATCACGTCCAAGTCGCGCCGCGCCAAGCCTTACCAAGCCGATCGGTGCCAGCGGCTCCGTTTCAAGCTGCGCAATGCCAACGGCTCCCTTTCACGCCAAGTCTATGCTAGCGACTCCCTTCTAAGCTGATGCCAACAGTATGCGTCTCAGCCAACAACCATCTCTACCACCTCGCAGCCTAGCCAGCGGCACAAAATTTACGCAAAGTCACCCATGCAAGAGTTACGGATTCTCTTTACCTCCTGAAAAAGGTTAGTTGGATCTTCCTGACCATCTTTTCATAACTTTCCATTTCGATTTTGCCCTCGTCTGTCACCATCCCATGCTTACCTCGCAACAAGGCCCCTGTTTCGAGCTAAGCAGGGGACTTAATATTGATGGTGGTTTTTAGCTTAGGGTTAAAATCGTAAAACCTTGCATCATATGTGACGAAACTTTGCAAGGAAATGGTGCTGCGAGTACTAACATCTCCACCGACACATTTATTGAGCCGCTCAATATACCTTTTCTGGCGCCTCGCCAGTACTAGACTCGCTGAGTACTTTCCTGTGCTTTGTTCCTCAGCAGAACCCTTAAGTCGGTATGGCATGACGGATATGTTCACTCGCAGCTGAGTAGCATGAAACCTCCAAGTACCAAAATTAAGGCCATTGCACGAAAGGATCAGACAGAAAGCATACTGCATTCTGTAGGTAAAGCTTTTTGTGACAACATACGAGAATCCATATAATCATTGTGATAACTTGCAAAGAACTCATAAACCCAAATAAATTGCAAATTAGGGTTTTGCTCCTCGCGCCATATACTAAACCCCGTTGGTCGAAACCACGTCTAGCCAAGCTAGGCAACCGAATTCACCACAGCGCGCTGGAAGTGTGGCGCCCCCTAGCTTGACGACCCCACTTCCCATCGACCAATCAGGTCTCCATAAATGCGCTACGCGCATTTCAAAGAAGTCCGGCCCTATGTTGCTTTCCGACCCCTTTTCTATCGACCAATCAGGTCGCTTTAAATCCGCCACAGCGCGCTGGAAGTCTGAACGTGCCTTAGCTTGCCGTCCACACTTCCCATCGACCAATCATGTCTCCCTAAATGCGCCACACGCATTCTAAACAAGGCCGGCCCCATATTGCTTGTCGGCCCCCTTTCCATCGACCAATCAGGTCGCTTTAAATCCGCCACAGCGTGCTGGAAGTGTGGCCGCGCCCTAGCTTGCCTGCCCAACTTCCCATCGACCAATCAGGTCTCCCTAAATGCACCATGCATATTCCAAACAAGGTCGGACCCATGTTGCTTTCCGGCCCCCTTTCTATCGACCAATCAGGTCGCTTTAAATCCTCCACAGCACGCTGGAAGTGTGGCCGCGCCCTAGATTTCTGGCCCCACTTACCATCGACCAATATGGTCGCCCTAAATGCGCCACGTGCATTCCAAGAAAGGCCGGCCCCATGTTTCTTGTCGGCCCCCTTTCCATCCACCAATCAGGTTGCTCCAAACCTGCCACGGTCTCAAAAGAGGTTGCTAATACTAAGCTAGCTTCCAAAAACGTACTAGCTTCCCAAAACGCGCCGCACGCACTAATTAGGGTTTCAACACACCCAAACCCTAATCCAGGCAAGACGCAACCAAATCCGTACACGATGCTAACTTTGGCCACGCCGCAACTGGCATACTTCTATACCGCGGCTACTAGCATACCACCAGCATGTTGCCAATACCGCTATGCAAACAAGATGCGGCCATGACCAATGGCCCTCTTTCCTCTTGAGATGCAAATCTCAGTCGTCCAAACTCGCCACCAAACCGCAAGAGTTGTGGCGAATTTTGGCCACAACGCCAAATCCCTTGGTTTGTGACGCCAAACCCTAAACTGGCTACGACGCCGAATTCTTTGGTCATCATGCCAAAAGCATTCGCAAGCCATGCCAGTCACGCTACCACACCTCTGACCACTAGCGAAAGGTAGCCACGATCAACGGCCGCCCTTCCTCCTAAGATGCAAATCTCAGTCGTACAAGTTTTCCACCAAACTTGTGGTAACTCCGGTCGCAATGCCAAATTCCATGGTTTATGCCATACCCCTAATTTGGTCGCGCCTAAAATATGCGCGAGCATGTTGGCCATGCCACCATGCCACATCTGCTAGCGCGTTTCTATGCCACGGCTACTGGCATACCACCATGCCACACCTACTAGCACATCGTTATGCCACGGCTACTACATGCCACCATGCCACAGCTTTTAGCACATCGCTATGCCACGTCTACAGGCACGCCACCATGCCACAGCTGCTAGCACGCCGCTATGCCACGGCTACTGGCACGCCAACATGCCACGGCTGCTAGCACGTCACTATGCCACGACTACTGGCACGCCACCATGCCACAGCTACCAGCACGTCGGTAAGCCACAGCTGCTGGAACGCCACCATGCCACAGCTGCTATCACGTCGCTATGCCACGGCTACTGGCACGCCACCATGCCACAGCTGCTAGCACGTCGCTATGCCACGAATACTGGCACGTGACACGCCACCATGCCACAGATTCTAGCACGTCGCTATGCCACGGCTACTGGCACGTGACACGCCACCATGCCACAACTACTATCCCGTCGCTATACCACGACTACTGGCACGCCACCATGCCACAGCTGCTAGCACGTCGCTATGCCACGGCTACTGGCATGCCACCATGCCACAGCTTCTAGCACGCCGCTATGCCACGGCTACTGGCATGCTACACGTAGCAACCTGTTATACGTTTTTCACGAAAACACCCGAGACATCAAAACATGTCATAAGCTGGGGGATACTCATCAGGGTATTGGTCTGGAGATTTACAGCGTTCGGCGTGCAATACGCTCGTTACAAGAAAGTGTCATAAGAGTGAGGCGGTTAGTAAATACAAGAAGTAATGGTGAAACGTTTTTTTCATTATGGAAACATCAATTCCAGGCGTTACCCGTTACCACTTTCCTCCATTACTCAACCTTTTCCACTTCTTACGAGGCCAGGGTACGTTTCATTACGACTTGTATAAATAGGTTTCACCTATTTCCACCAAGAAACAAGTTTTGGTCAGGAGAACAATACACATCCAGAAGTCACCTGGTAGTTTTCCATTCATCTCGCCAGTTCAACTTTTGGATACAAGTCGCAAAACACCCACACTTCCAGAATCAACTATTCTAGCCTCAACACTTTCTTCGCTTCTCTCCCTAAGACCAACCCTTCTCCTTCACTTTGTGACCGAAGCAAGCGTGGAACGACCATTTCTTGGTTTAGGCCAGGATTGTACAGATTGATCTCTCGAATCAAAAGTACTCCCATGCAGTGCATTGTTTAGGGTTTAAATTCGTTTCTCATCCGCACTCACACGAAATTACTGAAATCAACAGAAACGGTTTTCACCCACAAACACGTACGTACCTAAGTACGAGCACCCATGGGAAAAGATGGATCTTATCTTTGGATCGAATGTATTTATATACATTCTCAACAGCCAAAAACAATTACTAAGACTGCCTTTGGCTCGTACATATCTAAGTACAAGTAGCCAAGGGCAAATACGAAGCTTATCTTTGGCTCGAATGTATTTATACACATTCTCAACAACCAAGATAATTACTAAGGCTGCCCTTGGCTCGTAAATATCTAAGTACAAGTATACAGGGGAAAAGATGGAGCTTATCTTTAGATTGTGTGTATTCATACACATTCTTAACAACCAAAGAAAATTACGAAGAGTGTCCTTGACTCGTATGTATCTAAGTACGCGAATCCAACGGACAATACGAAAGTTATCTTTTGATCGAACGTGTCCATACACGTTCTCAACAGTCAAAGACTATTATGAAGGCTTCCCTTGGATCGTACATATCTAAGTACGGGTCTACAGGGGCAAAGATGAAGTTTATCTTTGGCTTGTGTGTATTCATACACATTCTTAACAGCGAAAGACAATTACGAAGAGTGTACCTGACTCGTACGTATCTAAGTACGCGAATCCATGGGAAAATACGAAGGTTATCTTTGGCTCGAACGTGTCCATACACGTTCTCAAAGACTATTACGAAGGCTGCTCTTAGATCGTACGTATCTAAGTACGAGCATCCAGGGGAAAAGATGGAGCTTATCTTTGGCTCGAATATATTTATAGACATTATCAACATCCAAAGACAATTATGAAGACTATCCTTGGCTCGTACATATCTAAGTATGATCAACTAGGGACGAAGATGAAGCGCAAGGACAAAGGTTCAAAATAAAACTCGCATGGAAGGACAAAGCTTTGTTCCTCTAAAATTCTTAAGCTTATCGCGTTGCGAATTTCTGGGGGCAAAGGAATGTCATCGGAAGACATTACCTGCTCAAAGTTTATAGCTTTGTATACTCAGTCAAGACGGAGTTCATCAAGCAACAGATCTGTGAGCTACTATAAGTGGGTAACATCAACATCATCAACGAAGGTCAATCCTCCCAAACCAGATCTATAAACGAAGGTGGAGGTCACGAAAATTGGATCCAAAGACATCAACAATTGTTGTATTTTACAACTTAAGTCTGAATCTGAAGGTATACATGGGAGCGAAGCCCCTTAAAGGCAGACTCACCACCGTCAGGCATACATGTGAGTGAAGCATGTTAAAGGCAGACTCACCATTGCAAAGAATAGGTTATTTAATCCAGAACTACAAAAAAGCATGTGTGCATAGGTGTATGCATACTCAACAAGGATACAACTCATACTCAGCTACGAGGAGTCACACGACAACATAAAAGCAGACACAACCTCTCAACCATCACTAGTGCGATGCTCCTAGCCTAGCAATGCACGAAGCCTGTATACATTTGTATATCCACAAGTGCACAACTCAAATTCAACGAAGAACAAAGTCTGTATACATATGTATACCCCAAATATCCAACTTGAGGAACATACGAAGTGCCAAAGACTAATGCAAGGGGCAGTTCGTCGAAAGAATAAATCTTTCAAGGCTAAGAAGAAGCAACAACTCATAACTAGAGGGTACCCTTCGAATACACAGGTTTACGAAGGAATTTATATCTCTATGCAGGAATGAAGCCTACAAGAGCAACTCACTGCAACCATAACGAATCCTACAAGGGGCATCTCACTACAAGCAAAGTACCCTTTGGAACCCAAGACGAACATGTAGCTGAAAACGACGAGGAGGAAACCTCAAATTACATGGATGAAGGCTCCGTAAATGTTAATACTTTTCCTTTCAAAAGCTGCAAGAAACAACTTTCAAAAGAAAAAGGGGGCAAGCATACATCAATCATGGCGCATCTACAACATCAATTAAAAACAACAAATACATGGTGAAGGTAATACAATTGTAAGGTATGCTTATATATGTAGCAATCAATATAAAGCTTGGATTTGGAATATATCTTTTAATGCGTGTGAAATAAAATAAACATGCAAAAACAAAGGGTTAAAACTGACACCCACCGTCAGACTTAACGACAAAAACAATGGGTTAGAATAGACATCCTCCGTCAGGATTGACGATGAGACAAGGAAAGACATAACTACGCATATGTCAATACTCGGATCCTCGGGGAAATAGATCCCTTCATGAGGCAATAAGAAAAAGTAAGATATCCCCTATAGAGATACCTTGTCGAAGTAAAGCAGTCTTCGCGCTCAACGCGTAGGGTTACAGGAAAACTATTGCCCACGTAGGAACCTTAGCTACCATGGTACCTTCTGTCCAAAGGACACTTAGGTAGGACGATGAATGTTCCACCAAATGTTAATCATACCTTAGCACCGCGTGATGGCTTGATTGTGCAACAAACTTGACATACTATGTCATGCACGTAAATACTATGCAACAAAGCAAGAAAAATGCTATAAACACATACTACGAAAAGGTGAAAAATACCAAATGGCGTATGTATGTATTTTATTTACGCAGGTACAACAATGTGGAAAAAAGCTTAACCTAAGAAAAAGGTTCCAAAAGGTATACTTCCATTACAAAGGAGCGAAATTACAACAACGAAGGCACACAAGGAGACAACTCCATACCAGGCAAGTAAAAAGACATATTAGAGTCACCTTAGCCGAAAGAAAATCAAAAAGGTAAATAATATACGCCTAATAAATAAGCTCAAACTCTGCTAAAACTGAGTTGCATGCTATGAGGGGGTACCTTCTAGCCTCATTATATCTTGCTCAGGCGACGGCTGGTCCAAAAGGTAGAAAAATACCTAAGCAGCGAGCAAAGGCTCCGCTTTAAAAAAGGGTGAAAACCACCATCCCAGTCTAAGATGTAATTTACAAAGGCATGGCCCTTGTAAACAAATATGTACATACATACATACATACAATCATAAAAATGTACATGCATACTTATGTACATGCATACATACATGCATACGTACATACGTGCATATATATATACAAGCATACGCATATTTGTATGATAATATTAGCATCAGAATCTTGTACTTCGATACTTCAAAGGTACCTCAGCAAATTACTTCGAGGGTACCTCCGCAAATTACTTGGATACTTCTATACTTCGAAGGTACCTCAGTAAAGTACTTCGATATTTCTCTACATCGACAAACTACTTCAATATTTCGAGGATACCTCAGTAATATACTTTGATACTTCTATACTTCGAAGGTACCTCATCAATATACTTCGAAGGTACCTCAGTAATATACTTCTATACTTCGAAGGTACCTCAGTAAAATACTTAGATACTTCCCTACATCGGCAAACTACTTCAATACTTCAATGGTACCACAACGAGTTTACCTCAATGGTACCTAAACGAATTATTTTGATACTTCAAGGGTACCTCAACAAGTTACCCCGAAGGTATCTCAGCAAACAAAGTCAATACTTCGAAGGCATTTCAGGAAACCAAGTCAATACTTCGATGATATCTCAGCGAAATGAACGAAGGAGGATAAGGATTTTTTCTTAAGGATTGTTCTTCGAACAATCCTCAAGAAAAGGGGCAAACTGTAGATACCAAAAATCTATTGTGCCACGTGGCACAATATTAAAGGTGGAGCAACTTATTATGTTACAACAACATACACCACATCTCTCCTTAGGATGCTAATTTATGAAGTTATCTCCATCAACGGTGGCGTAATATCAAAGGTGGGAGTAGCAAAGTACGCTACAAAGGAGTACACCAAATCACTACCAAGATTGCTTAAAAGTTAAGCAATAGGGTGTAGTATAGGCCTATGGGTGCGTATGTCTGTCAGAGTACGAAGGCGCAGTTTTCAACCACGTGGGCTCAGAGAACGTGGCATCCTCTGACTGGCGAAGGTATGCGGTCAACGAAGGTACAACTTGTACGGAGGTTTCACAGTTCACGATGGCACGTGGGCAGGCTAAGGTGGCATCATATGATTAGAGATGGTGGGCGGCCGACGAAGGTACTAGATCGACTAAGGACCATCAGATCTCGATGAAACATAAGACACCAAAGATATCCATGATGCATGTGGAGCTATAAATACCCATCCTCATTTCAAGAGAAGAGGGACAATTGGGTTGGATATAAATTAGGGAAAGGCTCTCTCTCTCTTTACTCTCTTTACTTTAGGAGCTTCATACTATCTTTAATGGAGTTCTTCCACCCATTTGTACCAAGATCATCAATAAACTTATCATCTTTACTCGTGGACGTAGGTTAAGATTAACCGAACCACGTAATCTCTTGTCTGTTGATAACTTAGATGCACTTACATTATCTTCTCTCTTAGAGATTTACTTGTTCTCAGAGTTATCTCTGTTTTATGCGTTATCTATGTTCTCTGAGTTGTCTCTGTTCATCTGAGATATCTTTTTATTTAGCTTATTTGCTTACTTATCTCTGTTTTACAGAGATACCATTGTTTTCTTAGCATCTGCTCTTGCAAAGTATCTTTATTTACTTAGTATATGATATTATAAGTAGATCTTAGTTCGAATATACCTTTTATTTACTCAGCAGTATCAGTTCAACTGAGGTATCCATACTACTTAGTATATGATCCTCTGAGCTGCTCATATTACGTAGGCTACGGGAAAATGGGTAGTCACATTCTTCTTTACCATAACTAGTTCAAATGACTCAAATGAACTAGTTAGAGAGTTGTTCAATTGCTTAGATCTTTATAATATACACAATTGAAACAAAAACAATTTGATTCACTCGAATCGATTCATGAACTTTATAGCCACGGTTTGCAATTATGCATTCCTTAGTTTATATAAGTTTAAGTTCACAAATAATCATTTTTAGAAAATAACCAACTTAAGTACGCGAACTGGTACGCGGACTTAAGTACCCTGAATAAGTTTGTTTTTAGTTTACAAACTCCAGTAGAATTTCTCGGGATGAGAACTTCCGACAGTATGCGGACTCTAGTTCCGGTTTTCCTGAGCAGCAAAGTACGCATACTATGGTTCAAGGAATAAGGACTTACACACATATGTGTTACCACATAATGTTTATATCCTTCCATGGTTATGTAATCTAAACTCTCATTTCAATCATTGAAACATTCTTAGAGGACGTTATATAGTTGTTATTCACAAACCATTTTTCGTCATAGCCATTTTCAAGTGATTCAAACTTATCATGACTTTCTTCACTAGTAAAAGATGAACTTGGCCAAATACAAAGCTTACAAACATATATTTTGAGAAATAGATAAGCGAGATAAACTCGGATCGAAATAGCAAATGTGTATAATCATCTAGAATACATAGTACAGTTTGGATAACTTTGCCTATGTAAGTGGTGGTTCAGATTTACTCTCCCAAAAGATAAATCAATGGTTATGGATGCTCCCACAAAAAAGAAACTTACACCCATTGAATTGGTGTCTCATTAATTGCTCATGATGAAAGATTTATTAAATTTTCATTTCTCTTAATTAATCTAATAAATACATAACTTCATTAATAAATAATTTTACTAAAAACTATATCAATAGAAACTAATAATGATTGTTTCTCACAAGTGATAGTTGTGATTGTGATTAGCAATGCTTCAAATGGACAAAAATTACTTATCATATCAATAATGTCTCATTATTTTTTACAACAATTTTGATAAATGTCAGATTAAAATTATATTAAATAAATTACTTATCTATCTTGTCTATTTTACTTTTTTTTAGTTAAACTTTAAAAAATTGAAACCCATTAATATATATGTATTTTTTAGTCTGATCTTTTTTTTTTCTTTTTTAATACATACTTTCTTGCATTTATGATTCCGGTTATTTTCTCCTTATTGTTTTTCCATCCTCATTTTCAGATTACTACAAACAAAATGTTCCTTAATGCTGGTGGAACTGAGTATTGAGAATCATAAATCATATATCCTATACCAAATGAGAAACTCATCTTAAGATTAACCACCTACGTATTTTGTTCTCTATATGAATTATAATGTGTTGTATGTTTTTCAAATCATTCATTTCATTCGTGCTCTGGCGTTCGACGTAAGGAAAGCAACAACGAGCAATGAAAAGGAAAATCCAATCATATCTAGAATGTGCCATTTTTATATAGGCTACAAATATGCGCCAATAGAGTGTATGGTAATATGATTCACATTCTCAAAATTCATATATCCTGATTTGAATAATAGGAGATTATAACGCCCGTGGGTACTGGTACCAGTAATTTTGACATTTTTCAAGATATGCATACACTGGAAAATTTTGTGGGATCGTGTGAAAAGCTAAATATGGTCGAATATTCATTTATAGTAGCTACTGAAATAAATGGTGGTGGTTGTGAACCCCTCTGCAGAGGAATATCGACATATGTGATTTGTTGGAATACAATCCAAATTAGTTTGGATTAATCTCTCGAATGACACATTTTTGGATCCAAAACTTAACAACTTAAACATGCCAAACTTATTAATTATAGGTTGGCGTAGTCATAATTCGTCGTTATACGAGAAATTTGTACATTTTTAAAAACGATTTCAGGGTCTTATTTATTTTCAGACCCTAGGATTGATTTATCAATTGTTCTCTTTATACAATGCACTTGGCATGGTAGTCTTTGAAGGACTCCTATTTCATTCACACAATAAATATGGTCGGAGAACATATTAAAATGATTTATTCTTTTGTCATACCAATTAGATAAGGGACTCATCATCTTCGGATAACTAATTTGTTAGTGCTACTATGTATGTTTTCTCCTCGGTATCAAATGTATATGATGTTAATTTAAGTCGCTTCATCCAAAAGATTCTACAAAATAAAATATATATGTATATAAATATATAAATCATGTGTTTAGAAACATTCCTTTCTTTCTTCATTCGACTCTGTATAATTTAGATGCTTTAATAGTTCAATTTTATATTCACCTGCTAAGTTACATGGTTTGGTCAAACAACCACCCTATCGCTCATATTTTTTTTTCTATTTAATTTCATTTCACCACACAAATCACAAGCTAACCTTCTTATTCTTAGTCTTTATCATATTACTAATTGTCATCCTTGAATGAGTTACGCTTTATTTGTTATATTCTCAAACTTTGACCACACCGCTAAATATTTTATCTCAACTTTGTTGTCATGGTTTTTTAGAATTTTAGTCTTTTGTAGAACAGTGACAACGATATCGTGGTTTAAAAACAATACTATTATAAATAGTACATATATTTCTTTTGCGCACATGTTTACTACTATAAGATAGTGGAAAGAAGATATTGATAATATACACATGTTTACCGCTATAATTTTGTCATCGAGACTGTTTTCCTACCTTACTAAGAGGTTTTCTCGGGCACACTTACATGATTTTAAATTGTTAGGTAGCAAACGCAAAATAATGCCAATTGATGAGTCATAATATTATAGTCAACAAAAATTAAGAGCTAACAAAATTTGATTGTAAGAATTATTGCATCCAAGAGATTCCATAAGGCATTTCATACAAAAATATTCCTTAATAAATGTTTTAGCATCAATTTAATTAAATGATGGATAATTGAGTCTGCTGTTATTATTAGGTTAAGTGGTTAACCATTTGACTGACTAGCTAACCATAGTTTCATCATTTTTATGCGGTGAATAACCACACATTTGGAAGGTCCGTAGAATGTGTAGAAGTTTTAAGGTACTAGAGATCTTATTGTGTTATTGAATTCGTAAGAACATATAATGTGATATTTATTGTTGAGTTCATATTGAGTTTTAATCTCTTTGGACTATTCTTAAAGGAGAAAAAGTCAACAAGGATATGGATATTTTTAAAGCCTACCCAATTATCCAGGACGAATGAACTCAGACGACATAATCTTTTTAATAACTAACATATTTCAATGTTTGGGTTTTGCACGGTCACCAAAATAAGGGAAATTCAGAAGTGGAGGATCATTTCAAATTACTCATAGGATATCTTTGTAAACTATAAAACATTATAACCTTCTTTTTTTTAGGAAAGAGAGTGTGAAAATTAATTATGATAAGTTCGTGGTTTGAGAATACAACTCTAACATACTCCCTACGTCCCTATTATAAAAGCGGAGAAGTAAAAAATTGTAGCCCCTTTATATAGGCGGAAATCTATTTTCAATGTGATTTCTTCCTTATATACCCTTATTTTAATGTCTTAGTAATATCCCAAGAACAATTATATTTTTTAAATACTTGTGGGGTATAAACTTTTAATATATTCTTATTTTTCATATTTCCTAGATAAATGTGTTGGAATTGATGAGGGTAAGTCAGGTATAATCAAGAAATTTTTAAAAACTAAAAAGTTTCTTATTCTAAGAGAATTCCACTTTTACTTTCTGTTATCAAAATTCAAAAAAAAAAAATCCACTTTTCCGCCTATATATAGTGGACGGAGGGAGTATTTGCGAATAGGTGAAATTTCAAACATACTAGAAATAAATCATATATGGGTGCATGATAGACTGAAGACCGGAAATATTAATCAATTTCTTCTTCACTTTTAATAAGGAGGGTAACATGAAAAATAATAAGTATTAAATCAAAAATCCAAACGCCAGAAAATGCATATCATCATGCGGCCCATGTCGTTGCGGCACGGGTTAAGCCCTAGTAGTCTATATAGCAAAACGACTTTTATCTCAAGATAGGAGATAAAGTAGATAGACTTTTGAGTGATAGATAAGTTGAAGTCTCCACATACCTTTTAGTCAATGAAGTTCCACAAGTTCCTTGAGTTGTTCTTCGTCTTTGTATGATGATCGCCATGGAGGCTTGAGCACAACTACACTTTCTATCCTAGTCCAAGACTTAGCTAATAGTAGACTAGAAATCAAGACTTATAGTTTTGATCACTAACATTGACAAACATGCTTGAGATAGCAATGCATGCGAGTTCGACCGAGCAGTGCTCTAACAACAGCGCCAGTCTTGCTATCGCTCGTCGGTATGCTCATCGTTCAACAGTTCATCATATAACCGTCAGGGATCTACCCCTTATAAGAAACAACATTTAACATTTGTTAATGTTAAATCACTTGTTCACGTGCCATTTTCAGCAGCTGTAGGCAGGTGTTAATGGTGGATTTTTGTCAAAGGGTAAAACATTCATTTTGGGTGAATTTTCAAACCAGAGGTAAAATAGTAATTTTATATACCGGGGGGAAATGATCGTTTTGTAATTCGAAATAAAAAGTTAAATTCATCAAGTTTTGGACCAAGGGTAAAATGGTCATTTTACCAAAATTTGACCTACAAGGGTATAATGGTTATTTTAGGATTTTTCCCACAATACTTGATTGTCAAAATGTTTTAGTGCAACGTTCCCTTGCTGAACTCCTAAAGCTTACCTGTCATTTATGTTCATTCTCAGCTTAATGACATAAATTAATCATTTTTGCCTTAAAATTGGAGCAAGTACGATATCTCGATTCCTATTAGTCGAGACTAAGCCTAGACAAGCTAGGAATGTATTAATCATGTGGATGTTGGTTGCAAAACCCTAACCAAGGTCAAAAAATAGAATAATGGGAAACCTTGGCCGGCTCATCCGACAAGCTTCGCACCTCCTATAGTCGACCAGTCACGTCACATATTTGTTACCTGACGCCCCCCTTTCTAATCGACCAATCAGATCGTTCTTAGCCTACATGCTCCGCTCCCAATAGCCGACCAAAGAAGGATAATCGATCTGCCTATTTCTATTAAGAATTAAATTTTGGATGCCCAACTTGGTCGCAAAATGATCACGATCACGAACACTCAACTTGGTCAGTCAAATTAGTAAGCCTAGCTTCTCCCATGCTCCGCCAATCAGGTGCCATAGTGACTACCTGTTGCTCACCTACTATCATTGAAAAATCGGGGGTACAAAAACCACACTCAATATTTCGATTAGCAATCGGTATGGACTAACTCCAATATACTTTCAAGAGAATCAAGTAGACTCAATCTTAATAAAGTATATCAAAGAGTTCTCTCTTTCTCGGTTCAATTCTTACTCAAGCAAATAGAAATCTGCGAGTCTAATTGAATACAAGAGAAATCACTTGAACGGTGCCAAAAACCAATGTTCAAGGATCAGTCAATTTCAATCAACAACCAAAGGTCGGATTTCCCAATTGATTGATTCAAACGCACAACCTGTGATATTTCAATTATATAACAAAATATAATGCGGAAAAGAAATAACACAGACACCAAAAGTTAACGAGGAAACCGCAAATGCAGAAAACCCCCGGGACCTTGTCCAGATTGAACACACACTGTATTAAGCCGCTACAGACACTATCCTACTACAAAATAACTTCAGTCTGGACTGTAGTTGAACCCCAATCAATATCACACTGATCCAAGGTACAGTTTTTCCCCTACGTCTTTGATCCCAGCAAGATACTACGCACTTGATTCCCTTAGCTGATCTCACCCACAACTAAGAGTTGCTACGACCCAAAGTCGAAGATTTTAATAAAAAAATCTGTATCACACAGAAAAGTCTACGCTAATAGATAAATCTGTCTCCCACAGAAATACCTACGACTTTTTGTTTTGTCTTTTGATAAATCAAGGTGAACAGGAACCAATTGATAAACCAGACTTATATTCCCGAAGAACAACTCAGTATTATCAATCACCTCACAATAATCTTAATAGACGCGGTGAAAGAAGATATTATGGAATCGCAAATGATGAGACGAATATGTTTGTGATTACTTTTATATCTTGCCTATCGGAGATATCAATCTCAAGCCAGTCGTTACGATTGTACTCAATACGATAGAAACAGCAAGATCAGATCACACAACTACAAGAAAGTAGTATCGGTCTGGCGTTACAATCCCAATGAAGTCTTCAAGTCGTTAACCTACAGGGTCTCGAGAAGAAACCTAAGGTTAAAGGAGAATCGACTCTAGCTTATACAACTAGTATCACACAGGAGATGTGGGGATTAGGTTTCCCAGTTGCTAGAGTTCTCCCTTATATAGTCTTTCAAATCAGGGCATGCAATCAATGTTAGCTTAGTAACAAAGCATTCAATATTCACCGTTAGATGAAAACCTGATTAGATTCAAGCTAATATCTTTCAACCGTAAGATCAAAAAATTAGCTTGTTACACACAAATGAACTGCACGATTTTAGGTTTGTGTAACCGTACCCAAACATGTACTTTCGTTGGTTCAACAGTAGTTAACCGAATGGTTAGCCATATGAGCACTTTCATATCAACCATATTCTTCTTTACCATAACTAGTTCAAATGACTCAAATGAACTAGTTAGAGAGTTTTTCAATTGCTTAGATCTTATTGAAGTACAAAAGACACAATCAAAGCAAAAACGATTTGATTCACTCGAATCGATTCGTGAACTTTATAGTCACGGTTTGCAACTTGCTTTCCTTAGTTTAAATAAGTATAAGTTCACGAATAATCGTTTTTAGAAAATAACCAACCTAAGTACGCGGACTAGGTACGCGGACTTAAGTACCCATAATAAGTTTGTAAATACTTTATAAACTCTAGCAGATTTTCTCGGGAAAAGAACCTTCGACAGTTCGCGGACTCTGTTCCGGTTTTCGTGAGCAACAAAGTACGCATACTTTGGTTCAAGGAATAAGGAATTATACATATATGTGTTACCACATAATGCTTATATCCAACAATGGTTATATAATCTAAACTCTCATTTCAATCATTGAAACATTCTTAGAGGACGTTATATAGTTGTTGTTCACAAACTATTTTTCGTCAAAGCCATTTTCAAGTAATTGAAACATAATATGACTTTCGTTACTAGGTAAAGATGAACTTGGCCAAAGCAAAAACTGACCAACACATATTTCGAGAAATAGATAAGCGAGATAAACTCGGCTCGGAATAGCAAATGTGTATAATCAAAGTCTATTTATTAAAAACAATTGTGTCTCAAGATAGGAGATAGAGTTGATAGACTTTTGAGTGATAGATAAGTTCAAGTCTCCACATACCTTTTAGTCGCTGAAGTTCCACCAGTTCCTTGAGTAGTTCTTCGTCTTATATGATGATCGGCACGGAGTTCTTAAGCTCAACTACACTTTCTATCCTAGTCCGAGACTTAGTTATAGTAGACTAGAAATCAAGACTTATAGTTTTGATCACTAACATTGACAAACATGCTTGAGATAGCAACGCATGCGAGTTCGACCGAGCAGTTCTCTAACAATCTCCCCCTTTGTCAATTTTAGTAACAATACTATTAATACATATGGAATACAAAGATAGATAGATAGACTTTTGTAGCTCCTATTCCACATGCCTAATCTTCAACATTACTAGAAATCTTCGTCACTTCCAAGTACTCCAATGATTCCAAAGGTTGTAAGTTTAGCATCATCGTTGTTGAAAATTCGTAGCTATAACAATGAGAAAACAAGAATTCTCAATCATTGTTACACAGTGCCATAGTATTATTACACAACATCAAATTTCAATTGTATCACAACTTCGACAACAATACTATGGTGATATGTATCACTCCCACTTAGTCAATACTCCATCTCACATGGAAACCACTCCCCCTTACATAATGATCCGAAAACTATATGTATTTGTAGTGTGAACTACGCATTAATTCTCCCCCTTTTTGTCAATAAAATTGGCAAATGTACGAAAACGGGATCCTAACTAAAATTTCCATAGAGACATTTCATGACTAAAAGCAAGCACATATCAACTTATTTAGATGCAATCATAAAGCCGAAGCTAAATACTTTCATCAAGGAGTTTATAAAGATATATACAAGATAACCCCTACAATATTCCACAGCCGCACTCCCTACAAAGATTTGGCAATTAAGCACAAGTTCAATTAATAACTCTCCCTTATAAAATGGTATTCCCGAAAGAACAACAAGAGCGACCTTAATTTCATAAGAAAAGAAGGATCTCAAATCACATATGAATATGAATTTGAATCCAAATAATACTCAATTAAATTAACCACAAGAAAACCCATGATTAATTTAATCGGAAATGCTCAACATAAGAGAACTTACGGAGCCGCACAGTATATACATAAAATATGGATCAGGGAAGATCAATAATGCGGAATAAACAAGGATTCATTCTATTTTCCATCACTATTTGCACAATGACATACAATAGACATAATCCTCGTAAACAAAAGTTCATCCTATCTTCCATCAATATTTGCATAATGACATAATAGGCTTCAAACTTTTGTAATGTCAAAAGCTCATTCATTCTTTTATCAATACATGCATATCGACATACGAAAGACTTAACTTTTGACAAAGTATGGGACAATCATAGTTCACGGACGCAAACACACATATCCCATAACATATTGCAATATATAAAACCATAAAGATTAATACTGCAAGAATCATCTTCCAAACAATTTTATAATTTAAACAAATAAACCTAAAAACATGAAGATGAAAACGTTGGACATAGCTATGTATAATCACAACAATGGATATTCCAAACTCTAGTTATTCTTCCTAAAACACAAGAATAAAATTCTCATAAGAAGATTTACTAGACAAATAAAATCATAATTCAGTTATCATCTTCATCATCGGAAACACTCCAAGATGCTTGAATCACGTTCAATTCTTCCTTGAGCTCGGGAAACTTAGTTGCAACCAACAACAATTATTCTTGCATATACTTCACCCTTGCATTGACCTTACACACACCATTATGTAATTTTTGAAGGAGACCCAAGGTGGTAGGTTCACAATCGTCAAGGGAATCATCTCTTTGTCTTTTGCACACATTCTCTCTTATACGTCTGAAAGTACAGGGACGAACTGGTTTGGGAACCCCAAGAGAATTGCCAATTGAATCAAAACCACGATCACGGAGAATTTGACTAATCAAGAAAGGGTAACCTAACTTCTTTATGGGTGAAGTCATCGAAGTCATTTGAAGAATGTTGAAACCACAAATATCGAGACTCGGAACACCCAATTCAAGGAAATAGACCAATTATGCAAACTCGTGACTCCGCCGAGAATTCTCAATTGTGGAGGGACAAAGATTAGCGATACCAAGTTTTCCGAAAGCCATCAAAGCAACACTAATAACATTAGTAGGAAACTTTCCTTGATTCCAAGCAACCTTCTTACCACAAAGACCAAGAGAAATGTCTTCATGTGATGGTTTTTCATCACTCGGCCTAGGTAGACGAACATTTCCCAACGGAATGTTTGTAATTTTCGAAATCAACTTTCTATTAACAAGAAACCTTTCTCTATTTATCATGGTTATGAATTCCATTTTTTTGAGATCAACATCATGAATGTTGGCTTAGAAAATTCTTGTGAGAGTATCAAATCCTTGACCAAGACTATCAAAGATGTTTCCAAGATTGAATTTTTCAAAGAAAACTAAATCCTCTTTATATCCACTAGACAAATCCAATTTCTTTTCTGCAATAAAACCGATAGGTGAAATTCTTTCAAAAGTATTAGCACAGGAATCATTAACAGAGCTAATCCTAAGAGAATTTTGGTCCAAAGGAAGATTCATGATAGAAGAACTCAAGCTTTTTGAAATTCTTTTTGAAACCTTCAAATTCATCATGAGATCGGAAATTGGAAGGAACCAAAAGGAGATTACTTCCTTTTAATCTTCCTTCAAAGAAGTTTCAATAGAGGAAACACAAGAACCCTAAAGAGTTCACGTACGCGGACTGATGGGATGTGGAAGAAGGTGCGCACACTTCATTTTTATAAGACCCATTAATGGGCTTGGATCCGTGTATGAACCGCGACCCTCATAAGGAATGTAGGATTTCCTTTTGAAGTTCATACATCAAGGTTGCATCCCGTGATAACACAATTTGTGAGAGAAGACGGATGTAGTAGAAAGCTCTATTTCCAAAAGGATGATATTCTTAACCCAACTGTACACAAATCAAACCATTTCTTG
Organism: Papaver somniferum; assembly: GCF_003573695.1. Lineage (NCBI taxonomy): Eukaryota > Viridiplantae > Streptophyta > Magnoliopsida > Ranunculales > Papaveraceae > Papaver > Papaver somniferum. The sequence continues at coordinate 17,552,300 of NW_020622492.1, forward strand.
CCCCATCTCAAGATATATACAAATGGGTTAGTGCCAAGCTTGTTACCAAGAGGCATGATGTCCAGAGGAATCCTCATGCAACATTTCTAGTTGATATTTATGAGCAGTCCCAGTGATATAACCAAAGTAATGATGATAATCAGGGTTGTCAGAGCTTTCCTTCTTATTTTTAATGTGACTGGAAAGAAGATTCTTCTGATTTCTTGACCCTATGTCAAAAACATGAGTACCCGCATTGGATCTACTTGTGTTGACAGTCAGTCCGTAAATCATTATTCCATAGTTTTACATGTATAGAACTTTTGTCGGGTCGATTCTTAAACTTAACAGAATTAAGTTTTTCCAAGAATATGAAAAAACTTTCAAACGCTCTAAATAGATCCTTGTCAATAGATCCATTACGATAGTATTTCTCAAAAAGATTAAGAGTTAATCTAGTGAGTGTCCATATCTTTGAGCGTAACGAACGTTTTCTCAATCTACTCCTCTTTTTATTTTTTTCTTTAGATTGTTTCTCATCATCTAAGTTTTCCAAGTTCTTAGATGAAATGAGATTATTATAGGAAACCGAAGGTTTTGTCCATAATAATCTTTGAGCAATCGTTAAGAAATTATGGCGTGCATTATAGATGCCAAGAGCAAGTTTTCCAAAGATATTTCCCATAGGGCAATTTTTAAGGATCGAACAAACAAAAACTTATGAGGTTTATAGTGTTTTTCTGCTCTGATACCAATTGAAAAATCGGGGGTACAACAACCACACCAAATATTTTGATTAGCAATCTATATGGACTAACTCCAATATACTTTCAAGAGAATCAACTAGACTCAATCTCAATAAAGTATATCAAAGAGTTATATCTCTCTTTCTCGATTCAGTTCTTATTCAAGCAAATAGAAATCTTCGAGTCTAATTGAATACAAGAAAAATCACTTGAACGGTACCAAAGACCAATGTTCAAGGATCAATCAATTTCAATCAACAACCAAAGGTCGGATTTCCCAATTGATTGATTGAAACGCACAACCTGAGATATTTCAATTATATAACAAAATATAGTGCGGAAAAAAAATAACACAGACATCAGAAGTTTTTAGCGAAGAAACCGCAAATGCAGAGAAACCCGGGACCTATTCCAGATTGAAGACACACTGTATTAAGCCGCTACAGACACTAGCCTACTACAAACTAACTTCAGTGTGGACTGTAGTTGAACCCCAATTAATCTCACACTGATCCAAGGTACAGTTATGCTCCCACGTCTCTGATCCCAGTAGGATACCACGCACTTGATTCCCTTAGCTGATCTCACCCACAACTAAGAGTTGCTACGACCCAAAGTCGAAGACTTTAATAAACAAATCTGTATCACATAGAAAAGTCTACGGTAATAGATAAATCTGTCTCCCATAGAAATACCTTCGATTTTTTGTTCCATCTTTTGATAAATCAAGGTGAACATGAACCAATTGATAAACCAGACTTAGATTCCCGAAGAACAACTCAGTATTATCAATCACCTCAAAATAATCTTAATCGACGCGGCGAAAGAATATATTGTGGAATCACAAACGATGAGACAAAGATGTTTGTGATTACTTTTATATCTTGCCTATCGGAGATATCAATCTCAAGCCAATCATTACGATTGTACTCAATACGATAGAAACAACAAGATCATATCACACAACTACAAGAAAGTAGTATCAGTCTGGCTTCACAATCCCAATGAAGTCTTCAAGTCGTTAACCTAAAGACTCGAGAAAAAACCTAAGGTTAAAGGAGAATCAACTCTATCTTATACACCTAGTATCACACATGAGGTGTGGGGATTAGGTTTTCCAGTTGCTAGAGTTCTCCCTTATATAGTATTTCAAATCATGGCATGCAATCAATGTTATCTTAGTAACAAAGCATTCAATATTCACCGTTAGATGAAAACTTGGTAGATTCAAGCTAATATCTTTCAACCGTTAGATCGAAAACTTAGCTTGTTACACACAAATGAAATGCACGATTTTAGGTTTGTGTAACCGTACCCAAACATGTACATTCGTTGGTTCAACAGTAGTTAACCAAATGGTTATCCATATGAGCACTTTCATATCAACCATATTCTTCTTTACCATAACTAGTTCAAATGACTCAACTGAACTAGTTAGAGAGTTGTTCAATTTCTTAGATCTTATAGAAGTATACAAGACACAAGCGAAGCAAAAACGATTTGATTCACTCGAATCGATTCATGAACATTATAACAACGGTTTGCAAACTTGCATTCCTTAGTTTATATAAGTATAAGTTCACGAATAATCGTTTTTAGAAAATAAACAACCTAAGTACGCGGACTAGGTATACAGACTTAAGTACCCGGAATAAGTTTGTAAATTGTTTACAAACTCCAGCAAATTTTCTCGGTAAGAGAACCTCCGACAGTTCGCGGACTGGGTACGTGGACTGGGTTCGCAGACTCTGTTCCGGTTTTCCTGAGCAGCAAAGCACGCATATTTTGGTTCAAGGTATAAGGACTTATACATATATGTGTTACCACACATTGCTTATATCCAACAATGGTTATACAATCTAAACTCTCATTTCAATCGTTGAAACATTCTTAGAGGACGTTATATAGTTGTTGTTCACAAACTATTTTTCTTCAAAGCCATTTTCAAGTAATTGAAACATAATATGAATTTCATCACTAGGTAAAGATGAACTTGGCCAAAGCGAATGCTTACCAACACATATTTCGAGAAATACATAAGCGAGTTAAACTCGGCTCGAAATAGCAAATGTGTATAATCAAAGTCTATATAGCAAAACGACTTTTGTCTCAAGATATGAGATAGAGTTGATATACTTTTGAGTGATAGATAAGTTCAAGTCTCCACATACCTTTTAGTCGATGAAGTTCCACTAGTTCCTTGAGAGTAGTTCTTCGTCTTTTATGATGATCGCCATAGAGTTCTTGAGCTCAACTACACTTTCTATCATAGTCCGAGACTTAGCTATAATATACTATAAATCAAGACTTATAGTTTTGATCACTAACATTGATAAACATGCTTGAGATAGCAAAGCATGCGAGTTCGACCGAGCAGTGCTCTATCAATCAAGGCCAATTAGATCGCTTGTATTCTACATGCTCCGCTCCTAATAGCCGGCGGGAGTAGGCTAGTCGAGCTGGTAGGTCTTATTTAAAATTAGATCTTCACTGCCTAAGCCAGTCGCAAAACGATCACGACCATCCAACTTGGTCGGTAAATCTAGCTAACATATCTCCTTCTATGCTCGGCCAATCAGGTGCCATAGTAACTACTTGTTGCTCATCTATTGTCCTGGCCAATTAGATCGCTCATAGCCTACCTTCTTCGTTCCCAATTACTAGAAAGTAGGATAGTCGAGCTTTCTTAAAAAACCTTATTGGGTTAAATAAATTGTCTGTGTCAGTCGCGGGTTGATCTCAGCCGCTCAACTTAGTTAGCTAGTTTGACCAGTCTATATTCAATTTTGATCGACCAATGAGGTGTCGTGACTGCTACTTGTCGTCCCTCTCCTTGATAGGAAAATCACATCATCCATAGCTCGCATTTGCAGCCATCTATGGTCGACCGAAGAGGGATGGTCCGACTCCTTTAAAAGTTATATTAAAGGATCTACGACTGATCCAAGCCGTCCATCATGCATGGGTTATAACGATGCTTTGCTTGCATCGAATATCTTTTGAGTTGCTTGCTTGTAAACGATGTTTTATATTGTCGAGCACTCTTGAGTAGTTTATTTACAAACGATACTTTTCATATATTGATTGTAGCCTGAATAACCATCCAAAAAGCAATAATGAGAATGTCCCGCTTGCCTCTCTAACATCTGAACAATGAAAGGAAAAGGAAAGTGATCCTTGCGGGAAGCCGAATTGAGCTTTCTGTAGTCTATGCACACTCTTTATCCTGTCTGAAATCTTGTAGGAACACGTTCATCATCTTGATTTCTAACAACAGTGACACCGTATTTCTTAAGCACCCTTGCACCGGACTAACCTATTTGCTGTCAGAAATTGGGTAAATCACCCTCACACTTAGCAATTTGAGGATCTCTTTCTTTGAGACCTCCATCATCTATGGGTTAAGCCTACGCTGAGCATCACATACTGACTTGACATCATCTTCAATTAGGATTCTATGGATGCACATGGTTGGACTAATGGCTTTGATGTCAACAATTGTCCACCCAATAGTTGTTTTGTGCTCTTTCAGAACCATAAGTAAGCGTTCTTCCTGTACTCCTGTGAGATTATTTGCAATAATAATTGGAAGCTCTTCCTAATTTCCTAAGTAAGCATACTTTAAGTGATCAGGTAGATACTGCAACTCTAATTTAGGTGCCTACACAACATAAGGTAAAGGAACTTCATCAGTTATAGGTAAATATATATATGAAATAGTACATGTTCTGAGTTCTTGTGATGCCGTTAAAGCACCACATGTATCAGCAAACTCCTTGGGAATATAAATGTCCAAGTTAGGCATGCCATGGACATACAAATCAATGCTATTTTGTAGAATAGATTCAAGTTCATCTTCATTGTTCAAATCAAACATCTGTTGTGCTAACGAACCAATAACATCAACAGAAAATACAGATTGGACATCACTTGGATAACGCATAGCTTCAAAGATATTGAATTGTATAATCTCTTTGTCAAACTCCATAGTGAGTGTTCCAGTATCGCAATCAATCTTCGTCTTAGCAGTCTTCATAAATGGTCTCCCAAGAAGTAATGAAGTAGACGAACAATTGTCTCCAATCTGCATATCGACAACAAAGAAATCAACCGGAAATATCAATTCATTCACTTGTACCAACACGTCTTCCACGAGTCCCTTAGGATATATGTTAGACTTTTTAGTTAACTGAATGATAATCCATGTCTCCTTTAAAGGTTCCGGATTCAAAGATCACAAACATTGGCTGACATTACGCTTATGGAAGTTCCCAAATCAAGCAAAGCACGGTCAAACCGTCTGCTACCAATAGTAACTGGCATTGTAAAACCACCAAGATCTTTACAATTTGCATGCATCTTCTTTAGCAACATAGCTGAAGCACTTTCTCCCACCTGAGTGACCTCGTTAGGAATCAACCTCTCCTTCATTGTACACAAATCCTTCAGAACCTTGGCATACCTGGGTACCGTTCTGATAGCCTCAATAAATGGAATGTTGATATGCACCTTGCTGAAAATATCCATAATCTCCTTGTCTAGAGCTTGCAGAACAAAATATCCATAATTAATGATAAAATTTGATGCGCGTCGTTTACACAACAAATTAATTAACTTCTTTCCACATAATTAACTGGTAATATAATGGTAAGGAGTTCGTTCCCATGAAGAGCAGAGAGATTTTAGTTGTCAAAGATAACCAAATGGGGGTTTTTAGATTTTAAAATAAACTAATTAATAAAAGAAAATAATAAGAATTTTTTGTAAACAATAAGAAGAAGGATGACTAGAGAATCCTTCGTCGTCACTGAACCGAAACTTAATTAGAGACAAGTTTATCTATTGTTGAATTTATACTGTTACCAACCGCAGAATAGCAATAAGATCTGCTATCCCTCGGATTCCTATTGTCACTGGATATGCAAGTGCTCGACTACCAGTTTCTATCCAACTAACCCAGCAAGAATAAGATCCCAAGGTGTAAATTAATCGAAAGCTTTACACTTTGTGAATCAGGTTGATCCTAACATCAGACGCATAAGCTCGGCATGCTTACTAGTGTTATCTTATACACAATTGCTTAACAGAATCCCTCTATCAGTTCTTGCGATTTACTACTTATGTAAAGAGTTGATGTGACAATTACACGTATCACACAACTCTAAACTAGTAGAAGAAATATTGATTGGTTAATTTAATCACTTTAAAGAACCCCTCAATATTCTTAATAAATAAAAATAATAAAGATAGTCAATATTAAAAATAAAACTTAAAATAAACTTGATTTTTTAGAAATTAAGACTTCATTATCAAGGACTTTGAAATTATCCCTAATCAATAAGAAGTTTACCTACTCATAGCTAAAATGTACCAAGAAATAAATAGAGAAGAAAGAAATAAATAAAATAAAAATAAAAGCTCACAAGAAAATACAAAGCAAAAACTTTATCTTTTCTTTCTCTATTTTGTCTTCTAGCTACAAAGGAAAATAATAATAGAAGAAGTGATTTTCCTTTGGGTTTTTCACTCCTATTTATAACCTTTCAAATACCCTAAATAATCCAAAATATTCGCACATGATAAGGATGCAAAGTCGGTGGAGTCTCTCTCAAAATAGGAGACACTGATTCGGTGTAGCATACAGTGTTGTAGTTAAGCGCCGGTGGCCTATGATTGGTTCGAACTTCAACAGGATTCGCATGTCGTCATATGCACCGTCAATCTATCCATCTTCGATATTCCGCAGTGCACCAAATCGTCACTATCTTCAAAACGCGTCCAAGCTTAGTGCAAAAGCACTGCAAAATGGCCCCACCACACGTCTACTTCCGTTTTTCCGTTTTTCTCCACGTGTTGGGCATGACCCACCGTGACGACATCATTCCTCATCATCACAGCCAACGTCATCAGCCTTAATCACCGTTAAACTATCGACCCATGATCAGGCATCAAACAACACTCGATCATCTCACTGTATTCTCTAGCCATCAGTAATATCATCATTCTTGCTACATCCCTTGCTCGAGTTCTTCTTATCTTCACTGCCTTCATCAGCGGAAGCAAGCCATTGTCTTTATTACTGCGATGTTCAGTGACGGGGGGGAGGTTTAGTGCTCGCAGGGTCAGAATCCAAAAAAATATATATTTTCAATTTCCATATACCTAATTTGCCCCCACAGATGACTAATATTACAAGACAACCAAGGTATTTACACTGAAGTTTTAAAACAAGTGGGTCCGGAGATCCCATTTGTCTCTGTGTGCCTCCGTCGCTGGTCCCGTGTTCTCTACCCTCTTTGTTCATCACTTCCTTATCTTGGTTCATCTCGAGCTCATCACAGCAAACCGTAGCTCATCTATCATCTCTGTTTTCTCATTAACAGAGAACAACTCTGTCTCCTCGATGTACCTCTCTTCCTTATCTCAGCTCAATCCTCTGTTCATCACAAGTCCTTCATCTCTGCAGTTTCATCTTAACCACCAGAAACAATCACAGCTCCAACAACATCGAAATCATCACGAACATCAGCATCATCATCTCCCTGAACTTGCTCGAGCCCATTGAACAGAAATCATGCTTCTACCCAAGCATTCCATCATCTCCAGGAACCCAGTGGTGTATTCAAATTCGAATATAACTGCCGCAAAATCCATCACCGTCGTGATCATCAAGATCCGACTGCCATTACATGTGTGTTGTTTAGGAATAGAGAAGAGGAAGTGCCCTGAGATAATAAGTGGGTTCCTTTAACATCATTTGAATCTGGCAGCCCCCAGTGAACAAAACTCCACTTCCTTTAGCACTTCCTTTGAAAATATCAGCCCCTTAACATGAGGTGCCCCATAATGAACAATGAGGGTGCCAGTAGCACTTTCCCTTTAATTGACCATTTCGCCCTTTTAGTCTTCTAAGTTCTTGTTTTGCTCATAACTTCTTCATTGGAACTCAGAATGACTCTGTTCTTTTGCTATTGCCTTTGTCTTCTCGTCCTCTACAAAATAAAAAGTATAAATCTTGTACTTAATCGAGTTCCACTTGTAGCTAACTTCTTTTATTACAGAATTTAGTGTCAATTCACTTCTTTTGGGTGATTCATCTATTAAAACACAAATAAGAGAAAACAAGCGTAATATACAATAATTTGCAAGAAACCCAACAAATACTAGCATGGAATTGACACTAAATATATGTGAAATATGCACTTATCAAATTCCCTCACACTTGCCTTTTGCTAGTCCTCGATCAAACTAAACTAAACTACAACAACTCCCTTTCGTTGAGGACACAGTTGCACTTACAATATGCAACAAGCATTTAAACCTCTAATGTCCCTAGTGGAGAGTTATAGTCTCGTGGGGGTTCACCAGAGATACACCCACAAAACCTACTCCAACTTCAAAGCGTTACAGCGTCCCAAGCATCCAAAGAGCTATGAGGGCATAAGGGTTCTCAACCTATTGTCAAGAAGTCAGATGTACAAAAGAAAATTAACATGTAAAATGTCATTAATCGAAGAAAGTGTGACCGGTCAGCCTATGCCTTATTGAAAGAAATTCATGTTTGAGAACGAACAATAAGCATTTCGCCTTGACTTTTGCCTCACTTAAAAGGGTTTTATGATAATTGCACTCAAAAGACCGCTTTTCTAGTCTCACACATGTGCACAGGTGTGAATGAAGAGAGAAATCCTATACACGTTGAATGGTAGGAAGGAAACATTCCGAATTATTTCTGGAGACCCCATATTATGTGTGGGAAATAAATATATTTTTTTGATGGTCTCTAAGAAAGAAAATCAACCATTATGCAAGGATGGGAGTACTCACTCACCTTCACATCCGATCGGGAGTAATGATAGCACCACTCTCACAACATCCAATAGAAACGTGTTCGGCTCATCGTCTTCATCTTCTTGGTCTTCGTCTTCGGCTTCAACTGTTGATGATAAACTTTTGAACTTCGTAGAACTTCGACAATTTGCAACTCTTTTCCTCTATTTCTTTGTTGCTTGAAACTTCTCTATAGATTTTTCTTTCTTGTGGATTTAGTGATAACATAACAACCTAAAAGCAAATCTTTTTGTATATTTTTTTTCAAAGGGTCCCTTTTCTGCTGAGGTTGATCGTCACCATCTGGCTGGTTCTTTGGAGATAGCTTCGCAGCTGGACGTCCTGTCTGCTCAGTATCGCGTGGCTAAGGATCTTTTCTTTGACCCGAACTGCTTTCACTCTAGTCAGAGCTTCAGTGAAATCCGCAGGGGTAGTATCCAAGAGATGTAGGCTTTTATGGACACCTACGCTGATTTTCTTCCTCTCTTTCGTTGTTCTCAGTAAGTTATTTCTTACTTGACTGGTTCATGCTTTGCTCTGAACCTTCGTCTGTTCTTATGCTTCGTTGTTTGCATCTTTTCAAACAAATAGATGTGGGTTGTGCCTTGTTCAAGTTTTATAGGGCTAAGTGTACTCACTTGAATGCTCTGTTGGAGCGCGCTCGTCAAGAATGTGCCCTTGTTAGCATACAACAGCCTTCGTATGGTGATACTGCTTCTGCTGCTAAGGTATCTTTGTTGTAGGAAGATCTGAGAAAGACTCGGAGATCTTTGAAGGCTTGTTTGCTGGCACTCGAGAGAGCTAACAATGCTGCTAAAGTTGTTGAGGATGGGTGCAAAGCTTCTGATTCTGCTTTGGCTGCTGAGTCCTCCGGAGCCATAGGTTCGTTTCTTCTTTCCCTTAGATTTTTTTTATATTTCTGTTTGGTTGCATAGTCCTGAGGCATCCTGTGCCTGTCACCTGGTAGCCCTAATGAGCTTAGAGATCTCCGAGAACATGTATCCAAGTTGACCTCCGATGTTTGGTAATATCAGAAGAAGTCCGATAGGTTAATGAACGTGATTGTTCATAACGAGGCCCAACTTTCTCTCGAGTCTGCTCATAACGCGGATCTCGTGAAGCAGATGGATTTTCTCCATAAGGAATGTGATGAATCCCTTAAGTGGAAAGAGGGTACCATTTTAAAGCAAAAGGAGGATATTTCCTTAGTTGAGTGACGCCTCCCAGCCCAAGAAATCATTCGCAAGAAATATCATGCAGATTTTGAAGATGCTTGTGCTTCGTTGGCCAAGGTTACTGAAGAGCGTAATGTTTTGTCTTATGAGGTCTGCTCTCTTAAGAGTAGAATTATTGAGGCTGGCTACGCATCGCCTTCCATATCCCATGCATCCTTGGTTAAGAGATTGGAAAAATTAGAGAATATTTACCAAGCTTTATCCTCTGGGAATGATTCGCTACATATTGATGTTGATGATCTTCGGACTGAACAAGATACCCTTGTAGAAGATCTCGAAGCCGCCGAGGTGGACCTTGTTGAGGGCCAGCATAGTTTAGAAGAATCCCTTATCCATCCAGGAGGTAGCTTAGGGTCCTTTATATTCTGGCAGCATTCTTTGTTTCCTTTGTTGCCTTTGCTTATTACTTACTCTTTTATATCCGAAGGTCTCCAGGATCAGCTGGTGGGTGCAAACGCCAAGATTAGCCATCTTGAAGGCCAACTATCTTCACTGGAGATATCTTGTCAGTTTGATGCTGCTGCTAAGTTCAAGGCTGAGGCTCTCCAGCAAGCTAATGATCATCTTAATACTCAGGTGATGGAACTTCGTCAGAAATCGGCTTCGGATCTAGAGGCTCAGTCCTCTCAGATGAAGGTGCAATTTGAGCATTCAGTCATTGATTATATCAATGCTGCCTTTGCTGAAGCCGAGATTCAATCTGAAGGAGTTGTCTTTCCTCGTCTTCCTTACCCTTTATTCAGTCGTATTCAGCTTATCTTAACTGAACTCTTTGTTGTATTATGTCCTCATCTTAGGTGCCCTTGTGTTGTCTCCTTTTCTTGAAACATTGCTTCGTGATGGTTTGAACCTTCTTTATCTGCAACTTTTTAAGACATGTCAGTCGTATTTTAGTAACATTATTACTTTACCTATGTTATTGCATATATATTTTGTTTGTAGACGTATTGTGTCTAATTTATCGCACATTCAAGTCATCACGAGGTGCTAAGGTATGCTTAACCTTGGGTGGAACATTCATCGTCCTACCTAAGTATCCTTTGGCCAGAAGGTACCGTGGTGGCGAAGGCTCCTACGTGGGAAATAGTTTTCCTGTAACCCTACGCGTTCAGCGTGAAGACTGCTTTACTTCAACAAGGTATCTCTATAGGGGATATCTTACTTTTTCTTACTGCCTCATTAAGGGAAATATCGTCCCGAGGATCCGAGTATTGACATATGGGCAATTATGCTTTCCTTGTCTCATCGTCAATCCTGACGGAGGTGTCTATTCTAACCCAATTGTATTAACCGAAACTAATTCTTTAGCAAAAATTTTCTTTCATTGATTAATAAGGTTTGTAATACCTTTGATCAGAGATAGAACATGGTGGGTTAAGGCCCGTTTCTTTCTTCTCCTGAGTAATCACCATTCTCTTACGGGTAGTACTTTTTTAGGTACATTGCATTCCAAAGGTGTTGTAATACTTCACCTTTTAGGGTTCTTAGGTAGTAAGACCCTTTTCCGGCGACGTCATGTATGATGTAGTGCCCGTCCCATGTTGGAGCTAGCTTGCCCCACTCCTTCTTTCTTTGATATGGTGAAATCTTACGTAGCACATATTCCTCGACCACAAAGTTTCTAGGGATGACTCGTTTGTTGTATTCCGAGCTAGCCTTCGTTGATAATTCACCATCTTTTGTAAGAACACTTCTCTTCTTTCTTCAAGATCATCCAGCTTTTCCAACATCAAGTCTGTTGTAAGATTTTTCTCCCATGCCTCTGTTTTTGTTGTAGGAAGTATTATCTCCGTCGGGATGACTACTTCGGCTCCGTAGGTCAGAAAGAATGGAGTTTCTCCCATAGACGCCATTCTGGTAGTTCGGTAGGCCCATATGACATTGTGCAGTTGTTCGCACCATATTTTCTTGTATGCTCCTAGCTTTTTCTTTAAGTTCATCGCTATTATTTTGTTGGTTGCCTCCGCTTGTCCATTGCTCTTAGGGTATATAGGAGTGGACTTATTTTTCTGGATGTTGAAAGTATTGAACAACATGTCGATGTTCTTTCATTGCAGTTGTTTGCCATTGTCAGAGACTATGGAGGCTGGTATTCCGAACCTGCATATGATTTTCTCAAGCAAGAACTTAAATACGTCGGTGTCCCTAATTCTTTTCAAAGCCTTCGCTTCTACCCACTTGGTGAAATAATCTGTAGCCACAATAAGATATTTTCTCTTAGAGGTTCCCTCTATCAAGGGTCCGAAAATATCACCCCCCATTTGACAAATGGCCAAGAGCTAATGACCATGTTTAGCTCTGTTGTGCTTTGATCTTCCTGGCAAAGAGTTGGCATCTTTCACACCGCTTAACCACGTTCTTTGAGTCTTCGTCCATGCTTAGCCAATAGTATCCTTACATTTTGTCTTTGACCGCCAATGACCTTCTTCCGATATGGTTGTCGGCATCTCCGCTATGTATGTCGTGGAGTATTTTCCTTCCTTCGGTTCGTGAGAGGAACCGCATCAGAGGTCCATGAAATGACTTCATATACAGTATCCCATCACGAAGGTTGTACATCGCTGCTTTTGATTCAAGTTTCTGAGCTTCTTTGGCATCTGCTGGTAAGGTACCTTTGTCGAGGTATTGATGAATTGGAATCCTCCAATCATCCTCCGCTTCATCTTCTTTGTCTTCGTATGACATGGATTGGTCTTTGTCAGACTCTTCAGCTTCGTTATCTGGTTCTCTTACTTTGTCGTCTTCTTTTTTGCTTTCTCAGCTTCTCTCATGGCTCGAGTTTGAACGACCAAAGCCTCCTCAGTGCCTGAGATGGGTCCTTCTATTGAAGGTTCGTATATTTTTCCAATTTGTACGGCGGTGGTTCTTCTGTCCCTTAGCATTGATGATATGAATGCTAAGGCATCTGCGTGTCTGTTATCCTTTCGACAGACGTGCCTGAATATTACGTTACTGATCTTTGACGCATGCTCCTGAGCTAGCTTTAGGTACGAAGATAGCACTGGATCCAAAGTTTGGTATTTGAGATTGATTTGTCTAATGACTAACTGTGATTCACTAGTGAAGCGAACATTTGACAGGCCTAGCTCCCGTGCCAAGCGTAGACCATGTATGGCCGCCTCGTATTCTGTGATGTTATTGGTGTATTGTTCAAATTCTAACCTGAATGTGTTGATGATTCGGTCTCCGGTAGGGGTTTTTATTACAATCCCAATGCATGTGCCTTCTCCATTGGAGGAGCCATCTACTAATATTTCCCATCTTCGTGAGTTCTGAGGTTCTAACAGGTCCTCTGGATCTTGTTTGTCTTCCTTCATTCCTGGTATATCGTTTATCTCTTCTTCATCGCTGGGAGGTAGGTCCGCCGGAGATTTGTAATTTCTCAGCCTTCTTGGTTTCAAAGATGATGTGGAACTGTTTGATCATGGCACTCCATTTTGCCACCCTTCCAATCTTTTCCGTGGTGTCGAGGATTTGACCTATCTGAGCCTTCGTGAAGACTCGGATGGTATGTGCGTCAAACTATATCCTTAGTTTTTGTGTTGCCACTACTAAGGCATATATAAGTTGATCCGCCTTAGTGTAGTTACGCTCCGCTGAACTGAGTGTCTTGTTGATCTAGTATATGGGCTTTTCTCCTTGTCATTGGTCTCGTATCAATACAGCGCTCACAGCGTAGCTTGTTGCTGCTAAGTACAAGGTGAGAATTTCACCTGGCTCCGGCTTCTGTAGGATGGGAACTGAATCCAAGTATTCCTTGATCTTCTGGAAAGCTTGCTCGCACTCCGTGGTCCACATGAACCTGCTTCTTTTCCTTAGTGTATCGAAAAATGCTCTGCATTTATCTGATGATCTTGCTATGAATCTTCCCATGGAGGCTAAGATTCCATTTAACTTTTGTACTCCTTTTAGTGTTTGTGGAGATGGCATTTCCATTATGGCTCTGACCCTTTCGGGGTCCACTTCTATTCCTCTCTTAGTTACTAAGTATCCTAGGAAATTTCTTGAGGTTACTCCGAACGTGCATTTCTCCGGGTTCACCTTCATGTGAAAGCCTCTTATGGCTTCAAATATTTCCTTTAGGTTTGACAGGTGATTTTTCGCCTCTTTGGTTTTGACAAGCATATCGTCCACGTAGACCTCCAGTATCTTGCCTATCCATGGCTTAAAGATTTTGTCTACCAATCGCTGGTATGTTTCCCCCGCGTTCTTTAGTCCAAAAGGCATCCTTGTATAGCAATACAAACATCGTGGGGTAAAGAACGCAGTATGCTCCTGGTCTTCTTCTGCAAGGGCGATTTGGATGTAACCGGAGTATCCATCCATGAAAGATAGCCTCTGGTGACCTTCGGTTGCATTGACCAGTTGGTCGATGTTTGGAAGCAGGTAGCTGTCCTTGGGGCAGGATTTGTTGAGATTGTTAAAATCGATGCAAATTCGTACGCCTCCATTCTTCTTAGGTACGATTACCATATTGGATATCCACGTGGGATACTTGAATTCTCGTATGAATCTTGCTTCTAGTAGCTTTTGAAACTCCTTTTCTACCGCTTCTAGGTAGATATCTGCCACCTTGCGGATACGTTGCTTAAATGGTGGCATTTCTGGTTTGAGCCAAAGATGGTGGGATACCAAATTCAGATCAATTCCTGGCATGTCTTTCATCTACCATGAAAAGACATCTGCGTAGTCCCGTAGTATCCTTTGTAGTTGCATCTCCTCGTCTTCTTCTAGTAAAGTTCCGATGTTGATCATCTTTGGTTCCTTCTCGGTGCTGATATTGATTTTCTTTGTTGGTTCCACTAGGATAAGGTTTGCTTCTGAGGTCGTAGAGGAGTGTGTTTCTGTAATTGTAATTTGGCGGAGAATTTCGCCCTTGGAGTGGCGGAGGTGCTTGTCTTTGGAACCAAGGTGGCTTCGGGTACTAAGAAGACTCCGTCCTTCACTTCCTTGGTGTTCGTCTTTCGTCTTTTTCTTTCGTGTTGTTGGGAAGCATCTCTTTCTTCGTTGAGCATGACCTCTTCCAGATTGCATAGCCTTGCGTCTTGCTGGTCACCTTTGATTTCCATTTCACCCATAGGTATAGGAAATCGAAGGTACTGGTGATATGTTGAAGTTGTTCCTCGCAGTCGATGGACCCATAGCCTTCCGATGATTATGTTGTATGGCGAAGGTGCTTCCACAACGCAGAACCTTGTATTAGTTACTAAGGGTCTGGCGCGCACCTGTAAGACAATTTCTCCTTTTGGTCTAGAGACTGCTCCATTGAAACCGTATATTGTGCAAGTGGATGAATCCATTTGCTCAGCTGTCAAACCCATACATAGGTATTCCCCCATCAATGGGGACCTTCGTAACGTTCCATCCGTGTATAGGAAGAGTGATCACAAGTGGATCATTGTGCATATCAACTTCTTGGTTGACATCCCTTGTTGATAATGTTAATGGCGTATCCATCCATTCTTCCCAAGTGCTAGTAGGTGGTCCTCTTAGCTTGAATACCTCGTGGGCTTCTAGATTTCTTATGTTTCGAGCTAACTCGAGGATGTCTTTGAGCAGCTCCTCCTGACCTCCACTGGAGAAGGTAATCATGTTGATGTATTTGCCGTCCTGAGGTAGTTCTACCCTTTTCTTGGGGGCTACCTCAATATCAGTTGGTTGTATCTAACGTACTCCATGAACTTTCCTTCGTCTATGAATCTCTGGATCGTGTTACTTAGGTGATAGCATGTATCAGTTGTATGCCCGTAGTACTGGTGGTACTCACAGTATTCCTTAGCCTCCTTTTTTTTATCCGGTTGCTTTCCCCTAGTGTTAGGGTACGGGAAACTCGGCTTCGCTCCTTCCTTGCTTAGAATGTGGGAGAATGTGGTGTTTATCTTTGTGTAGACTATATTTACAAATTCTTATCTTCCTCTTCCTCTGCCTTTGCCATCTTCGTATTTGGATCTTTTGTCTCGAGAGATGGTTCTGCCCCCAGCTTCATTTTGCCTCTTAGGTATTTCCGGAATTGGTTCCAGAGAGTTGGTTCGTTGCGGAGCTGTTGTCGTCTTTGCTTGACCCCTGGGGTTGTCCTTCTGGATTTCTTCAAGTCTGATGTAGCGATCTTGGAAAACCCTAAGCTCTCCTTCGGAATCAAGGGCTTGGTTGTGAAGCTCCACGAAGATGGCTGAAGTTCTGTCAAGTCCATTCTTATAGCAATTAATGCTAATTTCTGGATTGACTTTCCTGATTGCTTGGCATGTCTTTTGCCACCTATCTGTGTATCGCGTTAATGTCTCTCGGGGTCCGATAGCTAAAGCAAATAGCCTATCTAGCCCTGCCTTTGTTGACTTGTTGTACATGTATGTCTCCAAGAACACCATAGACAATTGCTCGAAAGAGTCAATTGAGTTTGCTGGTAAGTTGTCATACCAAGCCAATGCCGATCCTGTTAAGCTTGCAGGAAAGTACCTACACAGTACTACCTCATCTCTTTCCCAATAAGCAAGGACACGAGTGTAATACCTTAGGTGAGATGCAGGATCAGAGGTTCCATTATATGCTTGAAACGTACGTACTAGACATTTCGCTGGGATAGGCTCCCTCAAAATGCGAAAAGACAACGGAGATGTTATCGCTTCCTGGAGCACCTCTTATGCGTGATGTTAACTGCATATTTTCCATATATTTAGTGTCGAATCCATACTAATATTTGCTATATTTTCTTGCAAATTATTGTATATTACTCTTGTTTTCTCTTGTATATGTTTTTCTAGGTGAATCATCCAAAAGAAGCGAATCGACACTTAATTATGCAATAAAGAAGTTAGCCGCAAGCATAGAAGGGCCAAAGACCAAGTATAACTTGTTCAAACCTAGAAGTCCTTTATATAATCTCGAAGATGACGAAAAGACAAAGCCAACGGGGAAAGAATGGAGTTAATTCGACATCGTATGAAGAATCTACAAGCAATTTAGGCGAGCCAAAGTTGCGACAGGCGAAGAAAGCACAGAACTGTTAAAAGCACCCCTATTTATGTTAAGGGCTGTCACCTTCTTCCCCAAGCCAGACGACTTCTTCTTTTCTCCATGAAGATGGGTTGATGGAATTGTCTGAGTTTGAAGAGCAGCGAAAGGTTCAAGCTGCCATTTTTCATTGGTAATAGATTGTAGTACTGTTGATGATGATCGAGCCTGGGGTAATAACCGAAACGAAGTTGGAGAAGGAACAGTATTATGCTGCTGCAATGATTATCGGTGATCAGTACATTGGCATAGTTGAATAGGGAAGAGATGGTAACTGATGAAGGCAGTTATTGAGTCGAGTCTAGGCTACTTCCATCGATGGAGGAACTAGCCAGTGATGATGAAGACCATTGATTGAGCTCGAGATGGGTTTCGTAATGATGGACAAGAATGATCAGTGGGTCGACAGGAAGGAAGATGATGGTGATGTTGGTTGCCATTCTCTGTGGTTCTCGGATCTTAATGAACTGAATGGGGGCGGTTAAGAAGAAACGGCAGTTGACTGAGATGGGTGTTGGGTAAATTACTAATAATGTAACTGTAACTGAGAAGAAGATACTTAGCTCAAAATAATGTTGCTGATGTTGCTGCACAGAGAATGTAGAGGCACGTAAACTACGTTGTCCTAAAGGCAATATCGCCTGCCACTCCTCTGAGATGCTACAGCAGTTGGCGAGTCACCTCCAGGATACAACTACAGTTAGTACCCCTCAATGTAGCATACAAAGAGGGTACCCTTAGAGCTTGGCAGAACTTAAAACAGTAGAAGAGATGTTTACAGAAAAACTGAGGGAGAGTAGAAGAGATGTATTTCTGTGGTGTGTCAAATGAGCTCAAGACTCCTCCCTTATATAGTGTTTAAGACGTTACAAACGAGAGGAAAAATGCATGCAACCAAACCATGCGTATGACAGAAATACTGGTAATGTTGGGTTAAAAACAGTGTTGCTTTTGTCAGGCTTAGAGCAGTGTGTTGTCAAGAAGCCAAGCCAAACATGTACGGACAAGAAACCCAAAACAAATACGTACAGACAAGAAAGCCAAGACAAACATGTGCAGACAAAGAAGAAGATTCTTCTACATGTGTGTAAAACACGTACCAAAAGTTTCAGCAAAAAGATAGGATTTAATGAACCCACACCCCACACCCACACCCGAACCCGAGCCCGAGCCCGACCGGACGGACGGCGGCAGCGTGCGTGCTTCTGTGCGAAGCACCGCGCGTACGGGAAAGGAAACCTTGCCCTAGTCTAAGCCTTCCCTCCAAGCACAAAAGTCTAATGACCCAAGGGCCATGCCCTTATAGCCAATTCTATGGTATTTATGTCTAAAACTCTTTAGATTTTAGTCAATATGGGACTATTGTTTTATCTATTCAAAAGAAAAAACAATTAATGGGCAATAGGTCTAGGGATCAAAACATAGTCCATGGAAAAAATTGGTAATTTTAAAGCGTTTTTTCTAACAATCCCCCACATGAATGATAAAACATATCGACGAAATACGATAAAACATATCGACGAAATACGAGAAAACATAATACATCAATATTAGGCTAAGGTGTCCCAGAGATTGAACCTTAACATAGTGAGAGGTTACCGGAACTTCTTGTTTTTTCGGTGAACACAATGTCTTGAACCGTCAACAGTGAGTGCAATTCAGAAATAACAACCACACTTTGATGTCTCAAAGAAAAAGAAAGCTGCCAAGCTCTTGCCGTTGTGCCCGTTTTGGCCGTGGGCTAAATCCCGGACTTAATGAATGTCTCTAGAGAAAAAGCTCAAATTCTCATAGGAAGCGGCCCCACTTCCAACATCCACATAGGTGAGTCCATTAAGAGTGTCCTGCCACACTCCGCTTTAAGCAAAGCCATGGAACTCATTAAGATCTTGACAGATCATCCTAAAACATGCAAGCAGCACTATCATACGGTTACACCATAGGGAGGGACAAAGATAGTTCTTTCTCTCGACATCACCAAAAATTAGTTATCTCATTGAACCTTGATCTTGGAGCTCCATTCACAAGGTTGAGTGTCCTTCATGGCGATTTATTCTATGAGCTTGAGTCTCATCCCCTTCGATGTGGATCTAACTACCTCTCTAGATAACCCTTTCGTCAAAGGATCTGCAATATTCTCTTTAGACCTTACAAAGTCTATAGAGATGATGCCAGTAGAGAGTAGTTGTTTCACTGTCTTGTGTCTTCTTCGAATATGTATAGACTTTCCGTTGTATACACTATTCTTTGCGCATCCAATAGCAGCTTGACTGTCACAGTGTATTGCGATCGAAGACACAGGCTTGGGCCAGAGTGGAATTCCACCCAGGAAACCTCGTATCCATTCAGCTTCCTCTCCAGCTTTCTCCAAGGCTATAAACTCAGACTCCATGGTGGATCGGGCTATACATGTCTGTTTGGTAGACTTCCATGACACAGACGCACCACCAAGTGTGAAGATGTACCCACTAGTGGATTTGCACTCATCTGAGTCTGATATCCAGTTAGCATCACAATACCCTTCTAGCACAGCAGGATACTTCCCAAAACTTAAGCAATAGTTTGAAGTTCCTCTCAGGTATCGTAGAACTCTGTAGAGAGCATTCCAGTGATCCTGCCCATGGTTGCAAGTGTACCTACTTAATCTACTCACAGTATAGGCAATATCAGGTCTTGTACAGTTCATTAAATACATAAGACTGCCAATAACACGAGAATACTCAAGTTGATAAATAGCTTCACCCTTGTTCTTTTTCAATTTGCAATTGGGATCATAAGGAGTAGTTGCAGGTTTAGCATTTTCATGATTAAATCTCTTAAGCACAGTTTCAACATAATGAGATTGACTAAGACTATATCCATCAGACATCTTTCTGATTTTCATCCCTAAGATTACATCAGCAGGGCCTAAGTCTTTCATGTCAAAGTTTTCGTTAAGCATGCTTTTAGTGGTATTAATACTATCAAGGTTACTACCTAATATGAGCATATCATCAACATATAGGCACACAATAACATGAGAATCATCCACAGATTTAATGTAAACACATTTATAAGATTCATTAACCTTGAAGCCATTAGATATCATTACATGATTAAATTTTTCATGCCACTGTTTAGGTGCTTGTTTTAAACCATACAAAGATTTTTTCAGTTTGCATACTTTATCTTCAAAACCTTTCACAACAAAACCTTCAGGTTGGTCCATATAAATTTCTTCATTCAATTCACCATATAAAAAAGCAGTTTTAACATCCATCTGATGTATATGCAAATCATAAATAGAAGCAATAGCAATCAGCATCCGGATAGAAGTGATTCTAGTGACCGGTGAATAGGTATCAAAGAAATCTAATCCTTCCTGTTGTCTGTACCCCTTAGCTACCAACCTAGCTTTGTGTTTTTCTATAGTTCCATCTGTTCTAAGTTTCCTTTTGAAGACCCACTTGCAACCTATGGTTTTACTACCAGGAGGTAAGTCTACAAGCTCCCAAGTTTCATTTTGTTGAATGGAATCCCACTCATTATTTGAAGCTTCTTCCCAGAAGGGAGCTTCCGGAGAAGTCATAGCTTCCTTATAGGTTTGGGGTTCAGACTCTACCGTAAGAGTCACAAAATCTGGACCGAAACCTTTCTCGGTTCTGACCCTCTTACTTCTTCTAGGTTCGGTTTCAGCATCTAGAGACGGGGGTTGACTAGTCGAAGGAACATCTGAGAGATCATCGCGGACCCTTTTATGAGGTCCAGACCCTAAAGGGAAAATGTGTTCGAAAAACACTGCATCTCTGGATTCCATTATGGTGTTCTCACCAATTACCATGAACCTATAAGCACTAGTGTGCTCAGGATATCCTAGGAAAACACAATCTACAGTTTTAGGTCCTAGTTTGGTTTTCTTGGAACGAGGAGTGGCCACCTTGGCCAAACACCCCCACACTTTAAAGTATGCATAGGACGGTTGTCTTCCTTTCCATAACTCATATGGAGTTTTGTCGGATTTCTTAAATGGAACTCGGTTCAAGATATAGCAAGCAGAGAGAATTGCTTCCCCCCACAGGTTCGAAGGTAGCCCTGAACTAGCTAACATAGCGTTCACCATATCTATGAGTGTTCGGTTTTTCCTTTCAGCTACTCCATTCGACTCAGGTGAAGAAGGTGTAGTAGTTTCATGAATGATGCCATTAAGTTTGCAGAATTCTCCTATAGGTATCACATACTCACCGCCTCGGTCCGACCTAAGAGTTTTAATAGTAACACCTCTTTGGTTTTCTACTTCAAGTTTATATAATTTGAAAGCGTCTAAGGCTTCATCTTTACTTCTAAGAAGATAAACCTGACAGTATCTTGAGTGATCATCTATAAAAGTGATGTACCATTTTTTACCTCCTCTAGTTGGTGTTGATTTCAAATCTCCCAAATCTGAGTGGATTAGTTCTAGGGGAGTTGTACTACGTTCAACCTTTTGTTAAAGGGTTTTCTAGCATATTTAGATTCAACACAAATTTCACATTTATGACCTCTGTCAAAGTTTATTTTAGGAATGCAGCCTAATTTAGCAAGTCTTTCAATAGATTTGAAATTAACATGTCCTAGTCTATCATGCCAAACATGTGAGGAGTCACAAACATAAGCAGAAGAAGATGCATTATCATTCAAGTTCAAAGAAAGTACACTAAGCTTAATCATGTTATCAGTGACATATCCTTTTCCTACGAATCACCACCTTTAGAGATTACAACCTTGTTAGACTCAGCTACAAATTTAAAACCTTTCCCAAGTAAGATGGTTTCTGAGATAAGATTCTTGCATATGTCCGGGACGTGATACACGTCATTCAATGCGAGAGTTTTTCCTGAAGTGAGTTTCAATTCAACCTTGCCTTTTCCACCACTTTAGAGGTAGAAGAGTTTCCCATAAACAATTTCTCATCGTCTCCTACTTTGTTATAGGAGGAGAAAGCATTTCTGAACTTACAGACATGCCTAGTGGCTCCAGAATCAAGCCACCAGTCTCTCACATTGGTCACATTAGAGACAAGGTTGACTTCAGACACCATGCCAGTAAAATATCCAGAATCATCTACTACGTTTGCCTTATTTTTCTGTTTAGGATCATTTTTGGTCTTTTTAGGTGCCCTGCAACTTTGGCCATATGACCAGTTTTCCCACAGTTATAGCAGTCGCCTTTGATGGTGTTTTTGGAGACACCACCCTTTGGCTTAAGATGGTTACCTTTGGAGTTACGTTGTTTGTTACGTTTACCATTTTTGCTGGATTCTCCGTGCCTTTTCTTTGACGCAGCATTATCGTCCAGGACATGAGCTTTGTTTGACATGTCTTTGCTCAGCATCAGGCTCTTGTCCTTGCAGCACAGAAGTTCCTCCACCTGGATCTTTTTCCCCAGCTCCACCATGGTGATTTCACGATTCTTGTGTCGCAGCCTCCTCTTGTACTCGTTCCATGAGGGTGGTAGCTTTTCAATCACTGCAGATACTTGTAGAGATTCATCAATATGCATGCCTTCAGCAAGAATTTCGTTGATGAGTAGCTGGAGTTCGACGAATTGTTCTACAACAGGCTTTTCATCAGTCATCTTATATTCCAGGAACCTAGCCACCAAGAACTTCTTGCTTCCAGCAGCTTCAGCAAGATATTTTTCTTCTAGGGCTTCCCATAAATCAAAAGCAGTAAAATTCTCTTTTGCATTATAAAAGTCGTACAAGGAGTCATCCAGACAGTTAAGAATATGGTTTTTGCACATGTAATTTTTCTAGTCCACCTATCCAGTCTATCTTCATAACCACGGTCATGAAGCCTTCTTGAGGGTCTTTCTAAGGCAACTTCATCTAGCCTTTGGTCTTTTAAGAAGAATAACATTTTGGACTGCCATCGTTTAAAGTCTTTGCCACTAAACTTTGGGGGTTTGTCTACAGTACTCTTTCCCATGTTGTTACAAAATATAGTAAAGAGGATATTGCCTTTAGATTGTTGGGAAATTACTAATAATGTAACTGAGAAGAAGATACTTAGCTCAAAATAATGTTGCTGATGTTGCTGCACAGAGAATGTAGAGGCACGTAACTACGCTGTCCTAAAGGCAATATCGCCTGCCACTCCTCTGAGATGCTACAGCAGTTGGCGAGTCACCTCCAGGATACAACTACAGTTAGTACCCCTCAATGTAGCATACAAGAGGGTACCCTTAGAGCTTGGCAGAACTTAAAACAGTAGAAGAGATGTTTACAGAAAAACAGAGGGAGAGTAGAAGAGATGTTTCTGTGTGTGTCAAATGAGCTCAAGACTCCTCCCTTATATAGTGTTTAAGACGTTACAAACGAGAGGAAAAATGCATGCAACCAAACCATGCGTATGACAGAAATACTGGTAATGTTGGGTTAAAAACAGTGTTGCTTTTGTCAGGCTTAGAGCAGTGTGTTGTCAAGAAGCCAAGCCAAACATGTACGGACAAGAAACCCAAAACAAATACGTACAGACAAGAAAGCCAAGACAAACATGTGCAGACAAAGAAGAAGATTCTTCTACATGTGTGTAAAACACGTACCAAAAGTTTCAGCAAAAAGATAGGATCTAATGAACCCACACCCACACCCGAACCCGAACCCGAGCCCGACCCGACCGACCGAACGGACGGCGGCGGCGTGCGTGCTTCTGTGCGAAGCACCGCGCGTACGGGAAAGGCAACCTTGCCCTAGTCTAAGCCTTCCCTCCAAGCACAAAAGTCTAATGACCCAAGGGCCATGCCCTTATAGCCAATTCTATGGTATTTATGTCTAAAACTCTTTAGATTTTAGTCAATGTGGGACTATTGTTTTATCTATTCAAAAGAAAAAACAATTAATGGGCAATAGGTCTAGGGATCAAAACATAGTTCATGGAAAAAATTGGTAATTTTAAAGCGTTTTTTCTAACAATGGGTTGATGGCTACTGCCATTATCAGAGATAAAAGATTGTCCGGAGCTGGGAAACATGGCAGCAATGGAGAGAGTTGGTATCGGTTATTGGCTTGCTGCCATGGATTGATTGATAAGAACTTGAGCTTATGATGGCAGAGATGAACAAGGACGTGTCGCTTGACAATTGATCGCTGCAATTGTCCACTGATCGCAGCTGAGACGTAGATGGAGTAGTGATAGAGGGGATCGAGTTCAGGTTGTTGACAGCGAGAAAAGAGAGAAGAAATGATGGAGCTCAGGTGATGGAAGAACATGGTGTTATTCACCGTCAACTGAGAAAGAAGATAGGAAATGATGGGTCACTGCCATTAGTGGTGAGTGATACGCTGGAGATGAAAAAAAATGAAGCCAAGATGGAGTTCGAGTTCAGGGAAAGTAAATCAAAAGAGAATCCTTTTCACGGAGGGCCTGGTATATGTGGAGTTATTGGCTTAGGTTTGAAACTCAGAAGAAAACTATCTTCACGGCGACCAGACTCTCCGTGAAAGTTGTTTGCCGGAGTGAAAATCCAGGGAGTTTGAAAAATCACGGAGGCATGAGTAGCAGTGATTCTTACGGAAGAAAAATAAAAACTCAGGGAAAATATTTTTTTACCGAGGCTCATCTATCCGTGGGAATTCTGAACGAGTAAAGGGAATAGGCTGTCAGTTCCACGGAACTGACAAGCCACTAATAAGAAATGGGCTGGATTTCACCAGTTGGATGCAAGCCCATTAGCTACTTTGAGTACTATTTGCACGCGACCAGATTTGGACGTGAGTTTCTTAAGAAGATTTTGGCAAGTTCGGCAACCATTCGACCGGTATTCGAGACACTGACGCAGCTACTATTTGGGAACCTATATAAGAGATATTTCTATCTTTCATCTGGAATCAAGCCATTGGAGAGAACAAAAGCTAGGGTTTTGGAGCGATTCATCACCATAACTATTTCTTTTCCATTTTATCGTGTGAAACTCATGGATTTTTTTAGTACCATGAGTAGCTAAACCACAATTGATTGAGGATGAATTTTAAGTTCTAGATTTGATTTGGATTAATATATGCATCTATTTTGAGTTCTTCATATGATTATTCTTTGCTTCTACTTTAATGAATGTCTATGCTTGATTAATTGATTGCTCTAGGTGGTCAACTATAGTAGTTCATTTATTGATTTATTTCTAGTAAAGGGTTAGGATATCCGTGTCATTGTTGAATAACACATACACAAGTAGAAAACGTGAAACTTTGCAGAGGGATTCTGTGGAGCAATCGCGTGTAGAACAACATTAGAAAATGGACCTTGCGTTAAGAGGCTAACTACTAAGATTAACCTAAGTCATAAAATATAAACCATTCGACCAAGTTACACCTTGAGTACGTTACTACTTGGTGGCTGGGACGAATAGAATCCTATATTCGAGCGCTTCGGTATCTAGTGACCAAAGGACTTTAGGGGATAGCACTGCGCTAGTTGTTATTCCGCGGTTGATAATAATCTATGATTAATGATGAATTGATGAATATATTAACTCATTGAAGATTTAGTAACGAAGAAGGATTCCTCGATCATCTCTCTCCATATTGCTTTCAATCTTAATTGCTTGTAATTACTTTGTTATTTACATTGTTCTAAAATCTAAAACAAATCCCCCATTATGACACTTTTTGACAACTAAATCTCCCTGCTCTTCGTTGGAACGACCTTGACTTTCATTATATTACTTGTTAATTGAGTGAAATTAAGATCACTAATTTGTTGCACCCACGACACACATCAAATTTTGGCACCGCTACCGGGGAGCAGTCTGTAGTTTTAGTTGTTATTTCTTTTTAGTTTATTTTTTGTATATAGTTTTAGTTTTAGTTTTTAACTTTGTTGTCTAGAATTTTTTATTTCAGGTACCATTCTTGGTGCTCACTATGAATTTTTAGTATTCACCGTTTGAAACGAGAGATGTGGGAGAATCCTTATGATAGCGAATCTAAACCTATTCCTATTTATCATATTCTTAATTCTCTCATTCCGGGAGAAGAGATATGGTATGGAGACTCTATCGTGAGTGATGGCCGAAAACGTATTAATATTAGAAAACTTTCTAAGCAATACGATCATCTAGAAGAAATCGAAGCATCAGAAGAGACTCTTGAAGAAATTAACAGAGTCATACGAATGGAATTCCAACGTAGTTGGGATGTTGAAGATTATGAGGATGACGAAGATTCTGATGAAGATGAGGAACCTTTACAAATTCCTCACAACAATGAGGAAGTTATTCCTTCTCCGGATCATAATAACGATTCTTCACCTATTCAAAAGGAGGAGAGTGGATATAATTTATATATTGTTGTAAACGGTGTAACATACTCACAAGAAGATCTTAGGATTTGTAACGGGAAGACTTTCTTGGAGAATGGACCGACTTCGATGATGAGAATGTCGAAGAGATGATGCTCGAGAATGAAATTAAGTTAAATGAATTCGTGGAAGACCCAATTAAGCTTGCCCATGATTATAATGATGCTGAGACTGTAGTTGAGGCAGAAAATGACGAAAAATGGTCGCAAGGTTTGATACAGGACCACGAGATACGAGAGGTAAGTAATTCACTTTAATTCTCTAAGGATGAAGAGGATTTCGTAATACAAGAGTTTTTACAAGGTTTGACTAATCCTTTGCATATTAATTCTTCTCCTTTACCTCAATTAGGCTTGGATGTATGTGCTTCAGAAGTTTTATTGGATTGCTTTGCTTCCAAATATCCACCATTGGAAATACTTGATTCTCACATTGTGCAGGTTCACCAAGAGGAATCCATAGAATTTCCCAAATTATATGTTCTCTATACACTTCCAGGTGTAGAAATGACTAAGTGTGGGGGAAACTTCTATCGAGTGATAGCATCACTATTATTATTCCAGTGTTATCATCGTTGTGAAGCTATTATTTGCAATGCTGATTATTTTCTGGGTGGATCCTCAAATTTTCAGATTATTGGTATTTGGAGAGGTTCAACGCGAGAATGTGTATGTAGACTCCCTTGAGTTTCAAGATTTATTCCCTCTGGAGGAGTAGTAAAGAGAATGCCAAGTCGGGCTAACGACTTTAAACCAAACGCTAAATGGGAGGCAACACATAGGTTTTGTATCTTAAAATCTTTTATTTTTTGTTTTTTATTGTTTTCATATCATACTTGCATCCCCATGTTTAATTTCATTGAATCCGGAATCTATCTTAGAAGAGAATTATGACGAATACCTTTTCGTCAGAAAATTTCAGAATGTGCGTAGTTCAGTCCAGAGACCATAACTGTCAGAACGTTTATGGAAACACTGTGCCCTTTTGAAACTGTGTAGAAAACACGTAGATGAACAACTTTTGTGAAATGGAGTTTTTCTAAATTCCTTACCAATTTGTACAGTGTTTGCGTTTTATCTGCTATTACATCAGAATTCAGAACTTTCGGTTTTACACATTGAGGACAATGTGAAGTTTGAGTGTGGCGGAGTATTTTGCATGTAGATTTTTCACTTTTTTTTGTACATATGTGCATGAAAAACACCAACTTGTAGTGAGTTTAGAGTCACATAGTATACATGTCGCTAAGATTACATCGAAATTCTCACAAGAGTGACTGAACTTAAAGATGACAGAGAACATGATCAGGTTTCTTGCTTGTTTGAGAGTTAAAGTTGGATTTAACCATGCCAGTGAAAAATAAGGTGCAGAATGAATTCGGTAGTAGAATTGTAATCCCCTATAGTGGAAACCACCCATTGTTACATCATGTGAGGCACCAGACCAGATTTCTTTATAAATGACTAAAGAGCTTTCTTTTGAGTGTGTGTCACCGTACGTTAATTCCGGGTAGAATGGTGAGCTACCCAACCTCCCACCAATAAGAAGCACTACTTTGATATCTTTAGTGCTATTTTATCAATCATGATGGTGACATCGAATTGCTAACTTACATACCACTTGTATTCTTGTTCGCAGTACCATCCACTTTATCTCTCTCTCTACACCAACAGGTCCATAGAAACACATCATCAATAAATAAGAGGAGCGACATCAAAATCTACAAGGAAAGTTGAAGATGTTTAAGGTTTACAGGCAACAGTACAGAAATGAGCATATTTCATATTCAAGTAAAGCAACAAGACAAGGAGTAGAATTCTACATGTTGAAGACTTATGCACAAGAGCGAGAATTATCAAGATGAAAGTTCAAGAAGTTTATGATATCAAGACATACAAGTTGTGAAGAATCAAGCGGTAAAGTACTTACACCATGGCCTTTGTACTTGCAATTTTATTTTATCTTTATTTGTTTTACTTTCTCTTGTCATTCAAAAAAAATAGGAAAAAAAAAAGACGAGAGAAAATTTTGTTAGGTTCATTATTAGTTTTATTATTTTTTTTTGTTTTCATTCTGTGTATTTGTGTATTTTTCTTGTCTGAATAAAAAAAAAAGAAAAAAAAAAGGAAAGGAGACAAGAAAAATGTGTTGTATCATATTTTAGTATGTTTTTAGTTTTGTTCTTTCAATAAAGCCAATGGGAAAGAAGGAATATCCATAATGAAGTTTCAAGCAACAAGGATTTGAAGAAAAAGAGTTATATTGTCAAAGTTTTATGAAGTTCAAGAGTTCATCATCAATAGTTGAAGACCGAAGACGAAGACCAAGAAGATGAAGAAGACGAGCTGAAGGAAGACGTTTCTATGGATGCTGTGAGGGTGGTGCTAACTGCACGTTGAACGGATAACAAGGTAAGGAAGTATATTCCCACCTTCGTTAAGTGGTTGATTTCCTTTCATAGAGATCGTCAGAAAAAATGGGTTTTTCAAAACAATAAAAGATGTGGGTTTTTAAAACAATTCGGAGGGTTTTGCCTTCCTACTGTTCAACATGTCGCAGGATTCTCTCTTCATTCCTACCTAGACACATGTGTGACCCATAAAAAGTTGTTTATTATTGAGAGCAACTTCATAAAACCCTTTCTGGTGAGGCAGAGTCGAGACTTTCGATCACTCTCGAACCTGGATTCTTTCGAGAAGGGATGGTTATTTCTCTCCCAACTTTTAAGGACGAGATTGTGTTCATATATATGTCTAACTTCTTATGAATAGTGTGCAGAATTTCTATGTCTTCTTAGCGTGTTGGATGCTATCGATTGGGAGAACTAGTAAGTTGGAAAAGTAGGTTTTGTGGGTATATCTCTAGTAAGCCCTCACGAGACTATAACTCGTCCTTTAGCGACACCTAGGGGTTGAGGCCTGTTGCACATGCTAAGTGCAACCGTTTCCTCACCGACATGGAGTTGTTATATTTTAGATTGTTTAATCGAGGACTAGCAAAATCCAAGTGTGGGGGAATCTGTTAAGTGCATATTTTGCATATATTTAGTGTTGAATCCATGCTAGTATTTGCTGTATTTTCTTGCGAATTATTGTATATTACTCTTGTTTTCTCTTATTTATGTTTTGCTAGGTGGATCATCCAAATAAGCGAATCGACACTTAATTATGCAATAACAGAAGTTAACCGCAAGCATAGAAGGGCAAAAGACCAAGTGGAACTCATTCAAACCTAGAAATCCTTTATAAAATCTCAAAGATGACGAAAAGACGAAGCCAACAGCGAAAGAATGGAGTTAATTCGACATCGTATGAAGAATCTAAAAGCAATTTAGGCGAGCTAAAGTTGCGAAAGACGAAGAAAGCACAGAACTGTGAAAGGCACCCCTATTTCTGTTAGGGGTTGTCACCTTCTTCCCTAATCCAGTCGACTTCTTCTTTTCTCCATGAAGATGGGTTGATGGAATTGTCCGAGTTTGAAGAGAAGCGAATGGTTCAAGCTGCCATTTTCATTGGTAATAGATTGTAGTACTGTTGATGCTGATCTAGCCTGGGGTAATAACCGAAACGAAGATGGAGAAGGAACAGTATTGTGCTGCTGCAATGATTATCGGTGATCAGTACATTGGCAGAGTTGAATAGGGAAGCGATGGCAGCTGATGAAGGCAGTTATTGAGTCGAGTCTAGGCTACTGCCATCGATGGAGGAACTAGCCAGTGACGATGAAGACCATTGATTGATCTCGAGATGGGTTTCGTAATGATGGAGAAGAATGATCAGTGGGTCGACAGGAAGGAATATGACGGCGATGTTGGTTGCCATTGTTTGTGGTTCTCGGATCTTAATGAACTGAATGGTGGCAGTTAAGAAGAAACGACAGTTGACTGAGATGGGTTGATGGTTGCTGCCATTATCGGAGATAAAAGATTGTCCGGAGCTGGGAAACATGGAAGCAATGGAGAGAGTTGGTATCAGGTATTGGCTTGCTTCCATGGATTGATTGATAAGAACTTGAGCTTATGATAGCAGAGATGAACAAGGATGTGTTACTTGACAATTGATCGCTGCAACTGTCCACTGATTGCAGCTGAGACGTAGATGGCAGTAGTGATAGAGGGGATCGAGTTCAGGTTATTGAAAGCGAGAAAAGAGAGAATAAATGATGGAGCTCGGGTGATGGAAGAACATGGTGCTATTCACCGTCAACTGAGAAAGAAGATAGGCAATGACGGGACACTGAGGTTAGTGGTGAGTGATACGCTGGAGACGGAAAAAAAAAATGAAGCTAAGATGGAGTTCGAGTTCAGGGAAAGAAAATCAGAAGAGAATCCTTTTCACGGAGGGCCTGGTATATGTGGAGTTATTGGCTTAGGTTTGAAACTCAGAAGAAAACTATCTTCACGGCGACCAGATTGTCCGTGAAAGTAGTTTGCCGGAGTTAAAATCCAGGGAGTTTGAAAAATCACGGAGGCATGAGTAGCCGTGATTCTGACGGAAGAAAAATAAAAACTCAGGGAAAATATTTTTTCACTGAGGCTCATCTATCCGTGGGAATTCTGAAGGAGTAAAGGGAATAGGCTGTCAGTTCCACGGAACTGACAAGCCACTAATAAGAAATGAGCTGGATCTCACCAGTTGGATGTAAGCCCAATAGCTACTTTGAGTACGCTTTGCACGCGACCAGATTTGGACGTGAGTTTCTTAGGCAGATTTTGGCAAGTTCGGCAACCATTCGACCGGGATTCGAGGCACGGGCGCAGCTACTATTTGGGCACCTATATAAGAGACATTTCTATCTATAATATGGAATCAAGCCATTGGAGAGAAGAACACAAGAGAAGAAAAGCTAGGGTTTTGGAGCGATTCATCACCGTAACTATTTCTTTTCCATTTTATCATATGAAACTCATGGGTTTTGTTAGTACCATGAGTAGCTAAACCCACAATTGATTGAGGATGAATTCGAAGTTCTAGACTTAATTTGGATTAATATATGCATCTATTTTGAGTTCTTCATATGATTATTGTTTGCTTCTACTCTAATGAATATCTATGATTGATTAATTGATTGCTCTAGGTGACCAACTATAGTAGTTCATTGATTGATTTATTGCTAGTAAAGAGTTAGGATATCTGTGTCATTGTTGAATAACCCATACACAAGTAGAAAGCGTGAAACGTTGCAGAGGGATTCTGTGGAGCAATCGCGTGTTGAACAACATTAGAAAGTGGACCTTTCACTAAGAGTCTAACTACTAACATTAACCTAAGTCATTAAATATAAACCATTCTACCAAGTTACACCTTGAGTGCGCTACTACTTGGTGGCTTGGACGAATAGAATCTGATATTCGAGCGTTTCAGTATCTAGTGACCAAAGGACTTTAGGGGATAGCACTTATTAGAGCATTGCTCGGTCGAACTCGCATGTGTTGCTATATCAAGCATGTTTCTCAATGTTAGTGATCAAAACTATAAGTCTTGATTTCTAGTCTACTATAGCTAAGTCTCGGACTAGAATAGAAAGTGTAGTTGAGTTCAAGGACTTCATGGCGATTCATCATATAAGAAGAAGAACTACTCAAGGAACCGGTGGAACTTCTCGACAAAAAGGTATGTGAAGACTTGAACTTATCTGTCACTCAAAAGTCTATCTACTCTATCTCCTACTTCTTGAGACAAAAAGTCGTATGCTATATATAGACTTAGATTATACACATTTGGTATTTCGAGCCGAGTATACCTCGCCTATCTATATCTCGAAATATGTGTTGGTAAGCGTTTCGCTTCGGCCATGTTTATCTTTACTTAGTGACGAAAGTCATGATATGTTTCAATCATTTCGAAAATTTCTTTGACGAGAAATGGTGTAACAACTATATAACGTCCTCTAAGAATGTTTCAATGGTTGGAATGAGAGTTTAGATTACATAACCAATGATGGACATAAGTATTGTTGTGGAAACACATATGTGCATAAGTCATATCCCTTGAACCAAAGTTTGCGAACTTTGTTGATCAAGAGAAACCGGAAGAATGGCTTGTTGCCAAGTCCGCGAACTCAGTCTGCGAACTGCCGAACTTCCCATCTCGAGAAATTATGCTGGAGTTGACAAACTTGTTGCGTGAGTACCAGTCCGCGAACCCAGTCCGCGAACCGGCGGAAAGTCTTTGACGAGATTTTTTGCTGGAGTTTGTAAACTCTGCCCGGTTGCTTAAGTCTGCGAACTTAGTGTGCGAACTTAAGAAGGTTATATATCTGAAGATGATTTCTGAACTTAAACTTATAAAGACTAAGGAATGCAGTTTGTAAACCGTGACTATAAAAGTTCATGAACAGATTCAAGTAAATCAAATCATCTTTGCTTCAATTTTGTCTTGTGTAGTACATAAGATTTCCTTGCAATTGAACAACTCTCTAACTAGTTCATTTGAGTCATTTGAACTAGTTATGGTGAAGAAGAATGTAGTTGGTATGAAATGCTCATATGGATAACCTTTTGGTTAACTATTGTTGAACCAACAAATGTACACGTTTAGGTACGGTTAACAAACCTAGAAGCGTGCATTTCATTTGTGTATAACAAGCTAAGTTTTCGATCTAACGATTGAGAAATATTAGTTTGAATCTAAATCAGGTTTTCATCTGAAGGTGAATATTGTTTGCTTTGTGACCAAGGCGAAACCCTGATTTAAAAGACTATATAAAAGAGACATCTAGTATTATGCAAAACTAATCCCCACACTTTACGTGTGATACTAGTTTTCGTGCTAGAGTCGATTCTCCTTTAACCTTTGGTTTTCTTCTTCTAAAACCAGGTTAACGACTTAAAGACTTCATTGGGATTGTGAAGCCAGATCGATACTACTTTTATCGTAGTTGTGTGATCTGATCTTGCATCTTCTATCGTACGAGTACAATCAGATTGATTGGCTTGAGATTAATATCTCCGATAGGAAAGATATAAAAAGTAGTTCGTCTCATTATTTGTGATTCCGCAACATCTTGTTTCGCTACCATATGATTAAGATTGTTGTGAGGTGATTGATTTATCTAGGCTGTTCTTCAGGAATATAAGACCGGATTATCAATTAGTTCCTGTTCACCTTGATTATTATCAAAAGACGGAACAAAAACTTTAGGGTTTTTCTATGGGAGACATATTAATCCTTTGATAGACTTGTCTGTGTGAGACAGATTTGTTTATTGTCAAAGCCTGCGATTTTGGGTCGTAGCAACTCTTAGTTGTGGGTGAGATCATCTAAGGGAATCAAGTGCGCAGTATCCTGCTGGGATCAGAGACGTAGGGAGTACAACTGTACTTTGGATCAGTGGGAGACCGATTGGGGTTCAACTATATTCCAGTCCGAAGTTAGCTTGGAGAAGGCTAGTATCTGTAGCGGCTTAATACAGTGTGTGTTCAATCTGGACTGGGTCCCGGGGTTTTTCTACATTTGCGGTTTCCTCGTTAACAAAATTTCTGGTGTCTGTGTTATTTCAGTTTCCGCATTATAGTATTTTATCTTTATAGTTGAAATAATACAGGTTGTGCGTTAGATCATCAGTTAGAGTAATCCAACCTTTGGTTGTTGATTGTCATTGATTGATCCTTGGATATTGGTATTTGGTACCATCCAAGTTATTCCTTATATTTGATTAGTACTCGCAGTTTCTGTTTGAGGAAATCAAATCAAGAGAGAGAGATATAAACTCATTGATGTACTTTTAATTGATTGAGTCTTGTTGATTCTCTTAAAATTATATTCGAGTTTGTCCATACAGATTGCTAAGAGAAATATTGGGTGGTGTTGTTAGACCCCCCGCTTTTTCAGCACTGCGCTAGTTGTTATTCCACGGTTGATAATAATCTATGATTAATGATGAATTGATGAATATATTAACTCATTGAAGGTTTAGTGACGAATAAGGATTCCTCGATCATCTCTCTCCATATTGCTTTCAATCTTAATTGCTTTTAATTGATTTGTTATTTACTTTGTTCTAAAATATAAAACAAACCCCCCATTGTGACACTTTTTGACAACTAAATCTCCCTGCTCTTTGTGGGAACGACCTTGGCTTTCATTATATTACTTGTTAATTGAGTGAAATTAATATCACTAATTTGTTGCACCCACGACACGCATCACGTGACCGGTTTTCAATCCTTGTATCTCCTTTCGCATTTTCTCCATTTGCTCCATGACCATGTTCACATTGTGAGCATCTCTTGAGAATGTATCATCATAATAAGACTGAGAGGACTTGTAAGTTGGATCCATTTCGTTCGGATCATGTTGCGTTGTCCTGGATCCCCCTGGTGGGTTAAGATCCACCATTCGTCTTCCTGAGATAGATCCATTCTCACGCCTCTTTAACGGAGGGTGAGTTTGGGAACCCTCGTTCTGTAGATCCAACATATCTTTCAGGTTCTGGTTCTCTTGGGACATCACGTGCATTGCATCCTCGTGCTCCTTGTTACGGAGTAGCAAAGCTGCTACTTGTGCTGCTATTTGGTCTTCATTGTAAATTCCACCACCCCGAGGAGTGCTGTCGGCCAGATCCTCAGAGTTATCCACTTCTTCTTCTATGATCGGAGCGTCAGGATCTAGCTGGATCGGAGTTAGGTTTTCCAACCCCCGTCCCATAGGAGATGAGGTTCTGGGTAACCCTACGTTGGTTGCAGGTGGCTTTGTTGCATTAAGATGCTCTGGCAACAGCATACCGTAAAGTGGTTGTGCTCCTGATGTTTGCCCCATCCTTTCAGCAGGAATATGTGGATTGTTAGCGACTGTTCTTCTTGCTATTCTACTTTTCCCGTCCTCTGCTTCTGTTCTTTGGTTCGCTTTAGATGTCTTTTGAGATCTTCCTCTCATTACTGTTGGTCGTGAGCTTATTGGTACATCATTTGGTTTCTGCATGCCTTCGTCTTTTGTTATATTGCGGTTACAGAAAAAACGACAAAATTTGATACTTTGGTGCCTTCTTCGAAAGTAGCACTTAATGCTCTGACACAGAAGACGACTGAGCATCTTTTTCATAAAAAATGACTGAAATGACGTCTGGAAAGACAGGTATTAAATTTCTTATGATACCCTTGGAAAACACAACCTTAAACGTTGAAAACAATTGAAAAAGGTGTCAAATCTTTTTGAAAGATGGGGTATTAAATGCTTGAAAAGATTTTTGCTTCCTTAAATCCTCGTTAAGATTCCTCAATGCTCATAGGTACTCAGATCTGAAGGATACTTTGTCGGAAAAGTTTTTTTAGTACAAAACAAAAATTTTAACGTTTTGCGAGTACGTTTTTGGAGAATTATTTGTAGATCTGTAAGATTGCGAGTCTTTAGAGGCTATGAACTTCAAGAACTTGCGAAAACAATGGATGAACAAATCATTAGAGAGTGAGATTCATCGCAGTTGAACTCAGATCTCTTCGTTAAAGAAGATGTGTAAGTTGAAATAAATGACGGAATATAAAAAATCAAGCTGGTGAGCAAAACCTTCTAGCGCCAAACTGTGACTACGAATTTTTCCATAGTCTACGTAATGTAAAGAGCTCAGAGGATCGGACACACTGTAGTAATGATACCTCTGTTGAACTGACGATACTAAGTAACAAATGATATCTAAGATAACGATAGCAACAAAGAATAATAATGTAACGTAAATACTTCTAAGTCATCATGAGACACAAGATATTACGTGGTTCGACTTTCGTCTATGTCCACGGGGTAATGAGTGATTTGTTTGTATTAAGTTGTGGTGGTTACAAAGATCTTAAATGCTTCCCAAAATAATAGAGAGAACCCAAGTCGAAGTAAACACTTAAGTTCTAAACATTAAAGAGGTAGAAGCTTAAGACTAGATCTCCTTCTCCTAGATATTGAATGCTATTACTTTGTTGGTGAGGCTTGGTATTTATAACCCCCTCTACTCCATGTGTATCTTTGTTGTCTTTGGATCCATCGTTTCATGATATACCTTCCGTACAAATGGTACCTTCTTTCGCCGCGTGCTTTCTCCAGTCGAACTCTGCTACCTCAGTTGACCCATGTTCCTTCCGGAACTTTTCCTATCCTCAGTACAGATTGTACCTTCGCTCACCGCTAACCTTTGCCAGTAAGATTCCGCCACGTCACTTCGCTCCACGTGCTTTGGTTATGCGTGTAGATAAGAGATTTGTGCATTTAATGTTTATTAAATGCATCATGTACCTCTGTCCCTTCGCCAGCTGCCTCCTTCTAGATTAGGATTTACTTTATCCATCTTGGCCGTCGAGGTATCCCTTCTTGGGATGAGATAAAGTAGATCTGCGAAGGTATCCTCTGCCACTTAGGTTTCTCTGTATAGCGAGGGTTACACGGTTATTTTGTATGCGACCACTAAGATCATGACACGTGCTCCGCAGAATATTGGTATTCACATCTTATATGTGAGGAGTGCGCCTGTGGAATATTGTAGGAGTTATCTTGTATATTTATAAACTCCTTGATGAATAGACTAAGTTTCGACTATGTGAAATCATCGAAACAAAGTTGATATGTTCTCTTTTAGTCATGAATTATCTCTTTGAGAATTTCATTATGATCCCGTAGTTTTCGTACCTTTGCAAATTTATATTGACAAAAAGGGGGAGAATTATTTGGTAGTTCATACCACATACATATGGTTTACGGATCATTACGTAGGGGGGGGGGGGGGTTCATTGTAAGATGGAAGTATTGACTAAGGGGGAGTGATACATCTCACCATAGTATTATTTCAAAGTTATGATGCAATTGGACTCTGTTTCTGTAAAATAATAATATTATACTGTATAATAATGATTAAGAACATCTATTTTCTTATTGTTATGGCTACGGATTTTCAACAACAATGATGCTAAGTTGAACACGTTCAGAATCGCTTGAGTACTTGGAGTAGCGAAGAATTCAAGGAAGTTGAAGAGCCAAGGAAATCAAGCATGATGGATGAGAAGCTACAAAGTTTATTTATTTTGTAATCCATATGTATAGATAGTTTTGTCACTAAAATTGACAAAGGGGAAGATTGTTAGAGCACTGCTCGGTCGAATTCGCAAGTGTTGCTATCTCAAGCTTGATTGTCAAGTTTATTTGATCAAAACTATATACTTGATTTCTAGTCTACTTATAGCTATGTCTCGGATTAGGATAGAATGTGTAGTTGAGATTTAGACTTCTCGGCGTTCACCAATTGAATAAGAAGATCTACTGAGGAGCTTGGAGGAACTTCATCAACAAAACGTATGTGGAGACTAAAACTTATCTGTCACTCAGAAGTCTATTCTATTTTATAGTCTAATGAGACTAAGTCGTATAGCTATATATACTTTTACATTATACACATGTGATATTTCGAGCCTA
This sequence comes from Papaver somniferum, assembly GCF_003573695.1. Taxonomy (NCBI): domain Eukaryota; kingdom Viridiplantae; phylum Streptophyta; class Magnoliopsida; order Ranunculales; family Papaveraceae; genus Papaver; species Papaver somniferum. Next base: position 17,589,799 of record NW_020622492.1, read on the forward strand.
GTTTATCTCGCTTATCTATTTCTCGAAATATGTGTTGGAAGCATTTTGCTTTAGCTATGTTCACTGCATTCATGACGAGTTTAGTTGAAGACAATTTATTTTTTGGAAACTAAATATTAAGTCAAAAGATGATCATGTGAAAATTACCTTGAACATCTTATATGATTTGTGTGAGACATTCATTTGATGTTAGATCGGGAAGTTTCATATTGATCATTCGGTCACTTGAAAATTACTTGAAGCTAATGGTATGTGTGAGATTACCATTGTCGTCTTCCAACAATGTTTCAGTAATTGAAATGAGAGTTTAGAACGATTACCCATGTTTGGATACAACATGGTATGCATATCCAGTATGTGAACTGTATTATGATGATTCGGGTCCAAACTCTTGTTTGCGTAGCTAGTATGCAAACAGATTTACCTGAGAAGGTCCGAAACTCTTGTTTGCATACCTAGTATGCGAACGGGTTTACCTGAGTTGGGTCCGGAACAGTTGTTTGCAAACCGGGTTTGCGAACGACTTGACTAGACCAAGGTCCGGAGCTGCTGTTCGCGTACCTAGTTTGCGAACACAATGGTTAAGTTCTAAAATCGGTTATGTATGATTATCATACTCATGAACTAAAACATTTATGATTTAAGGAATGCAAATTAACTTTAGCAAACTATGGCTTAATGTTCATGAATTGATTCTTGTATAAGTACTTTGTACGATTACGAATCAATCCAATTTCGTTTCAATTTGTTCATGAATATTTCTATAAAATAGTGAACAATTGAACAACTCTATTTGAAACACAATTAGATTCATTTGATTATCTATCATGATTGATTGATCATCATATTTATCTAGAAGTGTTAGATGAATGTGGTTAATTCAAAAGTGTTCATATGGATAACTTCGGTTAATTGTTATTGAGCCAACCCTATACACACGTTTAGGTACGGTTACTCATATCTAAGTATAAGTATATTTCATTTGTGTGTAACGAGCTAAGACCATCTAACGGTGGAGATTGATTGCTTAATTTCTAAGCAGACTTAGCTTGAATCTTAAATCAGGAGTTCATCTAACGGTAAATATTGAATGCTTTGTTACTAAGCTATCATATCTTTGATTGTCAGCAACCCTGATGTGAAAGGCTATTGTAGCGCCCCCAAAGCTAGAAGTTGACTAATTCAAGAGAATAACTAACTAAAGAGGCACTACGAATCTAAATCAAATACTTAAGCATTCAATTAAGAAATCTGCTATAAAAACTTAACCCAAACTAGCCCCGCTCAGAAATATATATATATATACAAGAACTTCTCTCAAATGATACATATACAATATTCGTTTGGTTTACAAATATAATATGCAACATAATAAGCATAGCAGAAGTTAAACAAGTAACGAACTCGACCGTTGAAGTTTTCGCTGCGCAACTCTGATCTGTCTCTGAAACTGAAAGTGGGAATGGGTGAGCACATCATCCCTAAAAGGGGTGCCCCATAGGAATAACTTTTAACTTTCATGCAATCATTGGAAATGATTTGAAAACAATTCTTGTTTTCCCTAAACACTAAACACAACCGATTTCACAGAAGTAAACAATCATGTATATGGAACTAACTCCTTCCAAACAATATATAATATGGTGACTCGTCCCACACCTAGATAGCTATATGGTGACTCGTCCCGCACCTATTAAGCATAGCTCGAAAGTGAGTAGTATAAATGAAGGAGCAGTATCCTATATACCACAAATGGAAATTCTCATTTCCAAACAATCAAATGGAAATTCTTATTTCCCAAACAATTCACAAAGACAAACAAAGCATTGTAATTCCTTTCCAAGCAATGGAAAGGTTAAAAGAAATAACAGAACTTTCGTAATTCAAAGTTAAACAATGCATGGAAAGCACAACCAGACAATGCATGAATTTGTTAAACATAAACTTTTGTAAAAGAAAACAACAATAATCACAAAAGAGTTAAATATAAATTCCCACCTCTTTTGATGACAAGCCATGCCTACCTCGAGATCCACGATCCACTGGTTCATCCTTTGAATTGATCGTTGTTATTATAGACTAACTGTTAATCACACAAGAACTCTAAGAATCTAGCCAAAACGGCTCACACAAGTATTATACAAGTCTAACTAATGGTTCGAAGCCCATTTATTCTTTTACACCATTTTATCATCTATCTTTACCATATCTAAGGTTTACTAATTTAATTAGGTTGGTTCTATAGTCTATTAGTTAAGTCTCATGAATATCTACCACTTTGCAGAAGGAACCGAAAGCTAATTCGGACCTTAAGAGGTCCAAATCATCAAACTAGTAAAACTAACTCTAAGCCCAAATTCACTAAACTCGGCCCAATAATCTAAAGCCCGATCGAACGGTGTCAACTAACGGTTAATAACAATCAAAGGTTCAATTAACGGTAAACGTCAAGTCAAGGTCGAGTCCTGGTCCAATGGTCAAGTCCAAATCGGTCAACAGAGTCAACTCGGGTCAAGACAGGTAATTCAGTGGGTCAATACGATTCAACTCAGTCAGATTAACTGAGTCAGCTAAGTCAGACACTGACTGGGATGACTAATAGGTCTAAAAACAAATACAGATTCACTTCAACTCTAATCTTCTTGTTTAACATTTCAACTTCAACAATTCAAATACAAAGCAACTTTGAATTTCAATTACAAATGCAAACTAAGTTTACCTGCAATTGCAGTAACAACATGCTTTCGAAGAGACTATCCATTTGTGATTCTGCATACAACCAAATCACAACTATAGATTCAGTTCTAACACTTCAAATCTCAATATTACAGTTCCACCTGCAAATTCAACTACACAGCCAACACCACCAATAAAACACTATCTAACCATATCATCTCAGACTCGAATCACTTCTGTCAATCCATTCAAACAACAATAATAATTCAGTTCCATTTCTAAACACATACTCCTTATCAATTGTCACTGTTGTTTAACCCAACATTCATCTTCCTAGACAGTTCACCATCTCTAGTTATCATTACCATTTCTCTACAACAACCCCCATCTGCAACTTCTATTTTAGTTACAGTTCCTGCAAATTCAGTTCAACCACCATCCACAGTTCTAGACTTGATCATTTCAACACCACCAGCACATCTTCAAAACATCTAAAATCAGTTCACCTGTAACACCACTACCACTGCCATTACCATACCACTGATTCTACAGTAATCTCATTAAACTTTTCTTTAACAACACCATTAACACCACAAGATGATCATAACTTACATTTAATTCCACACAGAACACCAATTTCTACATCCTAAGCATATAATCCCCAACTGTAATTCAATACAAATCACAGTTCCAATCCATATCCTTTTCAACACCAAGTTTCTCAAACAATCTCAATTTCATTGTATCTTCAATAACAACTCATAACTCAAAACAGTTCCAATTACAAACACAGCAATTCAATAATCTGAGCAATTTGAACTAAAATTCCAACCTTAAACGAAATTAGAATCTTACCCAAGAACCAGCATCCTCTGAATTGTTGTTCTCCAACCACAACCACATAAACCCTAATTAACCAAACCAAACTTAATAATCTTCATCACATACTTCTTCTATGTCCTGTGACTGGCAAAACCAAAACCAACAATCAACAACTCATACACCTTCCTCCCTGCAACTCAACTGTTGCTCAATTTCTGCAATAATCTTAACTTCAGCCACAACAATCCCTCTTCTCAGAATCTTCTTCTTCTAATCAATCCCGTGAATATTAACAAGAAACCCTAACTGTAAATTTTCAAGTATACTTCAAATCAATCGAAAACCCGTCTCTAATCTTCCTTCCAGAACTTTAATTCCATCTTCTAATTCATCTTTAATCGAATCTCAAACCCATATTCAGAAACCTTAATTCCGATCAAACAACATCAACCCCTTCTTTTCCCCAAATCATTGAACATCAATCTACCAAAACCCATTGTTCTTTATTAATCAACAACTAGATATACTTATCAATTTCATACAAACCCTAACTTCGATTTACATCAATATCAATTTCTTCTCCTCCCTGAGCTTCAAACGATTACAACTCCATCACATACTCATTCTATTCAACACACTACCAGCTATCTGATAAATCATCCACACTAAATTTGAACTCACTTCTCCGAAATCAAAACCGACAGAGGAGAGTTTGAGGAGAAACAGAAGAAGGAAGAAAATAACGAGAAGAAAGAAGAATAGAAAAGGAGAAGAAAATAAAGAAGAGTTTTATCTTCTCGATCGGGTGAAGATAAGATCAAGGATAATACTATTGCACCCACTCTCTTCACTAAGGGAACTCCAGGTAGGTCTATCTGTGAAAAGAATATTTTGCCCTTCAAAACAATCTGATGATTACTTCTTCGTATGGTATCTGATTGACACGTTCGAGTAGTCCATTCCGCGTAACTTTTCGAGATTTTGTAACGATACTAGTTTCGTAACTACATCGTTGTTAGATTAATTCCTATTAATTAACGTTCGTGTTAAACTAATCGAGCAATTATCGACTAAGACGTCTCTTGACTAGTCTAATAGCGTTGACGAGCTTGAGGGTCCTTACAGATATATAAGGGAGAACTCTAGAAACTAGAAAACCTAATCCCGACACTTCCTTGTGTCCTAGTTGCAAACTAGAGTCGATTCTCTTTTAACCTAGGTTTTTCCAAAACCATTATTAGGTTAACGACTTGAAGACTTCATTTGGGATTCGTGAAGTTAGATCCAACTATTTTGTAGTTGCGTATTCCGATCTTACTTTTTTTATCGTATTGAGTTTTGTCTACTCTAAGATTTACTCGAGATTTGTCTCCGATAGGTAAGATATAAAAAGTCTGTGATTCCGAAATAACTTTTTCTGTCAATCAGTTAGGTTATTGTGAGGTGACCGATATTTCTAAGCTGCTCTTCGGGAGTATAAGTCCGTGATATTAGTTGGTTCTTGTTTAACTTGATCTTTGTATCAAAAGAAGGAACAAAAAGAATAAAGGATAGACATAACTGTGGGAGACAGATTTGTTTATAAATCTTCGAATTTGGGTCGTAGCAACTCTTGGTTGTGGGTGAGATCAGTTAAGGGAACCAAGTGCGCAGAATCCGGCGTGATTCTTGAGGCGTAAGGAACACGATTGTACCTTAATCGGTGTAAGACTTGGTCAAGGCTCAACTACATTCCAGTCCGAATTTAACTTGTAGTAGGCTAATGTATGAAGCGTCTTAATACAATGTGGTGTTCAAAGCTGGAGTAGGTCTCGAGGTTTTTCTGCATTTGCGTTTTCTTCATTAACAAAATTTCTGGTGTCTGTGTTATTTCTTTTCCGCATTATATTTGTTTATATAATTGAAATATCACTGGTTGTGCGTAGTTCAATCAGTTGATAAATCCGACCTTGATTGTTGGATATAACTTGATTGAAACTTTGTCATTGGTCTTTGGTACCGTCCAAGTTATTTCTCATATCAATCAGGTTCACGTATTTCTATCTGTTCGATTTGATGATTGTACTGAGAATGAGAGATAAAGCTCTTTGATATATTTTCTGATTGAGTCTCACTTTTAAGTCGGTGCTCTCGGAATTATATTGAAGTTTAGTCCATACAGATTACCGAATGAATTATTGGGTGTGATTGTTATACCCCCGCTTTTTCACAAACGTTTCATGAGTTTTTCGCTGCCAAGTTCTAGAAGAACAAGGCTTGAATGTGTTATTCAAGCTTTGTTAAGATTGTTGTATCTTGGAGGCAGATGTCCAGTAGGGTTATAGCGTCATTTTTTTTATAGAGTGTAATCGGGCATTCTTGTCTTAAGGAAAGTATGTTGAACATGTGCCTCAATCTACCATTACCAGTTTCTTTTATATATGGTGTTAACCAGTGATGTACAAGAGATCAATAATTGAATCAGAAACGATACAAAAATCAGATAAGTGCCTCTTATATTAATTAATTATTTGATACATTATCAATTTTAACTGTTATTCCCAACAATATTAAGACAAGAATTTTTTCGATTTGACTCAATAACTAGGACATTAAAGTTGGGTGTTTGTTCATGACTTGTTCTAAATCTAAAAGTTATTGGACCCGGTGAAGAGGAGATCCTTACAATGGATAATTGGCACCTAATTATTGATTTATAAAAATGTTGAGGTTGTCGTTTCTCGTTTCCTTGTTTAGCCAAGCATATCAAACGTGTTATTTGATAAAGTGGAAGCTAAGATTTCTGTCACGTAGCTGTCGATAACTTCCCTACGAGAAATTCTTTTCATTCCAAATTTGATACCATAAAATTAATATTGTATTTGTTGCTTTGGTTTGTATTGTATTAGAGTACTATTATTTTGAGCCCCTTATTAGGCTCAAACCTTAAAATTTTATATGTTGGGTAGAGCTCATGAGTTAAGTTTCTAATTGGTCTCATGATCTAACCATGTCGACGGATTAACCTGATAATGTTTCTTGCATCTCCCAATTGATCAGGTGCTCGTTCCTCGGTCAGCAGAATTCTACCACATGTCTGGTACCTTCAAAAATGTATCAACGTTTCGACTTGATGCTTGAGAGAAAGAGCTGACGGCAGCAAGCTATCATCTGGTCTAGATGCTACAGAAGTGTATCAGTGTTTGGACTTGATACGCATGCTAAAGAGCTGCCAAGTGAATAATGGAATGAGCTGGCATTTGCGGAAGCGAGAGTCCTTGTTTTCCTTCACTTTTCTGGACTATACTCAGGTACAAATCCTAGAGTCCTTTAATTTCCATAACCGAATGAACGAATAGGCAGAGTAATCTGTAATCTACTTAGGTACGTGCATTTTGTTTTTGAAATCATAATTTACTAGTATTGTGCACGTGCTTTGCACGGGATCAGATTTGTTGTCCTAAAACTCTTAACCCAAAATATTCATTGTCATCATTCTCCAAAAATTTATAAAGATCATGAGCTGCTGGGATTCTTATTTAGATTGTCCCTAGCTAAAATTCATTAACAGGAAGACAAAATGGGAAAATAAACCACTGTATAAACCTGGAATGTTCCATAATATTATATTACACGTCTATGAAATAAAGTGAAACTTGTGAACAATTCTTATTGATCTAAAGATTGATTACAACTGGAACTATGGAATAAGAATGATCTAGACTGGATAGATGCATTTCCAGATTGAACATGGTCCATTTCACTTGAGACTCAACCGTATTGGAAAGAAGTATATAAGAACAACGATCTGTAGTAGTGTTGTTTTACGTCCTATGAACTCCATCTTTACTGGTGCTCACTACTCACGTACCCATGAGTCAGTGACTTTTTGCTAAAGGTTTCATGTCCATAATGAACGTGCACAAATACTAAATAGTCTAACCAACCTTCAGAAATGGAAGGATACGTCACAGTTTCCGTTGTTCCATTGCTTGATTTGATTGTTGAAGAGTCTCAAGATCTAATGGTGATACCATCTGTAACTCAAGAAGCTTTTTCTCGCAGTCTCTAACCTCCGTGTGATGTTGAATTTCTTTCAGGGTGTCCATTAACTGCAAACAAAAAGGATTTTATTTCAAAGTTAAAGAACCATAAATGACTGCAAATGACTGACATAACCAAAAAAAGGTAGAAACAAACAAACCTGGCCTCGGTCGTGTTCTTGGATAACAATCTAGAAGATTTACTCGTTGTCTCAATCTCATCTGTCAATTAGACAATCGTCTGTAACATATTAATAGTAACATAATCAGTCAATGAAACCTGGCCTCAGTCGCAAGATTAATATTGGAAAATGAAACAACAACAAATTAGAAGTGACGTAACCAAATCCCATTAGTAAGTTGAACTCCCTAAAAATAAAGATTGGGAAAAAAAAAACTTAATTAAAAATTGAAGCACATATATCAGATTCTGCATAAAACCCATTATGAATGACAGTTAACAGTAAGAGCGATTACATTTTGCCGACTCCTTCTGTAGCCTCCGGCTGCATTTTTTGTTTGTTTGACTGCTATCAAATGAAGAAAACACACTTGGATCATTATGTTCCCTATTTGAAGGTGAGTCATAAAACCTTCAAAAGACTTTAGTCTTGTTGGTTATGATACCTTGCATAACAGTAAATTAGAAGAGAGACAACATAATTTACGATACCTGCATTTGGAGATGAATTTTATTTGACAATTTTCACCATCACAATATCATCACCACTACATACAATTTCACCACCACAATAATGTCACACATTGGAAATCTTCTTCAGCATCGCAAAAACATCACCTGGACTCTGTGTGTGAAAAATATCAATCACTAAAGTAAAAAAAAACTGATCATGCATAAAAAAATTCGAAGTGAGAAAGTAAGAAAAATGTACCTTTTTTTTAATCCAAACACACTCTTGTAAGATTTCTTGATCGTACTTATTGTCACTTGAAGCAGAAGCTGGCCGAGCAATAATATAAACTGGAATAATATTATTTTTCTGAGCTTAAATTGTGTTAGCATTAACACATCTAACCGGATATGTTATGCAATATAACACACCTTAAATGTACAAATGCTAACCAAGTTGACCTAGGTGCAGCAGTTTCTCTCCGTGTAACAGGGAGAGTTGAGCATGAATGATTGCAACATCAATGTGTTACCTTTTACTTTCAGAATGAGGAAGTAAAAAAATGTACTTTTACCGACTCCAAACACTGTAGGAAGATTGCTTTCTTGTATTTTTTGTCCCTGAAAACCACGAAGAGATGGAGCTTAAAGCTTTTTCTATGCACATAATTCCCATATTTTCATAAATTAAGTCTTAAATGAGAATGAAGTATCCGTATGCAAATGCCATAGAACTTAATATAACTCTTCAGTTAAACAAACAAAGCTAAGTATGCAACTTAGAGAAGATGGAGGCAACTTAAATATACTCTTCCGGAGTTCATTAAGATAGTTAATTCCCAGGACATTATCCTATGAAACTTAAAACACAATAAGCAAAGTAGTAAGCTTCCAATAATCGATAATCTATATCATTAACAATAGTTCATCATTCACAATAGTTTATATGTCCAGCTGAAAGAATTCAAATTGTGTGTTGATGTGTATGTTTTAAAGAAGCATCAAACTGGTTATATCCTTATGCAATTTCAAAGGTTAAAGATAATCTGAAAGAGAGAGTATACGCTTTCATACCATATACCACATAAGCAATGGCGACAATTGTTACTGATATTATGTTTCGGGTCCATGACAGGGCGAAGCTTTTTAACTGTAAATTTCACCTGTATCACACAAAATCAGATATTTACAATCTTTGTTGCTAATTATGGACAAACCTCACTCATGTTTATCTATATCAGGTTATAACATAGTTGTGATTGATATAATTGAACATTTTTTTAATCGTATCACTGCCATTTCCTTAGGCTTGATCCTGCCAGGAGACCTAATTTAGTTATTACAACATTATGTACTACAAACCTAACTATGCACTGTAAACATCTAATATACACATTAGTATATCTAAAACTTTTATGATTATAATCATGAGTTGGAATAACAAAATATAAAAAACCCACAAAAACATCATTACCGAAATCGAGAGCATTGAATCTCAATTTTTTCACAGTTTTTGTCAAAAAAATATGGAATTATTAATGCATAGAAAACTAATAATCCTGAATATAAGTTATAGAAAATTTGAAATCCTGAGACACTTTGGAAAATTGATAAATGACGGAAAAGAACAGGATAGAGTTACCTGACCTGATCACGATATAAAATAGAAAAATGGAGCGAACCCTAATCTTCCTTTGGTACGATTTAAAAATCCGTACCTACAAAATCAAAAGACTGTGAACCAATATGAATGCACGTAACCCCCATGATACCACCACTTTGATTTCTCTGATCGGTATGTGAAATCTAAAATCGTGATAAAGTAAAACAGTGCCTACAGAAAAATAAATAAATCAATAACCGGTACAAAGTATGGAATCGATTGAGAATAACATGGGAGAAGAGTGACGGGTAAGAAAGATCAGGGAGAGGATAGAGGCAGGCGGTAGGGGATGATTAGGGTTTTGTAAAGAGAAACCCGTACTGTGTTGAGAAAAGAGAGAGAAGTGGGGTCGAAAATATGCAAGATTAGAGGTGTGAAAAAGCAAAAGTTTTCAATTGGTCGAAATATTTTTAGTGGGGCTAGAAGCTCTAAAATTTGAGTTTGATACAGCTTTTAACGACAGCATAGTATTTTCTCCTTAAACTATATATATAATACTCCGTCCTTCTCACTATTAGATGACTTAGTTGAAGTTTGCACAATTCTTAAGACAAGGAATGAGAATGAGTATTTTTAAGTATTTTTTACAATTATACCCTTATGGATAATAATTTGTAAAATTTAGAAATGTTTTATCTCTCAAACTATACCATGAATTTCGTAAATTTTGTATCATTGGAAAGCATTTTAAAACACCTACTTAACGAGTATAAACATGGATATCAAATTATATACATTTCTTATACTAACGATAATCAATCAAAAGGATAATTTTAGAAATAGTCACTTGTTTAATGAAAAAGGTCAACTAATGGTGGGACAAAACTTTAAATTAAGTAGGTCATCTAATAGTGGGACGGAGGGAGTATTTAATATTACGGAGAATGGTTTAACTGAGACTACAAAATCATTCACTGAATTTTTATTTGAATTGGGAGAATTTGCATGCTTGCATAATGCTTAGCCAGACATCGGTATGTAAGTATTCAAAGGTACTAATGGGTCTAATGATGAGATTGCGATTTTAATTCGAAGGAAATTTTTTAGCATTGCAGACTTCAGCATGTCACGGGAATAGGTTAAACTTTTCCATTGTAGTCTATCTATAGAGGACGAAACCGAAGGAAAGGTTTGTGTTATACACTGCAATTGTTCTCAGTTTGGCGGGGTTTGTTAGGAGGGGAGATAATATATTACTCATGTCAAGAGTGCATAGAAGGCCCGAGATTATCCATATCAGTTTACTGGTTGATTTTAGCTTAATTGATAAGTTATTTCCAAGTTAGATCTATGTTTTGAGCTTGAATAGTTGTGCTAGGTGGCACGCAGGAATGCGCATAAGAACCGTGTAAGGGCTAAGGTTAATATGTATGATTATGAAATCCTTTGAATTACTGGGACTCTGGGAGCATCAAATGAAGAATGTGTTAAAGATTATACGGATGTGTTTGAATTGTGTGCACTAATTACGTAAGTGGTTGGTGGAGCTGTTAGAGCATAGCTCGGTTGAACTCACCAGGCATAGGTATGTCAAGTTTGGTTGTCATATTTTAGTATCAAAACTCATCTAGAGTCGCTTGATTAAATACTAGAGTCAACTTCGTTTAGGTTAGACTAGAAAGTCTAGGAATGTTGAGACATACAAGTATTATTCCTAAGACCTGAAGAATGTGAAGAAGTAGCGAACTACAACGACGACATCATTCTTCCACTTGAGGTTAGTAATATTGACTTGCACTGTTTCATTCCAAACGTACATTTCAAGTCGTGCAATATTGAAAGCATAACTGTGAAGTTGTATATATTGCCCATATTTTATAATACTCTAGTGATGTGACATGATCATAATAGTATGATCATAGTATTAGGGAATTAGACTACGAAGTATAACGCTTATCTTTTGAACTTCGTAGATATGACATCGACATAATATTTTATATATTGTTATGATTATGTGAATGGGTTGTGGTGAAGATTTCATCCTGAGAAACAATGTTTTACATTTGTTTAAAGGTATTACATTCATGAACGTGTTTCGTGAATCGAAAGGGAAATCATTAGGCTTATTGGTCCGGCTATTCATTGCAAATATTTGGATGACCAATATGTGTGAAATGGTAGAACCGATCTTAACTTATGTTACGTATCTTGGTATAACTAATTACAATGCCTGACTTATGATTTGGTATGACTGGTTTTTATTAATTGGTGTAGCCGATCCCAAGTAATCACCATGTGATGGTATGATCGATCCTTGTAATTGGTGTGACCGATCATGAGTATGTGTAACCGATCCTTGTAATTGGTGTAACCGGTCCTGGTAACTGGTGTGACCGATCACAAGTAATACCATGTTTGTATAGAACTGATCCTTGTAACTGGTGTAACCGATGCTAATGACTGGTGTAACCGATCACAAATATTTCCATAATTAGGTATAACCGATCCTAGTGATTGGTAGAACCGATTGAATCCATGTATGTGATTTGGTATTTGATCAATCACATAGTAGTCTTGGAAAACATGTGAACCAATTCTAAACTTGTTTGGAAGTGTGGTGTAACCGATTCCAAGAATGCAAATCCATGTAAATATGAAATAAGGATTTGCAGTGAAAAGATGTCAACATACTTTGAACACGAGCAGTAACTCTTATCATTTATTGTTCAAAGATATTTCTTAGTACTCAAGGTGATCCTGTGCCGAAATAAATTGAGAATATTTTAATTAAGGTTTTTGGCTTTATATGATTTAATTATCAGTAATTAAATGCATATCTCTAGAGAATAAAGATTAGTAATGTGCATTTACTAATTGGATATTTTCTATTGAGAGATTTCGGAAATATTGGACAAGCATTTATCGGAATTATGAAAACCGAATTTTGTCATTCATTGCAAATCTTAAGGATATTTTCGGTTTTGGAAATTCCTTGATGTACAAACGTCATTGGTCTATAAATTCTAAGTTTGCATTTCTAGCAAACTATCCTAAGAGCCGGAAAAACTTCATTCTTGTTGTTTTTGGTGGAGCCGTCTATTCGGAGAGGAAAGTATCCTAATTAGGTGAAATCTCTTACGACTGCTCGTTTAAAGACTTCTGTGGGATCAAGAAGCTCTACGAGTACTGTTGCGGTGTTATTAGTTTTCGATTGATTTGATTGACTAACGGTTGTTAAAACTTTGATTGCACATAGTTTGTTTATTCTTGAGAATATCCTCTTCTGATATAAGATTCACTCAAACTAGATCGAAGTATCGACGGGATCTTTAGAACTGTTGTTAGATCTAAAGACATCTTTTGATAATCCATTGTTAACAGACTCCGTTCTGTGCGTGATTGATCACAAGAGATTCAAGTGGTGTTGTGCAGGTTATTAAAGATTAAATAAAATTTGAAGACGAATAAGATTTCTTATTGGTTTTCGGATCTTGTGAATCGTGTCCACAAACATTGATCGGCTGGGATCCAACTAGAATCGGATTTATTCATTTGATTAGTTGCGTGAGATCGGAATTCTCAATATATCTCTTTGGTTGATTGAGTGTGAATCTATACTTGACTATTTCGGTAGTTAAAGTTAGATTGATCTAACCATACAAATGAGTTTATTAGATTAAACGTAAGATCCTTTATCAATGACTCATCTATATCTTGTAGCAAAAATTGATTAGAGTGGTTACCAAAAAATTCTTCCTTTCCTATTTGGAATACGATCCAAAGGACTTGCTATTCACGCGCGTGACTCTAGAAGTCAAAGACGCATGAATATTGAGGGAACTAAGTAGCTAGGGGTAGTCTGCTTGGTCTCAACTATACGAAGTTGGTTTATATTTTGTATAACGGCTTAATTCTGAGAGTATTCAAAACTGGACTAGGTCCCGGGCTTTTTGTATTTGATTTTCCTCGTTAACAAAATCTTGTTGTGTCTTTTACTTTGATTTAAAATATACGTACGTTAACTCCGCATTACTTGATAGTGATCCTATAGAGTTTGATTATTACTGAACCTATTATCAAGTGACATACTTCGTTGTTGTATTGTCTCGATCTTGTATCCACAGTCAATCACACAAGTTATCTTGTTGCCGTATTATCTCGATCTCGTATCCATAGACGATAACACGAAATGTGAACCGAATTTTCGTATTTTCTCGACTCTGTCCATAGACGATCACATTCGGTAGAGGAGTTATATGTTGAAACAAAAAGATTGTGGTGTATTTGGGTACCCTCGTCTTTTCAGGAGCTTACATGTTCATTTTTATATCCTATCTCTACAGCTAGTTAAAGGTACTGGACGTAAGAACTATTTTTTGTTCAATATCTACCTTAAAGTGTGAGGTTCTTTGTGAAATTGTATCATATTCTTGATTAAATAATTTTGGTCACTAACCCGGTTGTGAGTTTAAGTTAATCAGGTAAGATTCGCATGCAAAGATGAGGAGATGTATGCGGGAAGGGGAATACTATATTGTGCCAACAAAAGTGCATCGTCCATCATGCAAAAACATACCCGGCAGTACGAGTAAGTTAATTTACAATTAATCTCCTTCAATAATCATGCAAAGGTACTATGGAACTCGCGTCAGGTAACCCCCCCCCCCCCCCCCACCACCCCCACCCCAACTAGAAAGCTTCCTTTAGTGGTTGCATGTTTTATTATGAGTTATGTAAATCTCATGGAGTAAGGATTGGTAAATTATGGTAAAAATCCTTATAACAATTATTCTGTGTAGTTATCGTTCAGAAGTTACTTAGGTTGTACACCTTTATAGTGAAGCTATTTTGTGCTGAGACTTTCAACTACAGGAGATGCAGATCATTTTGCGATGATTAATTATTGTATTTGTTGCTGCTATGCACTTGCTGAAAGCAAGAGGTAAGTCTTAAATAATTTTAAATCATGCACTTTAAATACCACTCGCGCGAGTCAAGGAACGTTGAGTTTGTTGAAAAAGATTTTTGTTGGATCTTGTTCTCCGCAGAGGAAACAAGACAATCCCATTAACTTGTTTCATCCAGTGCACTATAGTGTTCTTCAAATACAATTATAAATTACATAATATCAAATTTAATTGTGACCAGGTTTGTCTAGAATTCACTATAAATGTGGGGGACGAGATCTGTAATTTTACGATCCCTAATCCACACCTGTGAGAGGTATATGTTGCATATGTCAATATTATAGAAGAAGATGAAAAGTCAGTATCTAATCTTGACTTCGTGAGCCTACCGTTGAAATTGAACTTTAGACTAATAACAAGTTTTAGTTTTATTCATTTCTAGAGAGAAGATAAAATATGTGATATAGACCATAACCATGGAAATTAAACTTGGTAATATATGGTCTAGAGAAAATAAAGTGTACATGATGCAACCTGATTTTACATATATATTTGTATAAGCTTAGATACTAATATTATTGATTGCCTCTATTATGATATATCTTGTGATATGATAAACATGTTTTACATCTACTAATAAATCGACGTTGTTTAAGATTTGACAGGAAACTAATATGCGGTTGACGTGGTCTAAAAGATCAGTAGGTAACCAAAAGAAATTTTCAGGATATAGTTTTTGTCTAACGTGTTTAGTATGTGTTGTAAAACGGATGTGGATGTCCGTGTTTACCCTGGAAAATCACAGGGATGCTCTGACTAGATGAACAGATATTGGAATGCATGAGGTACATATTTAATTTCAAATATGTAATATTTATTGCACTAACCTTAATTTTGAGGAAGCTGTAATGAATGTACTAGTGAATAGTACGTGTATTTTTTATATGCTTTACAAATACAAGTCGATTGCACGTGCATTGCACGTCGGCAAACCTTAATTTCTTTATATGTGTTTCCTCCTTTCGCAAGACTGTAATGTTCTAAAACAAAATTCAGTATAATATGCAGCAAACAACAATAAACCAAACACATTTTTCCTTCAAATTAATTAATAGGCCCCCCGTTATAACTACTCGAATGAATTCTTGTAGAAAATGCATCTAAAATGAGATAGTCTAAATGAACAACAATTAATTGACAGACTTGATTTGCTCTTGTACTTTAACACTAATCAGGTACCTATAATTAAAATTAAAGGTGGAATGTGGAATCACACTCTCGCTATGATTGTATAGTACACATCAAATACCTAAATATTATGATTGTTATAAATAAAAAAGAATCTTTATGTTCTGTTAAAAAAATATTTGAATATTACATCAGAGTAGGACGTCTAAATACACATATGTTTGTACGATCTGTAATTTTCTGTGGAACCATAATTCGTAGCACTTACACGCACAATACCGCACGATATATATAATTGACCTTCAATGAAAACATGAGTGCATAAAACAATTCTATTATTTTGCATACTTGATGGTGAACTACAGTTGATACAGTTGTCCTTAAAATACTTTCCATTAATGCTTTAGACATTTGGAAGGCCACTCAACAGAACATGTTGTTGATGCCTCATGCGAAATCAAAACACAACTTAAAAAAAGTGTTAACAAATTTGTAATAAGGGTTTTATGTTTATGCGTTCCTGCAATCCACAATCAAAATCTACAGGCTTAAAGGATTCTCGCATAAAAATCAAATTGCACACCAATTGAGATATATACATTTCAGAGGACTTGTTTTTTGATCATGTTATGGAAGATAAATTCAAAAATCTATACAAAATAATGATTCTCTATGAAAACGAAATTTTGAAGCAAAAATTACATGTACTGGTGTCGTTGAAGCATTCCAATTTATCAATGCAATGTTTGTTCTAAATTCAAACCCTAATTTCAAAAAGTTACTCCATTTAAACCCTAATTTCAAAAAGAAAATCAGGGTTACTAATTGATTTACTTTGTGAACATAGAACGGGTTGAATTTGAATATGTAGTGGAAGAATGGGTCAAATCCGATGAAAATATGTTCATCGTCCATCTCCTCTTCTCATCCAGGGTCGAAGAAGAAAAATGTTTTTCTAGGTTAAGTTGGGTTTTATATATGTTTTAGATTTAAGCCCTCTAAAATGATAGTTATATAAAATGAAATCATATATTAGAATATATATTACACTGAAGTCCTTTATAATCTCGACGACTGAAATCATATCAAAGTCATTGAATCAATGGTTCCCATTAGTTGTTCAGACGGAAATAAAAAACACGGAAATTGATAGATCAAACGGCTGGATTTTAAAATTATCAGATCCAACGGTTCAGTTTCCTTCCAATCTCAAATTCCTTATTGTTTTCAGTTTGTCTTGTTTGCCTTAAAAGGAAGGAGATGTGATATTTATGATTTGACTGAAAGACCAAGTTAGTTGATATGATCTAAAGGATCGAAGGGAACCAGAAGAAAATCCTAAGAAGCTGGTCTTTATCAAACTCGATGTGTTTAATGTGTGTTGTAAATGTGCAGTATATGAGGTGTATAAAAATACACTAGTATCTCAAAATAATTATTGGGATGATCTGATCAGAGACTTGCGATACTTGAGGCACATCTTAAATTGTGTATGTAATACATATTGTACTGACCTTAAGAGATGTTGTTGCTTCAGGCTATGGAAAAATCTTAGCTTATGTGAGTACCTTCTTAAGGAGTGTGTCTATCTAAGGAAGTCCTTAAAACAGACATGATGAAATTGATTTTAGAGAAATCAAAGTTCGTAGGCTTTAATTCAAGCACGAGAGGAAGCCAAAAAGATATTCCTTTGTGACTGAAGCCTGTGGCCATCATTGCAAAAACTCAATTGACTATATGAGTCTAAAGTAAAGGAGCAATGGCAAAGTCTAGACATACTCGGAAAAGGCTAAATCGGTAAGACAATTACACTCTCTAATGAAGTAATTTTAGTTGACTCGTGAAGTCAAAAAGAGAGTCTCATTAGACATGTGAAGTCAAAAGAGAGTCTCATAGGCTTAGTGAAGTCAACAGAAAAATTAGTGATCCTTTGACAAAAATATTATCTAGAGGGATAATTTGTAATTATACATCAAGGGGATGGGACTTAAGATCATAAAATAAACTTGCCATGAAGGATACTCAACCTTGCTCACTGGAGATCCCAAGATCAAGGTTTCGAATGAGACAACTAATTTGTGGTGGGTAAAGGTAAACACTATCAGAGAATTATATTCTCCGTCCCTTCCCTATGGTGTAGATGAGATAGTGTGACTGCATGTGAAGGATGACTTTTAATAAGTCTTAATGAGTTCTATAATTTCAATTTAAGATAGAAGTGGGGTGTAGCAGTGAATACTCTTGATGGAACTCACCTATCTGAATGAGGAAGTGGGTCGCTTCCTATGAGAATATGAGCTGATTCTCTAGAGCATTATGAGAAATAAGATACGTCCAAGGCCAAAACGGACACAGCGGCATGAGCTTCACATCAACCTTAGAGATATCATGCGTGGTTGTTATCGTGAATTACACCAAACGTTGGACAGTTCTAGACATCGCGTTCACTGGCTAACAAGTAATTCTGGTATCACTAAGCAAAGGTTCAAGACCTAATAGACACCTATGCATATGCGTGATATTTTTTTTCCGTGTTTCATCGTATTCTCATTCATGTAGGGGATTGTTGGAAAAATAAAGTTGTATGTGAATAAAAATTAATAATAAAACGGTTTTTCCAAAATAAAAAATGATAGGTGTAGAATACACCCTATTTATTATGAACGCGCAATTGGGGGATATCAAAACTAGTTGGGGGATAGAGGAAAAAGACAAAAACCGGATCCAAATATCAAACCAGGGTCACCCTTTATCTAATTATTTTTTAATTCCTAATCCACCCCTCACTAATCAAGTTTAATGGTTAATTAAAATTAGTAAAAAATTTAGGTATTTGTTAAATGATTAGTGTGTATTTTTATTTGAATTTGGGTGAGTGAGATGAGTAGAAGGAGGGAAATTTTTTTTGGGAGGGAACTTTTTTTGGTGAAAATGGAAGATGATTGTGAAGAGAGAATTGCAATTAAAAGGTTGGAAATTTGATTTTTTTTCTTTGAATCCACCATTTTTGCATTTGACAAAGCTCGGTGCTGGCATGGACGTGGTACGAATACTATGCCGGAAGCAGCCATACCGGCATGGTATTCATACCACGTCCATGCCGGCACCGAGCTTATCCCCATTTTAACCCCAATGCCGGCACAATTATCTAATTCTCGAGCATGCCGGTACTACTTCCGACATAGTATGTTGCTTAAATTTCTATGTCGTCACATGATGTAAAGTATCCAGAAACTTGTTTTTTTTCACTTGACTACCGGCATTGATAGATTTCTATCGCGCATGTCGGCATTAAGTTACGGCATTGAATGTTAGTTACCAAGCATGCCGACACTATTTTCCGGCATGGTCTTCATCAATTCCGGCATGGTCTTCATCACTTCCGGCGATGTAAAAAAAAATAATTCAGACATGGTCTTCATCACTACCGGCATGGTCTTCATCGATTCCGGCATGGTCTTCATCACTTCCGGCATGGTTTTCATCACTTCCGGCATAGTCTTCATCACTTCCGGCATGGTCTTCATCACTATCGGCATGGTCTTCATCACTTCCAAATGTAAAAAAAAAAATCGTTTTCAAAGTGAGGAGCCGGCAGAGAAGAAGAAGAGAATTTGAAAAGGAGTGGGGAAATTTAGAACTTGAAAGAGAATGGGGAATATTTAGGTTTCAAAGCCCTAACCCTAAAAGAGATTAATAAGAAGTGGAGATGAAAATGGGGATATGATTTTGTGTTTTGATTTTAAGTTTTTAGATTTTTATTTTGAGGGAAGGGTATTTTAGTATTTTTGCCCTCCAAAAACACCCCTTAACGAACATTATTGGTTGGGAGAAGTAATTCATATCCCTCAATTAGTTTTCATATCCCCCAATTGAGCGTTCTTTATTATCTATTGTTTATGCTTGCTTTACTATTTTTCTTGCAAATTTTGTATTTTATCCGTGTTTTGAGTTTTATACTCCCTCTGTCCTAGTTACTTGCCCAAATTGGATTTTGTAAAAACTTGAAAGAAATTCAAATTACTTACGTATACACCATCAATCTCTCAAATTACTTGCTTAGTATACTAATTCTTGCATCCTAGTTTTGTTTCTTTTTTGATAATTAGAAAATTTTGGTGGGAAATATAGAAATTTTTTGGTACACTTTTACTAAAAAAAACTCAATTTAGAGAAGTAAACTAGGAACTTGTTTGTTTGCAGCTGACTCGGTGTCTGAATCTGAGTCAACCCCTGACTCGGACCGAGTCAGCAGTCAGATCGTTTGTTTTCCATTTTGAGTCAGATCTGACTCGACCTCTGACTCAGACATAACCCCTGACTCGACTCATCTGAGTCAGGTAACAAAATACCCCTGACTCAAGGGATCAAACCACTGACTCACTTATTTCCGAGTCAGATGAGTCAGATCTGACTCAAAACAAACATATCGACTCAGATCCAGATGAGTCAGGTGATTTCACTCAGATCCAGATGATTCAGATCCAGACGACTCAGATGAGTCAGGAGTAAACAAACATGGTGTAGGACGGAGGGAGTAGCTACTTTGGAGTTAGACGGCAGAAAAGAAGGAGAAATCATCCAAAATTGAGAAAGAAAGGAAAATTGTAATTTCGCATGAGAACACAATCGGGAGTCCAACCAAGGTTAAGGGGCTACCATTGGAATTACTAAAGGTGGACAACTAATTGTTCAGGGCCACCACCAGCTGGGGCTGGTAAAGCAGTGGGTGTAAATAGCCCATCCCAAAGTTAAAGACCTAAATTAGGTCGAACTGAAGAAGATTCTTATTCTTCTTTTTCTTTCTTCTTCGTCTGAGGCTGCCGATCTACAGAGAGTGGAGAGGATTAAGTGTTTGTGCTGAATTTGAAGATTTAGTAACAGAAAAGATGGGTTAAGAGCTTCGGTTGGTGTTGATTCGAGAAAAAAGTGAGGAAATAATGTTGTTGTTGTCGAATGAGAAGAAGAAATTGGATCTGTAATTTCCATGGCTGTGTTTCAAGGGTTTGAAGGAATTGGGGTCTCGAGTTACACCTGTTGTGAGGGACAGCGAGGAGCATATGTTGTTCGAATTTGAAGACAGAGAAATGAAGATGAAGGTGATGTTGTTGCTGAGGAGGAGATGGGTTTGTGATGATATAGGGTTCAACCCTGTTGCCGACGATGAATAGATGAGAATGATGTTGTGATTCAGAGAAGAAGAAATGGATGGTGATTCTGAGTTCAACAGAGAAATGGGTTTTAGGAGATGGTGTTGCTGTCTCTGGTGACGTTGCCGGAGTATAGAATGGAAGAATCAGAGAAGAATTGTGTTGATTTCCATGGGTTTTAGTGGAAGAAGGGAATGAATCTGGTGCTGCAATTTCAGTAGATTTGAGTTCGTAAGGAATTGAAGGGAACGTTGGACTGTATGAATGGGTTGATATTAGATGAAGGGAACATTATGTATATACCCCTGCTTTCAGACCCATTGAAATATACCCTTTCAATCTTAAAATGTACCCCTAACCTTCTAGAAGCTCAAATGTGGATTAGCAATTTACTAAAATATCTCTAGATAAATACAAATAACCAGCAGTATTTTCATTTCATTTAGTTTTTCTTCCTTTCTTCCTCTCTCTCCAGACAGAAAATCAAAACAAATCAAAAGAAATCGAAGAAAACTAAGGGTGCACACGGTACGGTTCGGCTCGGTTCTTGCCGAGGCCGAGTATCTGTACCTCCCTAGGATCGGGACGAAGATTTTGGACCGGTACCGTGTACCTCGGTTCCGGTACCATTCGGTTCCGGTGCGGTTCCGGCACGGTTCCGGTACCAGTCGGTACCTTTTCAGCACAAAAATGACTGCCTTTTCTTTTACCTGTTTTTTACCTATTTTTTTATAGAACAAATTCTCATTCAAAGCAACAACTAATAAGTAGCAATACTACTAACAAACCAAACAAACAATGTCTTGAAAATATGGAAAAAAAAGTAGCAGTAGCCACAGACACACACACTAAGTCTTGAAAATGAGAAAATCTGAAAAAAGAACAACTACTCAACTAGCAGTGCATCTAGTGCTTCTGTAATCTTGAATCTTGATCTTCTAATCCATGTTAGCAGCACTTGTGGTGTCATCACTGTTGATAGGACCAAGTAACGCTGCAAAAACAAATAATAGCAGTTAGTAACTATTAGACTATATCTATTACTTCCAAACACAAGTAATAATGTAATATGTTACCTTCATCAACTTCAACATCATCATCTGTTATGTAATCAGATAGAAGATCAAGTTGTATTGGCTTCCTTAGCCAGCTTTGTGTGCAAAGCAATGCCTCAACTGTCCTTGTAGATAAAGAGCTTCTACAAGGACTTAAGACTCGCTTTCCTGTGCTAAAAGAAGACTCAGAGGCAACAGAAGACACATGAATGGATAATATGTCCTTAGCCATATGTCCAAGTATCTTATACTTTGTACTGTTGGTCTTCCACCAACCCAATAAGTCAAACTCCTCATCATCATCTTCTCCTTCACCTTCTTCATACTCGTCAATGAAATATTTATCCAACTCTGTTTTTCCCTCATCATCATTTGGGCTTTTCTTGAACCTCTTACTCCTTGACATCAACTCTTTCATACGACTTGGCCCTGCCACTGGTTTACTTACCACTGCTTTGGCTTGTCCCTGGATAGAACTACTTGACTCCTCCTCATGAACTGAATAGGCATCCTTATATTCTTCAAATAGAATCTTAAAATCCAACTTAACAAGCTTCATAACAGATTCAACCTTAGAAGAATTCTTCCCATACAAGAGCTCAAGAGCAAATTGTAGTCCTTTTTCTTTCTCTCTAGGATCCAACAACATGGAAAAAAAGGTTGTAGGTTTCATCTTTGCATAATCACCCCAATATTTGTTATACTTCTTAAACATTTTTCCAGCCATAGTAGCAATAAAAGGATCTTCATCTACATTATCTCTAAACTCAACTAGTTGCTCATATATGATAACTAATTGCCATAAGAAAGTGTTTGTTGTTACCTTATTTGAGGCTGAAAATGCAACAGTGGCATCAAAGAATACTTTCAAACATTTGACAAGGCCTCTGGCAAAGATCCAGTCCTCTTCACATGGAGCAGGTTTCCTCACTACTACCTTCTTCTTCTTCTTTTGTGTATTCTTCTTCCCTGTCACCTCAACTTCTTCTTGTTCTTCTTCACTAAATTCTTCTTCTTCTTCACCAACATTAACATCAATATCAAAATCATTAGCATCAGGTAGATCTTTCTTACTCTGTTTTGGGTAATAAAACAACTGCCGATATTCCTTGTCATACCTTTCTAACCTAATAAATGCTTTTTCTAACACTTCTGCAGCCTGTAGCATCAAGAATGTGTTGTTCCACCTAGACTTAACATATAATATCAATGTTACCTTAGACTCTATTCCAACTAATTTTGCACAATGCTTAAGCTTAGCCAACCTAGATGGAGAACCCTTTATATACTTGACAACTGACCTGATTCTTGCAATTGATTTGTTGTAGACCCTCACAGCATCTTTTTCCACAAGTGCAAGTACATGAGCTGCACACCTTACCTGAAAAGGTGAATTCAAATAAGTTAGAAAGTAATAAACATAATCCTAAGTTAGAAAGTAAAAAAAAATAATAAGTCATATTCCTATACATATACTTACATGCAAGTACTTAGCTCTCTCTTCTGCCCTTGTCTTTGAAACAATACTAGTCTTCAAATAATCCATTGCTACCTTGTTGGCACTCACATTATCCAAAGTGACAGTAAACACATCTTTAAGCTCCCAATCTGACAAACACTTCTCTAACATCTCACCAATGTCAATTCCTTTGTGACCACTAACCTCACAAAACATAATAATTCTCTTTTTATACTTCCACTACTGATCAATAAAGTGAACTGTTACACAAATATAGTTGAAATTGTTTGGTGAAGTCCATGTGTCTGTCGTCAAACTAACCCTCTGCTTGGTTGACTTGAAGTAATTTTTTAACTTTTCTTTTTCTAATACATACATGTCTAATAAACATCTATAAATAGTCATTCTACTTGGCACAACTGGACATTGTTCTAAGCATAACTGCTCTGTTATAAAGATGTCTCCAAAGACATGTGTTCTGCTGCAAAGATTACATATGGACAATATAGACCATTTCTAGAATATCAACAAGTGTTACCAGCTCTATCCTAATCTCATAGATAAATTCCTATCCACGAAGGGAACCTAATTAGCAACTTGAATCTTGTAATTCAACCACCACACATTCACATTTACATATCCCTTGAATGCACAAATACCAAATGACAAACCTTGAATGTGAAGTATCAGCAACCCTCTAGAATTACTGAATTAGTGAACTCCAAGAACTTAAATCTGCACTTCAGCACCTAATCAAAAGCACAAGAAAAACAAATAAATTAGATTTCAACAACATTTAATAAACCCAATTCAGAAAACGCACTCCACTCCAAGAACTTAAATCTGCACTGCAGCACCTAATCATACACTTGATCAAGTCAGATAACTTCTCAGTACCTATTTATTCTTCATTTCAATAAAATCCATTTTATTTAGACAAACATGGAGGTGATGAAACATAAGAAGATTCATGAAACATAAGAACTAACTACTTGTCATTCTTGTCATGCTCTAACATGTAATTGCAGTTAACTACTTGGTACTTATATAGCATCATCAACAAAGTCTAACAGCAGTATAATGAACCAAATCGTAATCCCAAATTTCTAATTGTAACTAGTAGGAACACCTAACCCATATTAACTTTATAAACAAAAGTTACAAAACCACAGAATTGGAGCATCACTGCAAGTAAATGCACTTTGACAACACCAAAAAGATTGAGTAACTAACTAATTATCTACCTACTTCTAGCAATCATGTAAATTAGAAATCAGAACAATTACTAACACCCTAATTTCATTAACAAAAAGAAAAAGAAGTACTCAAATTACTAAAACAGCACCATTACCATTCAAAGATTAGCACTAGACACTAGACAGTGAATTAGGAACAACATAATCCAAAACAACAACAAATCTCTAACCTTTTCCTTCTCTTTCTCCACTCCCTTAGATAATCTGATTGATACTTAATCCAGTTCAGTTCCTTTCTTTTCCCTTTGTCTTACCCTGTGAAAGTGAAACCCTAATATAATCAGACATAGCTTTCAAGATCAAAAGATTCAAAACTTCACAAAAGTAATGATTACACATCGAAGCTTTGTCTTGATTTTTCACGAATCATCAACGAAAACATGATTATAATGAAAGAGAGGTACACAGATAAGATTCATAAGAAGATGCAGATTAGAAGAAACTTTAATCTAAATTGAAAAAAAAAAAATCAAAATCCGCAACATCTGATTACTTCTTAGTAAGAACTGAGACATAAACTCATATCAATCAACGAGACAGAGGAGTAATCCAAGTTCCAACAGAGTTCTTCACTTATTCTCCTTCTCAGAGACAGAGGAGAGACGGAAAGAAAAAAAAAAAACGAAATTGAGAATAGAAACCCTAGCCCTATAATGTTTGCTTATATACCACCACTTAATCCAACAGTTATTATTGATTTATCATCCCCTAAATCTGACGGCTACAACTAATCGGTACAGACGGTACGGTTCGGCACGGGACTAGGCCAGGGCCGTGTACCTGTACCTCCCTAGCCTCGGTTCCTATTTTTAGGACCGGTACCTGTACCCCGTTCCTCGGTTCGGTACAAAACCAGGTACGGTTCCACCGGTTCCGGGACGGTCCGTCGGTCCGGCTCGGTTCCTGTGCACCCTTATAGAAAACTGAACAAAATCAGATTAAACACCAAATAAGACACACAAATAAGTAGATCTGTTCTATTATATGATCTAAATGATCAAATCTAACTGAAAATACACAAAAAAAACGAAAAAATTAGGTTTCAGAATCGATTTAACAACAGTTTGAAAAGAGATTAAATGGAAGGTAAACAACAATTTTATGTCTCAATTCAGTTTAAATTTTATTTGATTTCAAGTTCTAAGTTTCATAAATGATTTTGTTTTAATTTTTAGGGTTTCGTAGATGATTTCGTACTTTGAAGAGTGATTAAAAACAACAAAATCAACAGCTTTTGTTGGTGTTAAATAAATCAGTAAAGGTAAGTTAATTATTTATGTTTAATTTCATAGTGAGTTTATTTCATTTATCGATTTTGATTCATTTACAATTGAATTAGTAGTATAGCAGTTTCAATTTACTGTTTAATTGTAATATAACTGAAGATACTGAAGGTTTTGTCTTCCAAAAATGGAGTTTACTGAATAGATGTAATATGGATTTTGGGTTGTTAGGTTGCAACAAGTAATATGATGTTGATGTTTTTTGGTAGATAGATTACTTTTCTAATTTTTGAAGAACTGTTTAACATGTATCTTATTTTTGATGTCTTATTTCTGAAAATGTGATGCTTTAAGCTTTCGGTATACCCGGTTGTCATATAGTATGGAGTATCATCACTCAGAGTGTGTATAGTACAATACATATTTAGTATAATGGATGAATAAAATTGTGTTTCTTCTTCCTGGTTAGGGTCGAGGGATATCGAATAGATTATGAGCAACTGTGCAAGTTCCTATCTTATCTTATTGGTGTTCTATCGTGGTTACTTCTTATTATGTGGTTTTAACTTCTAATACTTCCTTTTATTAATCTAAACAATAGTAATTGGTGCTTTTAGGGGTGTTGAATGTGAAAATGATGAAGCGGTGAGGCGCACATATGAGGTGTGTAAGCTTTTGACATGGAACCCCAGTTGCCGGTGCAAAAATTGTTTCAATTAGAGGCCTACTTCGATATCGTATGTGTGAAACCCTTCGTTTATGCTTGAATGAAATATATAAATCCTAATATGGTTTGTATAGATGTGAAGTTTACATATTTGATTCGTATTAATTAGGTACTGTTAATCTAGTGTAGCTTATCTTGTATTGCATGCTTCATGAAAAGACTAGGGTACCCAAATATACCTCAATCTAAAACTTTTCCACCTATAAGTCCTTTCTCTGAAAGTGATTGTCTATAGACCGAGTCGAGACAATACAACTAATCGGTTCACACTTTGTGTGATCGTCTATGGATACGAGATCGAGACAATACGACAACAAGATAACTTGTGTGATTGACTATGGATACAATATCGAGACAATACAACAACGAAGTATGTTTACTTGATAATAGGTTCGGACTTAACCAAGCACAACAGGATTGCTATCAAGTAAATAGGAATTGACGTTTGTGTAATTTACTTTAAATTATAATAACAACAATTATAATTGCGGAAAATAAAAGTAAATGACACAGCAAGATTTTGTTAACGAGGAAATCGCAAATGCAGAAAAACCCCGGGACCTTGTACAGAATTGAATACTCTCAGGATTAATCCGCTATACAAAATCAAACCAACTTCGTATAGTTGAGACCAAGCAACTAAACCTATAGTTCACCTAGTTCCGTCTGTATTCCCACGCCTCCAACTTGTAATAAGCCACGTACTTGGAACAATTCCTTTGGTTCGTATTCCAAACAGTAAAGGAACAACAAATCTGTTCGGTAACCACTCTTTTCAATCAAGTGATATGAGTTCGGCAAAAGGATCTTCCGTTTATCCCAATAAACTCCTTTGCCATGTCCTTAGATTTATCCAATAACAACTAACAAAGTAATTGTCAAGATTTTGCAATCAATACTTTGAATTAGAAATAATTGTATTGATTCCGATCTACTCAACTAATCAATCCAATCTATCACAAAGATAAACCGATTATATTTGGATCCTCTTTACCCGAAACAAGTATTGTGCACACCAAAGATTATGAACCCAAATCAGAAATCTTCTTCGTTTTCAAATCTTCTTAGATCTTCAATAAAAACCCTGCACACAATCAACTTTAATCTCTTGTGATCAATCACACACGGAACGGAGTCTGTTAACAATGGATTATCTCAAGACGTCTTTAGATCTACAAACAGTCTAAAGATCCCCGTCGAAACTTCAATCTGGTTTGAGTAAATCTTATATCAGAAGAGAAGATTCTCAAGCATAAAAAAACTAGGTGCAATCAAAGTTCAACAACCGTTAGTCAATCAAATCAATCGAAAACAAAAGATAAACTGCAATTATCTAGTTTCCCAACAACGGTACTAATAGAGATTTTCAATCCCAAATAAGTCTTTAAAACGAGAGGTCGTAAGAGATTTCGCCTAATTAGGTTACTTTCCTCTCCGAATAGGCGGCTCAACCAATAACAACACAACTAGGTAGTTTTGCTGGATCTGAGGATTAGTTTGCTCGAAATGCAAACTTTGATATTTATAGACCAAGGAAGTTTGGACACCAAGGAATTTCCAAAACCGAAAATATTCTCAAGATATGCAATAAATTCCAACTTCGGTTTCCATAATTCCTGGAAATGCTTTGTCCAAATATTGACCGAAATCTCTAAGAAAGCCTCCAATTAGTAAATGCACATTACTAGTTTTTATTTTCCAAATATAAAATTAAAAACCTTAATTAAAAGATTCTCAATTTATTTTCGATCCGGGATTCTCCTTTAGCTATTAAGGAATATCTTTGAACAATAAAAGATAAGTGTTACTGCACATGTTCAAAGTATGTCAACATCTTTACTTTGTAATTCCTTTTTCATACTTACAATCTTGGAATCGATTTTCCACACTTCCAAACAAGTTTAGAATTGGTTCGTCTGACTTCCAAGAACTATGTGATTGATTATCCTATCAAATCACCAAACATGGGTTTCACGGTTCTACCAAAACAAGTTTCGGTTCTACCTCCATGTGGGTACTAGAATTAGTCACACTAGTTACCAAAACTTGGTTGACTAGGTACTAGGATCGGTTCCCATATATATATGGTATCTAACTTTTATTTGTTGCACATGTCCATAGGATCGGTTCCCAATTTCTAAAAACGTGTTGCACATGTTCATAGGATCGGTTCCCAATATCTAGAAACTTGTTGCACCTCTTACAAGGATCGATTTCCCTCTTGTGATCGATTGCACCTCTTAGTAGAATCGGTTCCCCTTTTCCTAGAGTTGGTCATACCAATAACACTAAATCGATCATACCATCTCAGGTGATTACTTAAGATCAGTTTCACTAATAAAAGTCATACCAATACAAAAGTCAGGCCTTGTGAATAGTTTTACCAAGAACATAAGCAATTCATGAGCGGTTATACTAATCACACATATTGTTAGTTCAAAAGATATGCAATGAATAACAATACCGATAAGCCTAGCGATTTCCCTTTCGATTCACAAAACAAGTTCATGAATTTACTTCCTTTAAACGAATGTAAAAAATTGTTTCCTATGATGAAATATTCACCTCATACCCATACATAATCACAATAGCATTCAAACGATTATGTCGATCTCTTATATAGGAAGTTCAAAAGATAAGCGTTATACTTCGTATTGTATTCCTTAATACTACGTCTAACTAGAGTATAATCATTAATAGCTTCGTAGTTATGTTTTTAATATGTACGACTTTAAAGATACGTTAGGGAATGAAACAGTTCAAGTCAAATATTACTAACCTCAAGTGGAAGGATGATGTCGTCGTTGTAGCTTCGTACTTCTTCACATTCTTCAAGTCTTCATGTAATACTTGTAATGTCTCATATCCTAATACTTTCAATCTAACCTATACGAAGTTGACTCTAGTACATAATCAAGCGACTCATTAAATGAGTTTTGGTTCACTAAAATATGACAACCAAACTTGACATACCAACGCTTGGTGGGTTCAACCGAGCTATGCTCTAACAATCTCCCCCTTTGTCAATTTTAGTGACAAAATTCTCTTACATCATATGGATAAACAAATTACAAGAATTCATTACACATACGCTTGATTCCCAAATTCAACAGCAGAATAATCTGTATACATTCAATCCTTTAAATGCCGCAGTTGGCATTATAATAACAAAGCTAATACTCCCCCTAAAGGTAAGATAGGTATATTTTCAATCCGCACGTCTTTTTTATTTCCATTATCATATGATATGCTACTCCCCCTTAGTCTATGTTTTACTCTTTCGTTAGATATAACGTTTAAGCACCATTGTCCTTTCCCTTAGTGATGTCAATCAATACAGTATCACTTGTTTACTCCATATATTTCTCCCCCTTTTTGTCACAAAGTGACAAAGGTACGAGAAAATAAAAAAGCAAACCGAAAGGATCTTACAAATCTTACAACACTTGCAAAACCTATAAGAGTCAAGCACGAGGGTTCCACACACCATTTTTGATAACCAATATCAAAACCGAAACTAAAAAGTAATTTTGTTTTGATATGTTACCAAGGAAACAATTGCCAGAAGCAATTTTCCCTAATAGTTTAGCAAACCAAAAATCGACTAAGCACCTTAGTTCCTTTTCTAAACCGATTGTACAGTACAATCGCTTGTTCGATAAGACCAAAATAAAGATAACTCTATTTTTCTCATCAGGCTCTAATTATCCATATAACTTAGACCTTTCAATTTTAAACAAGACAAGTACTAGGTTAGTTAACTAGCGTTTCTTGTTAAGGCATTCGATTAGACTTGAATAACCGAAACCTCCACTTTGATAAGTCTAACTAAGATCAGAATTAACTTAGTTTCTCTTATCCGGAATTGAATTGGACTAAACAATTCATCCCGAAAAACTCTTTTTTTTTAAGCCATAAACAATTCATACAAACCAAATAAATCAACTTGCATAATTATTTACCTCAACCAGAAGCAATTGAAACAACATAGACATTAAAGCACCCCAATTGCACCGAAATTTTGTAAGCCTAAACGATTGATACCAAACAATAAAGCAAGATAACAATAGTTTTTCTTAACCGGAAACAATTGAATCACACACACATCCATACATAAATAATGGAATAAAACATCAATTGTACCGAAATTTTGTTAAGCAAAAGCAATAAACATATGCAATAAAATCAGGATTTTCTTAAACAGGAAAACGATTAACTAACAAAGTCGTTACCTCAAATTTCGCATCCTTTTCTCCAATAATGTTTGCAACTTCTTTCCAGAGAGAATTAATACCGAAATATCATCATGTTGTCATCCTTATGCAACACAAAAGAACAACAACAACCAACCTTTACCAGAGAAAGGTTGAAAACCGGTTTTAACTATTGCAAGCAAAAGTTGAAAACCCCGAAACACATATGCTTTTATGCTGAACCAAACGATTCAACATATTGTGATTTTTTCACATATTGTTTCAATCAGAACCCCTCATGATCCTTTGATAAAGCCTACCAACATGGGCTAAAACCTAATCCTGCTAAACCAAAAAGTCACCTAAACCATAAGGGTTCACAACATATGAGATCGAATATCAAGGTTATGAAAACCGAAATCAAACATCCCATAAACATACATAGCAATAAGATAAATCATTCAAGCACATGTTATGTAATTAAAAACTATCACAAAAAAAATTATAAACCAATAATTTTATTCATAAAAAGATAGTTTTATTCATAATAGACGTTACACAATTATTGAAAGAAATCAAAAACTGATGTCCATTTTCTTTGATTAAGTATTACATCAAATAACTTAATCTCTAGTGGTGCTCTTGTTGTTCACTGAGGTTTCTTCAGTGCTCAAACTTTTAAAGCATATCTCAAGAGACTTGTCTGCAACCACTTCTTGTTTCTCAAGCTTTTCAACTTGAACCTTCATATCAGCAAGATCAACTTTTGTCTCCTTAATTTTATCTTTGAGCCAATCTTGATTTTGAACCGTCATTACCAGTTTGGTTCTTAGTTCTTAAAAACCTTGGATATAGTCAATCATACTATCAGAACGAATCCACTTGGTTTTGGTTGGATCTTGTAAATTGTAAGCCAACAGAAATGACTCATCTTGTGATCCAACGGAACTATAGGAATCATAATCAGACATGATTTTTGATATGATTTTCTTCTTTCTTTCTGTATTGGTTCCTTGACAATCCTTAACCTTTTGAGCTTTCTCCTTATTAGTCTTTGTGACACTGCGAGTTATTGGAGGCATGCTCGGTTATTTAAATAGGGATTGATCAGGGTTTCAGAATAAAAACAGTAGATAGTTTCTGTTTAAAAAGAGACAACTTTTTGGACCGAAAATATCAGGAAATTCCGAAAATGCTACAATAATATATTCTATTTACTTTGTCTGAACTTCTCATGCTAGAAGGTTTATTAAAATTCGAAAATTCTAAATAAAACCTATTTTTGGAAGATCATGATAAACAAGAACACTTTTTAGACAGACATGGATTCGCAATCATCCATAAAATGTCGCAGATTTTTCTGATAAACAATCACACAAAAATGTGCTCTTCATTTTATTGTGCTTTTCTCATCCATAATTAAGAGCACGAAAGAGGATTGGAGTGCACAATTTCGATACAACTAAGTTGTATCGGAATAAGCTTTTTCTAGCTTACAGCGAATATCATAACCATAGTTCATGTTCCTTCTTGGGAATTTCTGCCCAAAATATCTTCTCTCAGAATCATGATCTTTTCTAACTCTTAAGATATGATCATGTGGAGAAGATATACTAATGTGAAAATTTTCAGGGATCGTTAAATCTCTCTTAATTCTATCAATGAGATTTTCATAAGATTTTCTCATTCTAAGGATTTCCTTATGATGCACATAAGTAAGATTGTCTGAAACAATTATCGGAAATTCCTGATTGTTTCCTTTGGCAGAGATTCTATGTTTCCATTTCTTCTGGAGTCGTTCTTCATCAAAACAAGAATTGTTTCGATATGGGTGAGGAGGAACCTTTTTCCAGAAATAATTATCAACTCTCTCCTCGGATTCTTTTGAGTTGATCTTAACGGGTAGTGGCATAATTTTTCTTTCTACTGAGGAATGGTTTTTCAGTTTTTTAAGACAAAAACTTCCTTCAATATTTTTACTACCGTATTTTGAAGAAGTATAAGTTTCATGTCAAGTGACTGAAAGTTGTATTCTTTAAGATCATGTTCACGGAGCTGGTTCAAAGTTTCCTTTGGACAATATTTCGTCTGATCATCAGTAGATATAGAAGATAATTTCTTATCCTCTTCTGACTTGATGTAGTTAGGCAAACTACTATCATCTTGGTCTGTTTCAGATGTGAATAAACCGGTTTTATCACAATCTGTAAAAGTCGAGCAAGGACTTTTATTTCCTCAGCATCACAAGAAATCACAACAGTATCATTAGTCAGAGTCATAGGATGTGTCTATTTACCTTGAGTAAGAGATTTACCAAGAGCTTCTAATTTGACAGTGAGATCCATATTCTCTTTGGCTAGAATATTCAGTTGAATGTCTTTATCTCTGATCTCATTCTTAAGAAGATTTGACTCTGTATTTAATATCAACACTTTAATAGACAGATATTTTATAGGATTTAGGATAGTGTCTGTAGCGGCTTAATACAGATTGAACACCACACTGTATTAAGCCGCTACAGACACTAGCCTACTACCAATTAACTTCGGACTGGATTGTAGTTTAACCATTATCAATCTCACACTGATTCAAGGTACAGTTGCGCTCCTTACGTCTCTG
Source organism: Papaver somniferum (assembly GCF_003573695.1). Lineage (NCBI taxonomy): Eukaryota > Viridiplantae > Streptophyta > Magnoliopsida > Ranunculales > Papaveraceae > Papaver > Papaver somniferum. Next base: position 17,623,330 of record NW_020622492.1, read on the forward strand.
ATCCCAGCAGGATACTACGCACTTGATTCCCTTAGCTGATCTCACCCACAACTAAGAGTTGCTATGACCCAAATTCGAAGACTTGATAAACAAATCTGTCTCACCCAGAAAAGTCTATAGGATTGAATAAATTTGTCTCCCACTGAAATACCCAAGAGTTTTTGTTCCGTCTTTTGATAAATCAAAGTGAACAAGAAGCAATTGATAAACCGAACTTATATTCACGAAGAACAACCTAGTATTATCAATCAGCTCACAATAAACATAATCGAATAGCGAAACAAGTTATTGTGGAATCACAAACGATGAGACGAAGGTGTTTGTGATTACTTTTCTATCTTTCCTATCAGAGATATAAATCTTAAGCCAATTTTACAATTGCACTCAATCACGATAGAAACAACAAGATCGGATCACACAACTACAAAGAGAATAGTTGGGTCTGGCTTCACAATCCCAATGAAGTCTTCAAGTCGTTAACCTACAGGGTATCGAGAAGAAACCTAAGGTTAAAGGAGAATCGACTCTAGTTATGCAACTAGTAACACACAAGGGGTGTGGGGATTAGGTTTCCCAGTTGCTAGAGTTCTCCTTTATATAGTTTTCAAATCAGGATTTGCAATCCAAGTTACCTTGGTAACTAAGCATTCAATAATCACCGTTAGATGAAAAACCTGATTCAACCTAGCTAATATCTTTCAATCGATCGAAAGTATCTTGTTACACACAAATGAAACGTACTCTCGTTTAGGTTTATGTAACCGTACCTAAACGTGTACACCATGTTGGTTCACAAATAGTTAACCGAGGTTAGCCATATGATTACTCTCATATCAACCTTATTCATCTTAACCATAACTAGTTCAAATGACTCAAATGAAACTAGTTAAAGAGTTGTTCAATTTCCGTATTATCATGGATTTATACAAGAACACAATTGAAGCAAAATCGGTTTGATTCACTCGAATTGATACATGAACATTATAGCCACGGTTTGCAAAGATTGCATTCCTTATTGATAAACGTTTTAGGTTCATGTACAACTGATTTGATAAAGTAACCAGCTTAAGTATGCGTACTTAAGAAACCGGATTTGAGTTTGTTTAGTTTCCAAACTCAGCAGAAATTTTCGGTTTGAAAACTTCCGCCGGTATGCGTACGGGTACGCATACTTAATATGACTAGTTAAGAGCTTGTTAATTCCCAAACTCAGCATAATTTTTTGGTTGGAAAACTTCTGCCAGTATGCGTACGGTTACACATACTTAACCTGTCTCCTTCACCAATTTCGTATACACACATATGCATACTCTTTGTTCCCGGTTTATGGATTTATACACTAATGTGTGAACACACTATATATGCTTATATCCAAAGATGGTTACATGATTCTAAACTCTTTATTTCAGTCATTGAAACATTCTTCTATAATGACATTAGCCGTTTTCACACACTATTAGCATCAAAGCAATTTTCAAGATATTGAAATAATCATTATCGAGATATTCTAAGTCTTACACCAAATGATTGTATCACACAAACCATATAAGATATTACTCAGCAATTTTCTCATGATATAAGATGAACTTGGTCGAAACGAAAGCTTACCAACACATATTTCGAGAAATATGTATACTCAGCTCGAAATCTCAAATGTGTATAGAGAAAACTATATCGTAACACGACTTATGTCTCAATATAGGAGATAAAGTAGAAATAGACTTTCCAAGTGATATATGAGTTTAAGTCTCCACATACCTTTTATTGATGAAGTTCCAAAAGCTCTCCTTAGTAGTTCTTCGTCTTCAAGTGATAAGCGTCATGAAGTATAAGCTCAACTACACAAACTACGTCCTAGTCTGAGACTTAGCTATAAGTAGTCTAGAAATCAAGACATATAGGTTTGACAACTAAACTTGACAAACATGCTTGAGATAGAAACGCGTGCGAGTTCGACCGAGCAGTGCTCTAACGATCTCCCCCTTTTTCAATTTTAATGACAAAACTATCAATACATATGGATTACAAAATAAATAAAAATTGTAGCTTCTCATCTAAGGGTGCACAGGAACCGAGCCGGACCGTCCCGGAACCGGTGGAGCAGTACCGAACCAGGTACGGGGTACAGTTACCGGTCCTAAAAATAGGAACCAAGGCTAGGGAGGTACAGGTACACGGCCCTGGCCTAGTCCCGTGCCGAACCGTACCGTCTGTACCGATTAGTTGTAGCCGTCAGATTTAGGGGATGATAGATCAATAATAACCGTTGGATTAAGTGGTGGTATATAAGCAAACATTATAGGGCTAGGGTTTCTATTCTCAATTTCGTTTCTTTTTTTCTTTCCGTCTCTCCTCTGTCTCTGAGAAGGAGAATAAGTGAAGAACTCTGTTGGAACTTGGATTACTCCTCTGTCTCGTTGATTGATATGAGTTTATGTCTCAGTTCTTACTAAGAGGTAATCAGATGTTGCGGATTTTGATTTATTTTTTTTCAATTTAGGTTAACGTTTCTTCTAATCTGCATCTTCTTATGAATCTTATCTGTGTACCTCTCTTTCATTATAATCATGTTTTCGTTGATGATTCGTGAAAAATCAAGACAAAGCTTCAATGTGTAATCATTACTTTTATGAAGTTTTGAATCTTTTGATCTTGAAAGCTATGTCTGATTATATTAGGGTTTCACTTTCACAGGGTAAGACAAAGGGAAAAGAAAGGAACTGAACTGGATTAAGTATCAATCAGATTATCTAAGGGAGTGGAGAAAGAGAAGGAAAAGGTTAGAGATTTGTTGTTGTTTTGGATTATGTTGTTCCTAATTCACTGTCTAGTGTCTAGTGCTAATCTTTGAATGGTAATGGTGCTGTTTTAGTAATTTGAGTACTTCTTTTTATTTTTGTTAATGAAATTAGGGTGTTAGTAATTGTTCTGATTTCTGATTTACATGATTGCTAGAAGTAGGTAGATAATTAGTTAGTTACTCAATCTTTTTGGTGTTGTCAAAGTGCATTTACTTGCAGTGATGCTCCAATTCTGTGGTTTTGTAACTTTTGTTTATAAAGTTAATATGGGTTAGGTGTTCCTACTAGTTACAATTAGAAATTTGGGATTACGATTTGGTTCATTATACTGCTGTTAGACTTTGTTGATGATGCTATATAAGTACCAAGTAGTTAACTGCAATTACATGTTAGAGCAGGACAAGAATGACAAGTAGTTAGTTCTTATGTTTCATGAATCTTCTTATGTTTCATCACCTCCATGTTTGTCTAAATAAAATGGATTTTATTGAAATGAAGAATCAATAGGTACTGAGAAGTTATCTGACTTGATCAAGTGTATGATTAGGTGCTGCAGTGCAGATTTAAGTTCTTGGAGTGGAGTGCGTTTTCTGAATTGGGTTTATTAAATGTTGTTGAAATCTAATTTATTTGTTTTTCTTGTGCTTTTGATTAGGTGCTGAAGTGCAGATTTAAGTTCTTGGAGTTCACTAATTCAGTAATTCTAGAGGGTTGCTGATACTGCACATTCAAGGTTTGTCATTTGGTATTTGTGCATTCAAGGGATATGTAAATGTGAATGTGTGGTGGTTGAATTACAAGATTCAAGTTGCTAATTAGGTTCCCTTCGTGGATAGGAATTTATCTATGAGATTAGGATAGAGCTGGTAACACTTGTTGATATTCTAGAAATGGTCTATGTTGTCCATATGTAATCTTTGCAGCAGAACACATGCCTTTGGAGACATCTTTATAACAGAGCAGTTATGCTTAGAACAATGTCCAGTTGTGCCAAGTAGAATGACTATTTATAGATGTTTATTAGACATGTATGTATTAGAAAAAGAAAAGTTGAAAAATTACTTCAAGTCAACCAAGCAGAGGGTTAGTTTGACGACAGACACATGGACTTCACCAAACAATTTCAACTATATTTGTGTAACAGTTCACTTTATTGATCAGTAGTGGAAGTATCAAAAGAGAATTATTATGTTTTGTGAGGTTAGGGTCACAAAGGAATTGACATTGGTGAGATGTTAGAGAAGTGTTTGTCAGATTGGGAGCTTAAAGATGTGTTTACTGTCACTTTGGATAATGTGAGTGCCAACAAGGTAGCAATGGATTATTTGAAGACTAGTATTGTTTCAAAGACAAGGGAAGAAGAGAGAGCTAAGTACTTGCATGTAAGTATATGTATATGAATATGACTTATTATTTTTTACTTTCTAACTTAGGATTATGTTTATTACTTTCTAACTTGTTTGAATTCACCTTTTCAGGTAAGGTGTGAAGCTCATGTACTTGCACTTGTGGAAAAAGATGCTGTGAGGGTCTACAACAAATCAATTGCAAGAATCAGGTCAGTTGTCAAGTATATAAAGGGTTCTCCATCTAGGTTGGATAAGCTTAAGCGTTGTGCAAAATTAGTTGGAATAGAGTCTAAGGTAACATTGATATTAGATGTTAAGACTAGGTGGAACAACACATTCTTGATGCTACAGGCTGCAGAAGTGTTAGAAAAAGCATTTATTAGGTTAGAAAGGTATGACAAGGAATATCGACAGTTGTTTTATTACCCAAAACAGAGTGAGAAAGATCTACCTGATGCTAATGATTTTGATATTGATGTTAATGTTGGTGAAAAAGAAGAAGAATTTAGTGAAGAAGAACAAGAAGAAGTTGAGGTGACAGGGAAGAAGAAGACACAAAAGAAGAAGAAGAAGGTAGTAGTGAGGAAACCTGCTCCATGTGAAGAGGACTGGATCTTTGCCAGAGGCCTTGTCAAATGTTTGAAAGTATTCTTTGATGCCACTGTTGCATTTTCAGCCTCAACTAAGGTAACAACAAACACTTTCTTATGGCAATTAGTTATCATATATGAGCAACTAGTTGAGTTTAGAGATAATGTAGATGAAGATCCTTTTATTGCTACTATGGCTGGAAAAATGTTTAAGAAGTATAACAAATATTGGGGTGATTATGCAAAGATGAAACCTACAACCTTTTTTGCCATGTTGTTGGATCCTAGAGAGAAAGAAAAAGGACTACAATTTGCTCTTGAGCTCTTGTATGGGAAGAATTCTTCTAAGGTTGAATCTGTTATGAAGCTTGGTAAGTTGGATTTTAAGATTCTATTTGAAGAATATAAGGATGCCTATTCAGTTCATGAGGAGGAGTCAAGTAGTTCTATCCAGGGAAAAGCCAAAGCAGTGGTAAGTAAACCAGTGGCAGGGCCAAGTCGTATGAAAGAGTTGATGTCAAGGAGTAAGAGGTTCAAGAAAAGCCCAAATGATGATGAGGGAAAAACAGAGTTGGATAAATATTTCATTGACGAGTATGAAGAAGGTGAAGGAGAAGATGATGATGAGGAGTTTGACTTATTGGGTTGGTGGAAGACCAACAGTACAAAGTATAAGATACTTGGACATATGGCTAAGGACATATTAGCCATTCATGTGTCTTCTGTTGCCTCTGAGTCTGCTTTTAGCACAGGAAAGCGAGTCTTAAGTCCTTGTAGAAGCTCTTTATCTACAAGGACAGTTGAGGCATTGCTTTGCACACAAAGCTGGCTAAGGAAGCCAATACAACTTGATCTTCTATCTGATTACATACCAGATGATGATGTTGAAGTTGAAGAAGGTAACATATTACATTATTACTTGTGTTTGGAAGTAATAGATATAGTCTAATAGTTACTAACTGCTATTATTTGTTTTTGCAGCGTTACTTGGTCCTATCAACAGTGATGACACCACAAGTGCTGCTGACATGGATTAGAAGATCAAGATTCAAGATTACAGAAGCACTAGCTGCACTGCTAGTTGAGTAGTTGTTCTTTTTTCAGATTTTCTCATTTTCAAGACTTAGTGTGTGTGTCTGTGGCTACTGCTACTTTTTTTCCATATTTTCAAGACATTGTTTGTTTGGTTTGTTAGTAATATTGCTACTTATTAGTTGTTGCTTTGAATGAGAATTTGTTCTATAGAAAAAACAGGTAAAAGAAAAGGCAGTCATTTTTGTGCTGAAAAGGTACCGACTGGTACCGGAACCGTGCCGGAACCGCACCGGAACCGAGGTACACGATACCGGTCCAAAATCTTCGTCCCGATCTTAGGGAGGTACAGGTACTCGGCCTCGGCAAGAACCGAGCCGAACCGTACCGTGTGCACCCTTATTCTCATCCAAATGCTTGATCTCCTTGGCATCTTCAACGCGACTCAAAATCTTCGTCACTTCCAAGTACTCCATGATCCTAAAGGTTGTAAGTTCAGCATCATAGTTCTTGAAGATCCGTAGCGATAACAATGAGAAAACAAGTGCTCTCAATCATTGTTATACAGTGTCATAGTATTATTACACAACATCAAAGTTCAATTGTATCACAACTTTGACAACAATACTATGGTGATATGTATCACTCCCCCTTAGTCAATACTACATCTTGACATGAAAACCACCCCCTCTTACATAATGATCCGTAAACCATATGTATTTTTAGTATCACATTACACATTAATTCTCCCCCTTTTTGTCAATATAAATTGGCACAGGTGCGAAAACTAGTGGGATCCTCATGAAATTTTCATAGAGATACTTCATGACCAAAAGAGAATACCATATCAACTTATCTAGATGCCATCATAAAGCCGAAGCTAAATGCATTCATCAAGGAGTTTATAAAGATACAAGATAACCCCTGTAATATTCCAAAGCCACATTCCCCACAAAGATTTGGAAATTAAGCACAAGCTCAAAAAGAACTCTCCCCCATAAAATGTCATTCCCGAAAGAACAACAAAGGAAACCTTACTTTAATGAGAAAAGAAGTATCTCTTTGGACATAACCAAATCACATGAAAACATGAATCTGAATCCAAAGTATTCAATTGAATTATCCATAAAAGAATTCATGATTACCAATCGAAATGCGCCATTAAATTAACCACAACAAAACCCATAATTAACTCAATTGAAATTACACAACTAAATTAACCATAAAAGTGATCAATTCAATTGGTCATGCTCGAACATAAGAAAACTTATCGAGCAACACAGTATATGCACAAGAATATGGATCGGAGATCGACCAATACTTCGGAATAGACAAGGATTCATTTTATTTACCATCACTATTTGCACAATGACATATAATAGATTTAATCCTTGTAAACAAAAGTTTCATTCTTTTCTTCCATCAAAACAATGACATAAAATGCTTTAACTTTTGTAAAATCAAAAGTTCATTCTATCTTCTATCAATACTTTCATACCGACATAATAGAGATAACTTTTGAACAAGTATGGGACAGTCACAGGTTCTCGGGCGTAAACAACATATCCCATAACAATTTGTAATATATAAAATCATAAAGATTAAAATTGCAAAAAATCATCTTCCAAATAACTTAGAATTTAAATAAATAAATCTAAAATCATTGAAGATGAAAATCGTTGGACATAGCTATGTGTACTTGATGAAATTTAATTATAATACCGCAAGTGCACGACTATCGATTAGATAGTATACAGAATACAGGTTCGTTCCACAGGGACCAAATAATTGTTATCTCTGAATTCCTAATTAAAATAATAATAATAATAAAGGAAGTAATATTAATAAAACTAAGAAAATAAATGAACTAGTAAAGAAAAGAATACTAGGGTTTTGGATTCCACCAAACTAATCATGTAAAGTTCTCAATTCATCTCTACAAAATATTCATATTATCACTGAAGACAATATCGAAACCAATCTCATGTCTCGGAAAATGTTGCAATTAAAATAAATATACAACTTTTTTTGTAAACCCAAAATGGTATAATTTCCTTCGCTTATAAAATATCAATAGCCGAAGACTATTCAAAACGGTTTAAAGAACGAAGCTTTTTAGAAGAGAAATTAATAAAACAATTTAAACCAAAAGAATATTTTATTAGATAATAATTGAGGTTCTTACATATCATAATTGGCTTCCTCCTCCACCCCAGCAGAGAGATTACTCCATTATTACAAAAGAAAATTAAAAGAATGAAATAGAAACTCTATTCTTTTGCTCAGACTCCGGACTCCCTTTTTCCTTGTATCCAACGTATTTATAGCTTCCAAAGGAAAACAATTTCCTTTTCTATTTCTCACTACCACGTCATCATCCAATGAGAATGCGCCACATGTCAATGAGATGCAAATACCTCCAATAAGATATTGCCACACGTCAAATAGTATAATTCTCATGCAGTTATATGATTCGCTTCCGGGTACTTCCTCTTGTAGTTAATGAAAGTATGTCAACCAATGAGACTCTTTAGTGTTGTTCCTGAGTTCTTCACAAATATCTAGGGTTTGGAGTAAAAGATTTTGTGGGTACACCTCATGTAAACCCACCCGAGACTATAACTGGGCCACTAGGGCCACCTAGGGGTTTAAAGGCTTGTTATACATGCTAAGTGTGACCGTTTCCTCAATGAAAGGGAGTTGTATGTTTTAAAATTAGTTTAGTTTGATTTTCTCGGGACTAGCAAATAATAAGTTTGGGGGCATTTGATAGACGCATTTATGTGTCTAATTTGATATCTATTTTCTATATTGTTAGTACCCATTTTTGTACTTATTTTGCTAATTTGTGTTTTTGTAGGTGTTTTTGGGAAATAAAGCTCGTTGGACTAAAATGTGAAATTCCGTTCGTAAAATGGAGGAAATGAAGTGACTTATAATTTAATGGGTTAGGCCCAAAAGGAAGAAAATGGAGAATTATTTCATTTGGTCCAATTATTCGAATATGGGAGTGTGGAAAGTGTGGAGCCCATTATGTCGACATCATTTATAAGATATTAAAAAGATATTTTACTATAATGAAGAAATAAAGGTATTAAAGGGAATTAAATATATGAAGAGTATGGAAAGAATAATATTCTTTATGGTCGGAGCTAATAAAGAATAAATAATTCCTAAATATACATTTATAAGTGACAGATCTCTACTTAGATAGTCACACAATGGACTTCAATATTGGAATCACAATGATCACATGAATAGATTATTATAGAGATATATAGTTCAAACGATGTTGTCTAAGGTCAATGGTGTTTCTCATATCTGTCTGAAGGCCTCCGCCAAGATGAATCATATCCTACTTGATTGAGATACTGGTCTGGAGTAATATCAACACAGCTTGGCATATACAAGGGAACCAACGGTCGATAATCCTCAATCTAAAACAACACAACTGGCATATACAAGGGAACCAGTGGTCGATTTTATTCATTGAACAATTTATTTTTTTTATTTTTATTTTTTTTATATATTTTTGTAACAACATGATTATATTTTTTGGATCCAAGTGCATGCTTCTTGTCAGCAGATTACATGATAGTTCTCATGGATCATGCGTTCCACGCTTGTTTAGGCGACGGAGACAGGAAAAACACACACATATTGCTATCCAAGTGTTAATTATTCCATTTGGTCTGATTGGTCTGGTCTCTTTTATTTTTTTAGTAACTCAATCACTCTACTCCATCCCAACAGTGGTAACAATTCGATGAGAGGGCTCTACCAAATCACTTAGAGAAATATATAAGTTTGCAAAAAGAAATAAAAACGGAACATAATGTGATGATTCCATTATAACACCTGAACTCTGTCTTTTTATGAATAGACTCTAGTATTTGATTCCTTAACTCCTACAACCAAGATGTTTCCATCCACTTAGACTCGTTAGTACCATCCTAAATTGGCACAAATTTCTAGGCTCTGGATTTTTTTTTTGTTATTATTGTTATTATTATTTTATATTTTTTTTCGTTTTATTATTATTTTTATTAAAAACTAACTAAATTTTTTTCCCTCACCCCCAAACTTAAATCCAACATTTTCCTTAATGTTTCAAATTAAGTGCAATACCAAAAATGTAAGTAACAAGAGGAATCTATAAAGAGAGAAATCGAAAATATAGTACCTGGATGAAGCATAGCAATCCTTCCATGGGAAGCAAGAAAGAAAATAAAAACAAAAACAAAAAAAAACCAATGTACAATAGGGTCCTCCAGAGGGACCTTAAAATCACCATGTATGGGTTGACTCCTATAAAGCACCAAGTTTAGTATCTTCGACCAGACGTCGGTAGAATTAGTCACCACTTAAAATCATATAGCAATAATCGGAACCTATGTGGGTCATCAAAACCAAATAAAGCTACCACAAATAGAAGGAATGCCAAGAAAATGAACAAATAACGCATACCCCTTTCTAGTTTCCTTTTTAAGACAACTACATCTAGTTATGGTTGGGGTTCATGCTCTATAAAAAGGTTAAGATAAAATATTTTCATTGGCTTATTTTCCTCATAGTCAGGATCCGAAGGATCATGTTGTAGAGTCTGGAAAAAATCAAATAAAAACTTAGAAGCACATAATAATAACCTGAATAATTGTGGATCCTTTAAGTCAATTAGATTTGACTTACATAGTTGACCATAATGGTGATCATTCTTAAGAGAATGTTTCGACGATTCTAATTCCTTAAAATGATTAGGTTTAGTTCTAAAAACTATATAATGACACATTTCAAATTCAGATACTCCCACATTTGGTAAGTAAAATCTTGGTGGGACAACAAAGTCAATTATGGTATCATGGACCGCATTAACCACATCAACCATATGATGGGTTTTTATTAACTGAGTTTCTTTTTGGACATAACTAGGTTCAGGAAAACGTGCATGAATATAGTCTCTTAAGATGGTAGAGGCACATACGTCAAGTCTCAAGCTAGGGACATTTGTAAGAGTCAAAGGTAAACCATAGGGAGAATGATATTCACCCCCAAACTTAGAATTGTCAATATCCTTGGATAAACTAGTCACAAATTCCTTAATTTCTAAATTAACAGATTTAGGAAAATGGTTTTTTATTTCTTCTAGGTTGAAATTAGGTGGTTCTACATTTCTATAATCCTCAACAGAGACTATTGTTTCCGAATCGCTAGACTCTAAAACACTACTCTCAGGATAAACTCTTTCCTCCAAACCATCGTCGGCTTCATAATCACAATGATATACTACACCATTTAAAACTATGGTGTCTCTAGTCAAATCCTCATCCTTTTGAATAGGTGAATAATTATCAACATTATTAGGATTTTAACTAGAAACAACATTATAATCATAAGGGTCAACTGGTGTAACATTTTCCTCGTCATGATGACTACATATTTCAAATTCTTCATAGACACTATCATCATCATAATAACAATACGAAGATGGTTGAACCTTATTTGATTGGCCATTAAGTTCATTTAGAGCAATATTTAAATATGCAATTATTTTCTTCATATCTAAGTCACGCATGAGTGACTCTTCATAAAATTTTTCCTTTAGTACGACTCTCCTATTTAAGTTTTCAGTCAACTGCTTGAGTGAATTTTCTAAGGAAATACTAGGATCATAAGAATTATTTTGTTGCAACTGCTTCATCAAATCCTCCAAAGACAAAGAACTTACATTTTGGTCATTATAATTGTAGCGCCCCCAAAGCTAACAACTGATGATATGGTGCAGAAAACATCCTATTTATTATATATTGTTTATGCTTTCTCTGTTATTTTTCTTGTAAATTATGTATTTTACGCATGTTCTGAGTTTTATAGCTACTTTGGAGTCATGCGGAGGAAAATAAGAATAAATCATCCAAATTACACAAAAAGGTCATTTCCTAGGCGAACACTATCTGGAGCCCAGCCAAGGTTAAGGAGCAACTGTATTTTGGAGAAATACTAAAAGACAGTCAACAAAGGTTAGGGGGATGCTAGTTGGGTAGCCCTTCAAGGTGACCGGGTATCGCATATAACCTGCTTCTATAACCCTAAATCGAGAATTTATTTATCAATCATTCTCATTTCTATTTGCCTGAAAGTGAGAAACAAAAGCAGCGGCTGCTGCTTATGAAACCGAGAGACGAGCTGATGCCATTAATGGAAGCTCGATGTAGTGGACTCAGAAGGAAAACATGGGATGCGAGATGTTACTGTGGGTCTCTAGAAAAGAAAGAAATTGAAGAATTTGAGGTGAAATTCAAGATCTCAGAAGTTAGGGTTTGATATGGAATTAACCATAGAGGAAGGTGCTGTCAAATTTACGAGACAGAGAAAAGAAATCGAAGATGAATTCAACCAGGGTTTGAAGGAATCAGGGTTTGTGGCTTTGGTGATGGGTTAGAGACGAAGCTGTTGATGGTATCTGCCGTGAATTAAATGGGTTTTTGGTTTGAATTTGAGATGGAAATTCTTGGTAGTTGCTGTTGATTTAGGCGATGGAGAAGAATATGACAGTGGTGGTGATGTTCATGGGTTTGTGGTGGTGGTTGAGATCCGAGATGTTGTTGATGGGTTGGTTTTAGATTCAACAGCAATTGCTCGAGAAATCTTAAGGGGATCTGATGAAGATGATGGCAAATTAAAGAAGATGTGGAGCTTGCAATGAACCAAGAACAAACAGGGAAGTGTTGGTGGTGCTATGTGGTTGAATTACAAAGATGTTGCAAGAATTGAAGAGCTGATGATGATTTGAAGCTCTGTTGTTGAATGAAACCAGTTTGAATGCTAGATGTATGTGTTAGGATTGCAAGAAATAGAGCTAAAATCGGCCTGAAAATGGCCTTAGAGATGCCCTGAATATAAACAAAACTCGGTCGGGTTTCTGCTATGGCGAGTCAACTCGTTACCGGCCGATGACCGATCCAGCCATATACCTCTACTGAGTAAGACCATTTAGCCGAGTAAGATGCTAACTTGGTGTCTGACTTCCCCTTTCTTTGACCCAGTTGACTAACAGAAGACCGTTAGGTCAGCTTTTAACTTTAACATCCTCTGACGGAATATTCCATGACTGAGAAGAAGATTCTGGCGACCGACAGCACTATTTCGGTGTCGTTTCAGTCCGGATTTCGGTGATCCCGAGTACTTTTCCAGGCGACACAAAAGTGCAGATATTTGTGAAGAATTCTCTAGACTCATGGGTTTGAGGAATTGGGCTTGAATTTGGAAAGATAAGGTGGAAGAATTTTACAAAGACAAGGATTTGGAATTATTATGGGAAAGGGATCCTATTCCTAAGAGGAGTGCAAGCAATTTCAAGCCTATAAATAGAGAAGTTCTCTACTTTTCTTTACACACTTTTGCACACCTCTACACACACAATATTTCTCTTTTCTTTATTCTTTGTGTGTGAACTTCTTAGCATGAGCAGCTAATTTTATTATTGATTGAGGATGAACTCCTAGTTCTTGACATGTTTTGAGTTATGTTTTAAATCTACTTTGAAGTTTTCACATGATTATCGTTTGTTTTTACTAATTGGAATGTTTATACATTCATGGTTGTTTGATAGATTATTTAGAGTGCACGCTGAATTGATTTGTTAACTCAACCTAAAGCTAGTAGGAGTTAGGGAATACGTAATCGTTCTCGACACTTTACACAAGTAAAAAACACGAGACTTTGCAGAGGGATTCTGTGGAGCAATTGTGTGTGAAAACAACGCTAGAATTGGACCAAGCGAACCGACTTTAACTACTAGTACTAAACCTAAATTCATAAATCTTAATGCATTCGGGGGAATTACATCTTGTAATCGAACATCAAGGTGGTTCTTTTGAATAGAATTTGATAACTAAGCGGACCTGTTACTTAGTGAAACGAGGGATTTTGGGGTTAGCTAAGCGAACCTGCTATCCTACGGTTGGTGATAATCTGTGACTAATAACATGTGGATGAAAAACATAACTTAAATCATTGTTTTGCAACGAAGAATGATTCCTTGATCTTGTTTCTCTTATTGATTTTCTTTATCTTTTAATTGCTTTGTTTATTTTCTTTTGCTTTATAAAATCTAAAACCAAAACCCCTTTTTTGTGACAATTTTACAACTAAAAATCTCTTGCTCCTCGTGGGAATGAACTTGACTACACTATATTACTTGTTAATTAGGTGGAAAAAATATTAATTAATTTGTTGTGGTTACGACACGCATCAGCTGACTAATCCAAGAGATTAACTAAATATAGAGGCACTAAGAATCTAAATCATATACTTTAGCATTCAATTAAGAAATCTGCTACAAAACTTAACCCAAAAACTAGCCTCGCTCTGGAATATATATATACAAATCTCCTCTAAAATGATACTTATATAATAGCCATTTGGTTTACAAATAGAATATACAATATAATAAATATAGCAGAAGTTATCCAACTAACGAAATCAACCCTTGAAGCTTTCGCTGCGCAACTCTGATCTGTCTCTGAAACTGAAAGTGGGGATGGGTGAGCACATCATCCCTAAAAGGGGTGCCCACAAGGAAAATAACATTTAACTTTAAAGTAATCATAAGCAAGAGATGGAAAACAGTACATGCTTTCCCAAACATTAAATAGTGACCAAATCACTGTAACAAACATGTATATGGACAAACTCCTTCTTCAAACAATGTATACTATGGTTGTGCAATTCCGAACTCGCAAATCCACACCTAACCGTAAGTATTGATGTCGACAATTCCGAACTCGCAAACTGCCGACCAATATATCATAAAAGCTCTAGGTATAAATGTGAAGGAGCGTATCCTATATACCACACGTGGAAATTCTTATTTCCCATAACAATTCATATTGACCACAACACATTACAGGTCCTTTCCAAACCATGGAAAGATTAACAGAATCAACAGAATTATCGTAAAACAAGTTAAACAATGCATAGAACGCACAAACATAAATACATGAGTTTGTTAAACATAAACTTTTGTAAAGGAAAACAATAATGGTTACCAAAGAGTCAAATGCATTCCCACCTCTTTTGATGACAAGCCACGCCTACTTGGAGACCACGATCCACTGGTTCATCCTTCGAATCGATCGTTGTTAATACAGACTAACTGTTAATCACACAAGAAGTCTAAGAATCTAACCAAAATGGCTCATACAAGAATTATATAGTTCTATCTGATGGTTCTAAGTCCATTTATGGTTCTACACCCTTTTATTATCTATCTTTAGCACATCTAAGGTTTACTAATTCAATTAGGTTGTAACTATAGTCCATTGATAGGTCTTAAGAAGATATACAACTCTGTAGAAGAAACCAAAGGCTAAATCAGACCATAAGGGTCCACTACATCAAATTAGGAAACCTAAACCTAAGCCAAAGTCCACTAAACAAGTCCATTAACTTAAGGCCCAGTCTACCTGAGTCAACTAACGGCCAATAACAGTTAAAGGGTGAACTAACAGTCCACGTCCATTCAAAGGTCAATGTCCTGGTCAAATGGTCAACTCAGTCAAAGAAGATAACTCAGTCAAGGTCCACTGAGTCAAACCGATTTAAGAATGGTTAACAGGTTAACTCAACTCAGTCAGATTGACTAAGTCAGCTAGAGTCAGATCCTGATTAGGCTATGGCACAAGGCCAAAACTCTGGCATAGGCCAGAGCTATTGCTCAGGCCAAATAATATAAATGCACACTCATTGTGCAGTACAACTCCATAATCCAAACTCTAAATAATTTCTTCATTCTTATTTCAATCCTACCAGATTATATAACTTCATCTAATCAATACAATCATACAATCAAAGCATAAATACTTCATGACTCACTTTAAATTCAAATACAGATTACCTGTAATTGCAGTTCCAAGCTTTTACAGCAAAACTCTTTCTACAATATCAATTCAACATTCACTAATCCCTCTTATACCCAAACTTCACCTATAACAGCTCATACATCACATATCCATCACCACCAGCATTACAACAGTACACCGAATCCAAGTAAACTTCACAAGAGCATTCTTAATCACAATTCATCTTACCTGAAATTGCAGTTACAAACTTCTACAGAGGGTACAACTCCATACAATCATCTAACCATCATACTAACACTTCAGCCACACAACATCTCATACAACTAGTTCATCTTTAACCCTGAGGCCTCATTACAGCTCTGTTATTTCCTGCAACTAATTGTTCCATTCAATAAGAACAACTCTGCAATCTGAATTCAACATAACACCATCACCAGAGCAGCTACTGCCTTCTCTATCTCAGATTCAGAAATCCATTTGAAACCTTGTAACTTAATCACCACTTGCATTATCACTTCATCCAACTGAGATACAAATTCAACAACTCTTTTTACTATCTCTACCACTTCTAACTACAATTACAGTTTCATTGATCAATCATCTCAACCTCAATTAATTCCAGAATATTATTGTTTCAATATAACTGCATAACTTAACAAAAATAACAGAGAAGAACAATTACCTCAGACACATGTCCAGCATCTTAAAACTAATTCATCTTCTCTGGTAAGCCAGTTCAATTTCAACCCACACCATAAACCCCAATTTATTTCTCAATCCTCTTTAGAACCCTAACTCACTGATCTTTCAACATAACCACTTCACATCTTCAATTAAACTACAACCCAGTTATTCTTCATCCACCACAACTCAGTTCATCTATCAATCCCATAAGAATATACAATTCGATCTATAAACCCTGATCTCTGTTTTGGGGAAGAACAAAAACCCTAATTTGCTTTGAAATCAAATTAAACTCATACTAACAATTCTACTTCATACCTGGTCAAAACCATCTCAAATCTTCCCTTTAAACTCTCAATTCCATCTTCGAATTCTTCTTTGAATTTCTCCCAGAAACCCTACCTCTTGGTTCAACATCAAAATAATTTTACAGGTTAAATTAGATATCAACCCTCTTAATATTCACCAGTTAACATCCCGATTAACTTATCAATTTACAAATAAACTCAACATCAAACTCAAACCCTGTCTTTCACAGAAACACTTCTTTTCAACTCAATCGAGGGTTCTAACCAAACCCAAACTATGAAATCATCAACACCACACTTGATTGATTGGTTTCACTAATTTTCTGTAAGGTTTTCTCAACAGAGATTTCCTCTCTGAATCACCAGATAAGAAGAAGAATAAGAACATAGGAGAAGAGAAGAAGAAGGAAGAAAAAAGAGAAAGAATAAGAATGAATGAGCTTATCTGCTCGACTAGGTTAGATAAGACAAACGAGAAATACTATTGCACACACTCTCATATATAAGGGAAGTCTAGGTCGGCCTATCTGCGAAAGACCATTTTCCCCCTTCAAACCAATCTGATGATATCCTCTTCGTCCGATGTCCGAATGACACGTTCAAGTAGTCCATTCCACGTAACTTTTCGAGATCTATTCAACGGTACTAAATTCGTACCTAAATTTTTGTTAGATAAATTCCTATTAATTAACGTTCGTATTAAACTAATCGAGTCCTTAGCGGCTATATCGTCTCTTGACTAGTTTAATAGCGTTGACGAGCTTCGGGGTCTTTACAATAATATTGCTCACTTACCCGTCCATATGACTGGTGTGCGTGCGAATAGTAATTGGGATCACCGTGGTAAGAACCATAACTTTCAGAAGGTCGGTAGTGGTCCCATGTACTATCCACACTATAGTCAAAGCACATATATTATGCATTTTGAAATTCGGGTCGATATCCATTATATTGGTCCTCATAATACCAGTTCGACATTTTCTTGGTGCACATGCAAATGCAAGGTCAACTAAAATAGGTAGGGTCGGGTTACCTTAAGCAGAATATACCTACAGTCAAAGACAGGTCAACTGTACGAGGCTAGGGCTCGTGGTGTTTCGGATGATAACACCCAAAGGGTTCACCGTACTAAACCACGAGTTTTCCTAAAATCGGTGCCGAAAGATGCAATTGTTGTGTGTGCACGTGTATTTTTTTAAAAATAAAATAAATAAAATAATATCCTAGTCTAATTATAAAAAAAAAATCTCTAGAATCCTAATATAAATATTTACAAAAATAAATGGATTATCTTACTTACGTTTTGGCAGTCAAATTTTATTTCCACTTTTAATGCATTTAAACCTGCACACCAAAAGTAAAAAGATACCCACAAGTAATAGAAGATAAAATAAAATAAAGAAAAAAAACAAATCTAATCTATCCTAGTATTTACGAATTTAACAAAAAATAAAAATAACAACTTTTAGTCTCCGGCAGCGGCGCCAAAAACTTGATGGGATATAATTATAATACCGTAAGTGCACGACTATCGATGAGATAGTATGCAGAATACAGGATCGTTCCACAAGGACCAAATAATTGTTATCTCTAAATTCCTAATTAAAATAAGAATAATAAAGGAAGTAGTATTAATAAAACTAAGAAAATAAATAAACTAGTAAAGAAAACAATACTAGGGTTTTGGATTCCACCGAACTAATCATGTAAAGTTCTCATTTCATCTCTAAAAAATATTCATATTATCACTCAAGACAGTATCGAAACCAATCTCATGCCTCGGAAAATGTTTCAATTAAATAAATATACAACTTTTGTTGTAAACCCAAAATGGTATAATTTCCTTCGTATATAAAATATCAATAGCCGAAGACTATTCAAAATTGTTTAAAGAACAAAGATTTTTAGAAGAGAAATTAATAAAACAATTTAAACCAAAAGAATATTTTATTAGATAATACCTGAGGTTCTTACATATCATAATTGGATTCCTCCTCCACCCCAGCAGAGAAATTACTCCATTATTACAAAAGAAAATTAAAAGAATGAAATAGAAACTCTATTCTTTTGCTCAGACTCCGGACTCCCTTTTTCCTTGTATCCACAACGTATTTATAGCTTCCAAAGGAAAACAATTTCATTTTCTATTTCTCACTACCACATCATCACCCAATGAGAATTCGTCACATGTCAATACGATGCAAATCCTTCCAATAAGATATTGCCACGCGTAAAATAGTGCAATTCTCATGCAGTTATATTTGGGAATTATTTATTCTTTATTAACTCCAACCATAAAGAATATTATTCTTTCCATATTCTTCATATGTTTAATTCTCTTTAACTACTCCATGCAAATTTCTTACCAACACCTTTATTTCTTCATTATAGTAAAATATCTTTTTAATATCTTGTAAAATGATGTCGACATAATGGGCTCCACACTTTCCACACTCCCATATCCAAATAATTGGACCAAATGAAATAATTCTCCATTTTCTTCCTTTTGGGCCTAACCCATTAAATTATAAGTCACTTCATTTCCTCCATTTTACGAGCGGAATTTCACATTTTAGTCCATCAAGTTTTATTTCCCAAAAACACCTACAAGAACACAAAATAGCAAAATAAGTACAAAAATGGGTACTAACAATATAGAAAATAGATATCAAATTAGACACATAAATGCGTCTATCAGTACTCACAATAATGGCTATTCCAAACCCTAGTTATTTTTCTAAAAACATAAAGAGAATATTCACTAGACATTGAGACCTCTGAAGAATTCTTTATCATCCCCGAACTCCTTGTCTCAACAACCATGGGAACATAAGGTTCATGGAGAAATGAGTCAATTCCAACAAACCTTCTAGGCTGAGGATGTCAAATCAGGGCCTTCTGAATTTCGAGAGTTCTCATAACAAAAGCCTTTATTTGCTGAATCTCCTTCCTTGCTTCCTTCAACTCTTCAAGAACATCAGAAAACTTCTAAGAATTTGAAGGAACATCTCTTGGCTTCCTCACATTCCTTCTTTTTCTCTTCAAAGTTGGAGGTAACGGAGATTTTTCTTTTTTCTTTCATGATTGATGGATTAACAATCATATTAACATATTTTCCATCAGAACACATGATGCTTGGAGTCTCCATACTTGTATGGGTTTGTGAGAGGAAATCACAATTTAAACTCAACAGACAGTCTTAAGATGAAAAGAGTTTCAGAGAAGGAAAAAAGATATAGGGTCACAGAACCTTAAACAGCACAGGTTCACGCATGCACAATTCACAACCCTAAAGAGAGTAGAATTGTCGAGAATAACCCTCTTTTTATTGAATACACAGGAAAGTCCCTTCCAAAATCAATTGACAAGGACGAATTCCAAATTTGCAAACCAAAGCAAAAACAAACTAGAAAGAAAAACCACTTTTCTTTTCTTAAAGCCTGAGGTGTGCACAATCTTGTCTCTTTTTGATCAGGCACATGAGAGGAGATGCGCGAAACCAACACAATCAAGTTGTACTGCGGTGAACAACAATTTGTCCACCATCCTCTTTTTGAAAGGAATTCATAGAACCCTGTCTATCAAATTGTTTAGACCATACTCTTTTGTCTAGTGGTCTTGAATTATATTTGGAAACCAACTTCTTTGAAGATGATAAAATCTTACATACCTCAGCGGTTTTCTGAACAAGTTTGAGCTTGTTTGCTAGGCGATTTGCTCTTCTTTGAAGGCTCTTGACATGTCCCATCTTGTGTTTTTACTTGAAACACTTTGAAAGTTCATTACCCTTGAGTGAACAATAAGAACATGTCACTGGATAAGATGATTCAGACGCCCGAGATGTGCAAGATTCTAGACACAGAGTGGAACCTGAAAAGTCAAACATAGGGTTTCTAACAGAAAGGTTAACTTCTTCTTCTAGATTGGTTGAGTCTTCTTCAGGAAGGATATCAAGATTGATGTATGTATTTCTACAGTTATCAAAATCAAATATCTTCACAAATAAGTGCAACACTTGATTTTTCATCTTCGTTGGAATCATAATGATCAGAAATTTCATCAAGGGTTGCAGCAAGACCTTTGTTTCCAATGTATTTTCTGCGGTTCGGACACTCATTCGCAAAATGACCAAAACCTTTACACTTAAAGCACTGTGGCATATCCTTGTCATTAGCCTCGTCAGCATCCCTGTTTTTAGGAGGAATGCGATTATAAGGTTTAACTGACGACCTAGGTTTGTCTCTGGAAAACCGTTTACTTCTCTTCATTAGAAGATCCCTAAACTGTCTTGTGATCATAGAGACTGATTTGTCAAGATCTTCATCTGATGAATCAGTCTCAGAAAGATCTTCCTCAAATACATAAACACTTTTACTTTTGTCAAGTAATTTAGTGTTCCTTTGTGATTTGAAGGAATCATCCTTTCCAGTTTTGGATGTATGCTCATGATCAAAGATCTTTAGCTTCCCAACCAACGTATTTTAGAGAGAGCATCAAGATTATTTCCTTCAACGATGGCATGCTTCTTAGAATCGTATCTAGATGGCAGCGATCTGAGAATTTTCATCAAAATGTCCTTTTCAGGAATAGTCTTACTCAATGCAAAAGTTGCATTAACAATTTCAGACACTTTGTGATTAAACTCATCAAATGAATCTTCATCTGCCATACGAATGTTTTCCCAATCGGAATTAAGGTTTTGAAGCCTAGCTTCCTTTTCACTGGTATTTCCTTCGAATACGGTTTCTTAGATATCCCAAGCATATTTAGACCGAGTGCACGTAGTCACATGGTGCTGAAGATCTAGGGTAATGGCATGTATGATGGCATTCAAACCCTCGGAGTTTTTCTTTGCAACAAGTATCTCAGCAGCGTCATATGCACCAATATCCTTAGGAACAGTCGCATTCCCTACTGCCACAACGGGAGCATCATAGCCATGAACTTCATAAACCCATTATTGAAAATCTCGTGCTTTAAGAAAGGCACACATAGCAATTTTCCACCACAAGTAATTTAAGCCATCGAAGACTGGTGGTACGTTTATAGACATAACACCTCTGTCCAACTCAGATCGCTACAAACACAGACTTGTAAGGTCTTTAATGTGTTTTCCTTCTCTGATACCAATTGAAAATGCGAGGGTCTAACAACCACACCCAACAATTCGTTTGGAAATCTGAGAGGACTTACTCCAATACACTTTCTAGAGAATTAACTAGACAGTTAGACTCAATCTAGAATAAAGTATATCAAAGAGTTTAATATCTCTAACTCTTAACTCAATCCGCAATCATCAAATAGAAATCTGCGAGCCCGATTGAATATAAGAGGAATTACTTGAACGGTACCAAAGACCAATGTTCAAGTGTCAATCAATGCAAATCAACAACCAAAAGTTGGATATTCAAATTGATTGATCTTAACGCACAACCTGTGATAATTCAATTATATAACAAAATATAATGCGGAAAATAAATAAGACAGATACCAAAATTTTGTTAATGAGGAAACCGCAAATGCTGAAAACCCCCGGGACCTAGTCCAGATTGAACACCATAATGTATTAAGCCGCTACAGACACTATCCTACTACTAATTAACTTCAGACTGGACTGTAGTTGAACCCTAATCAACCTCACACTGATTCAAGGTACAATTGCGCTCATTACGTCTCTGATCCCAGCAGAATACTACGCACTTGATTCCCTTAGCTGATCTCACCCACAACTAAGAGTTACTACGACCCAAAGTCGAAGAGTTGATAAACAAATCTGTCTCACACAGAAAAAAGTCTATAGGATTGAATAAATCTGTCTCCCATAGAAATACCCAAGAGTTTTTGTTCTGTCTTTTTATAAATCAAGGTTAACAAGAACCAATTGATAAACCAGAGTTACATTCCCGAAGAACATCCTAGTATTATCAATCACCTCATAATAAACTTAATTGACTAGCGAAACAAGTTATTGTAGAATCACAAACGATAAGACGAAGGTGTTTGTGATTACTTTTCTATCTTGCCTATCGGAGATATAAATCTCAATCCAATTTTACAGTTGCACTCAATCACGATAGAAACAGCAAGATCAGATCATGCAACTACAAAGAGAATAGTTGGGTCTGGCTTCACAATCCCAATGAAGTCTTCAAGTCGTTAACCTACAGGGTTTCGAGAAGAAACCTAAGGTTAAAGGAGAATCGACTCTATTTATGCAACTAGTAATACACAGGTGGTGTGGGGATTAGGTTTCCCAGTTTCTAGAGTTCTCTTTTATATAGTTTTCAAGTCAGGGTCTGCAATCCAAGTTACCTTGGTAACTAAGCATTCAATAATCACCGTTAGATGAAAAACCTGATTCAACCAAGCTAATATCTTTCAACCGTTAGATCGAACTTAGCTTGTTACACACAAATGAAATGTACCCTCATTTAGGTTTATGTAACCGTACCTAAACGTGTACACCATGTTGGTTTACAAATAGTTAACCGAGGTTAGCCATATGATTACTCTCATATCAACCTTATTCATCTTACCATAACTAGTTCAAATGACTCAAATGAAACTAGTTAAAGATTAGTTCAATTGATATATTCTCATGGATTTATACAAAAACACAAT
Source organism: Papaver somniferum (assembly GCF_003573695.1). Lineage (NCBI taxonomy): Eukaryota > Viridiplantae > Streptophyta > Magnoliopsida > Ranunculales > Papaveraceae > Papaver > Papaver somniferum. Next base: position 17,646,575 of record NW_020622492.1, read on the forward strand.
TGAAGCAAAATCGGTTTGATTCACTCGAATCTATACATGAACATTATAGCCACCGTTTGCAAAGATTGTGTTCCTTATTGATAAATGTTTTAGGTTCATGTACAACCTATTTGATAAAGTAACCAGCTTAAGTATGCATACGGGTATCCGTACTTAAGCAACCGGATTAAAGTTGGTTTAGTTTCCAAAATCAGCAGAAATTTTCGGTTCGAAAACTTCCGCCAGTATGCGTACGGGTAAGCATACTTAAGGTGACTAGTTAAGATCTTGTTAGTTCCCAAAATTAGCAGAATTTTTCGGTTGGAAAACTTCCGTCAGTATGCGTACGGGTACACATACTTTACCTGTCTCCTTCACCAATTTCGTATACACATATATGCATACTCTTGGCTCCCGGTTTATGGATTTATACACTAATGTGCAAACACACTATAAACGCTTATATCCAGAGATGGTTACATGATTCTAAACTCTTTATTTCAATCATTAAAACATTCTTCTATAATGACAATAGCCGTTTTCACACACTATTAGCATCAAAGCAATTTTCAAGATATTGAAATAATTATTATCAAGACATTCCAAGTCTTATACCAAATGATTATATCACACAAACCATGTAAGATATTACTCGGCAATTTTCTCATGATATAAGATGAACTTGGTCGAAGCAAAAGCTTACCAACACATATTTCGAGAAATATATAAGCGAGATATATTCAGCTCGAAATCTCAAATGTGTGTAGAGAAAACTATATAGTAACACGACTTATGTCTCAATATAAGAGATAGAGTAGAAATAGACTTTCCAAGTGATAGACGAGTTTAAGTCTCCACATACCTTTTGTCGATAAAGTTCCACAAGCTCTTCTTAGTAGTTCTTCGTCTTCAAGTGATAAGCGCCGTGAAATCTAAGCTCAACTACACAAACTATGTCCTAGTCCGAGACACCTATAAATAGGCTAGAAATCAAGACTTATAGTTTTGATCACTAACATTGACAAACATGCTTGAGATAGCAACGCATGCGAGTTCGACCGAGCAGTGCTCTAACAGTGGTAACATCTTCAACTTTTGAGTATTCATACTCTTGCATAGCGTTAACTGAATCAGACATGGATTCAATTTTTTATAAGTTGGATCGCACCAAAAACAGATTGTTATATCTTTTCGTGTTTGCATGCTCTGATACCAATTGAAAAGACGAGGGTACCCATATATACCTCAATTTAAAACTTTTCCACTTATAAGTACTTTATCCGAAAGTGATTATCTATAGATCGAGTCGAGACAATACAACTAATCGGTTCACACTTCATGTGATAGTATATGGATACGAGATCGAGACAATACGATAACAAGATAACTTGTGTGATTGACTATGGATACAAGATCGAGACAATACAAAAACGAAGTATGTTTACTTCATAATAGGTTCGGACTTAACCAAACACAATAGGATTGCTATCAAGTAAATATGAATTAACGTTTGTGTAATTTACTTTAAATTATAATAACAACAATTATAATTGCGGAAAGTAAAAGTAAATGACACAGCAAGATTTTGTTAACGAGGAAACCGCAAATGCAGAAAGACCCTGTGACCTTGTCCAGAATTGAATACTCTCGGGATTAATCCGCTATACAAAATCAAACCAACTTCGTATAGTTGAGACCAAGCAACTACACCTATAATTCACCTAGTTCCGTTTGTATTCCCACGCCTCGAACTTGTAATAAGTCACGTACTTGGAACAATTCCTTTGGTTCGTATTCCAAACAGTAAAGGAAAAACAAATCTTTTTGGTAACAACTCTTTTCAATCAAGTGATATGAGTTCAGCAAAAGGATCTTCCGTTTATCCCAATAAACTCCTTAGATCTATCCAATAACAACTACCAAAGTAATTGTCAAGATTTTGCAATCAATACTTTAATCGCAAAGAATTGTATTGATGTCAATCTACTCAACTAATCAATCCAATCTATCACAAAGATAAACCGATTATAGTTGGATCCTCTTTACCCGAAACAAGTATTGTGCACACCAAAGATTATGAACCCAAATCAGAAATCTTCTTCGTCTTCAAATATTCTTAGATCTTCAATAAACACCTGCACACAATCAACTTGAATCTCTTGTGATCAATCACGCACAGAAAAGAGTCTGTTAACAATGGATTATCACAAGACGTTTTTAGATCTACAAACATTTTAAAGATCCCCGTCGAAACTTCGATCTAGTTTGAGTGAATCTTATATCAGAAGAGAAGATTCTCAAGCATAAACAAACTAGGTGCAATCAAAGTTCAACAACCGTTAGTCAATCAAATCAATCGAAAACAAAAGATAAACCACAATTATCTAGTTTCCCACCAACTGTACTAATAGAGATTCTCAATCCCAAAGAAGTCTTTAAACCGATCGGGCGTAAGAGATTTCGCTTAATTAGGTTACTTTCCTCTCCGAATAGGCGGCTCCACCAGTAACAACACAACTAGGTAGTTTTGCTGGTTCTGAGGATTAGTTTGCTCGAAATATAAAATTTGATATTTATAGACCAAGGAAGTTTGGACACCAAGGAATTTCCAAAACCGTAAATATTCTCAAGATATGAAATAAATTCCAAATTCGGTTTCTATAATTCCTGGAAATGCTTTGTCCAAATATTGACCGAAATCTCTAAGAAAATCTCCAATTAGTAAATGCACATTACTAATTTTTATTTTCCAAATATAAAATTAAAAACCTTAATTAAAATATTCTCAATTTATTTTCGATCCGGGATTCTCCTTTAGCTATTAAGGAATATCTTTGAACAATAAAAGATAAGCGTTATTGCACATGTTCAAGTATGTCGACATCTTTAGTTTGTAAGTCCTTTTTCATACTTACAATCTTGGAATCGATTTGCCACACTTTCAAACAAGTTTAGAATTGGTTCGTCTGACTTCCAAGAACTATGTGATTGATTATCCTATCAAATCAACAAACATGGGTTTCATGGTTCTACCAAAACAAGTTTCGGTTCTACCTCCATGTGGGTACTAGAATTAGTCACACTAGTTACCAAAACTTGGTTGATAGGTACTAGGATCGGTTCCCACATATATATGGTATCTAACTTGTATTTTTTGCACATGTCCATATGATCGGTTCCCAATTTCTAAAAACGCGTTGCACATGTTCATAGGATCGGTTCCCAATATCTAGAAACTTGACGCACCTCTTACAAGGATCGATTCCCCTCTTGTGATCGTTTGCACCTCTTACTAGGATCTGTTCCCCTTTGGCTAGAGTTGGTAATACCAATAACACTAAATCGATCATACCATCTCAGGTGATTACTGAAGATCGTTTTCACTAATAAAAGTCATACCAATACAAAACTCAGGCCTTGTGAATAGTTTTACCAAGAACATAAGCAAGAGCGGTTATACTAATCACACATATTGGTAGTTCAAAAGATATGAATGCCAATAAGCCGTGATTTTCCTTTCGATTCACAAAAAAAGTTCATGAATTTACTTCCTTTAAACGAATGTGAAATATTGTTTCTTAGGATGAAATCTTCACTTCATACACATACATAATCACAATAGCATTCAAACGATTATGTCGATGTCTTATATACGAAGTTCAAAAGATAAGCGTGATACTTCGTATTGTATTCCTTAATACTACGTCTAACTAGAGTATAATCATTCATAGCTTCGCAGTTATGTTTTCAATATGCACGACTTGGAAGATACGTTAGGGAATAAAACAGTTAAAGTCAAATATTACTAACCTCAAGTGGAAGTATGATGTCGCCGTGGTAGCTCCGTACTTCTTTACATTCTTCAAGTCTTCATGTAATACTTGTAATATCTCATATCCTAATACTTTCAACCTAACCTATACGAAGTTGACTCTAGTACATAATCAAACGACTCATTAAATGAGTTTTGGTTCACTAAAATATGACAACCAAGATTGACATACCAACGCTTGGTGAGTTCAACCGAGCTATGCTCTAACACTTCACATATCGAGTTTGATTGTTATGAGATAAATGTTTGGATGGATGGAGGAATAGTAGTATTCGTGTAACTATTAAGTGAATATATATATTAGAGATATGAGAGCGGCAAACCAGGGTAGTCATACTTTGTTTATCAGTTTATAGACATAAGAAGTGTAAGAGAACCCTTGTTCTGGATATTCAAAGGAAATAGGATAGCTCGTTCAGTTTGATGGTTTTGACTTGTGTAGATCTAGGGAATGCCATCACAATTTGCACCCTTTAGCATTTTAACCACAAGTCTGCTTCAACATCCCTTGTTGTCTTAAAAGTATATGCAAATGAATGTTATCTCACATTTTAATCCCGGGAAGCAACTCTTTTAATTTGTTTCCAGATGTAGTTGCAACTGGCATAAGTTATGTCCAGTAGTGGAAGCAACTTGGATAAGTTCTTCCCAAATCAGGAACCCAGGAAACTATAATATTCTCATTTGGGAAGCAACTTGTACAAGTTGGTTTCAAATCTAAGATCAACTAGCATTAGTTGTTTCCAAAATCTAGGATCAACTAGCATAAGTAGTTTCCATAACTTGCTAGAAAAATGTTTTCTAGGTTTTTAATGAATTTTATCCATCATTAATATTACTTTTTAGCCACAGGTTTAGATTGTGTCTCAGTTTCACTTCCAAAGTTAGAAACAACTTGCTTAAAGTTGGCTCCAAAGTTGAAAGCAACTTTCCCAAGTTGGTTCCAAAACTGGAAGCAACTTGCTCAAGTTGGCTCCATTAGTTGCTTTAATTTTTTTTTGCAGAATCTTTAACTCTTTTGTGCTTTCTTAAAATGCATTGGATGACAATGAGTTCCACATAATGAATACTTTGGTGTAATATCAGGATGTAACCAGTCTAATGAAAGTGAGCAGAAAAGAAATGTCGTTCCACATCTTAAATTCAAGTGAAGAATGAAAGCTTTAGAAACAAACATATGTGGTGTTTGTGTGGAAGCTAGATTGTATATTCTTGGTGTCGAACCCGGTACTCTTCTAACAACATTGGCAGTGATGAGTACCGAAGCAGGGTCTCGTCAACTGACGAGTATAAGAAAGCAATGAAGGATGTGTTTGACAAATATTTTAGAGCTTTGGTGGCTCAGCTCATGCAAGTTGAAATCTACTAACAGGTGAGAAAGATGGCAAAAGAAAAGTTAATTGGAATAGGTACTTCTTTCACATAGGAGGATGCCACATGAATTAAAACAGACGTAAGTGAGGGTGGAGGAATGAACCCTGGTGGATGATATGTTAAGATTAAGTGTTTCTTTTCTCATCTTTGTCATGGTAGGAGTCACTAGTCATCATTTCTAATGAATTTTCTTGGAAACTTATTACGTATTTTGGTGTTAACAACTTTTTACCTGCTTATTATATTGCCATATTAATTGGAAATAGTAGTATTGTCGATGTCTGCATATTTTTCATTTGAATGTTTTTTGTCATGCTTATCATCTCATATTGTTTCCAGAAATGGACTCAACTTACTCAAGTTGTCTCCATAAGTGGAATCAACTAGTACAAGTTGTCTCCAGAAATGGATTCAACTTGCTTAAGTTGCTCAAGTTCTACAAAATCTAGAGTACATTAACCTAGTTAGCTCCAAATACCGGGTCAATATGGAAGTTCTACTTCCACAAGTATAGCATCCAAAAGTGGAAGTTTTTCTCAAGTTTCCTTTATAAGTGTAAACAATTCTCCAAAAATGTTCTGCGAGGAAAAAAAAATTCAGAAACCATATAGCTTAACACACATATTAAGAGAGAGAAATAACATTTATCACTTAAAATGATATTTACAAATACAAAGTCTTAGACTCGAAATACATTGAACCAACAATTATTTGGAACCACGGGGGTGCGAAAGGAGACGAATGATAATATTTACATTTATCTTCATGTATAGACTCGAAGCATCAAAGAAAGTTGGTTAGACTCGAAGCAAAATAGTGTTTCCAAAAAAAGCTTAAACATGCTCCATAGTCTTCAGACAGCTTGTGCAAGTCTTCTGCACAATTCATCAGTACTTATCATCTTATTGATACTGCCACATAATCGCATAAAAATGACTAGAATTTCAGACATTTGACCAAATTTTCTTTCTAATGCAAACATTGAAAATAAATCCCACTAAATATCAGCATTTCAAATGGCTTTATATGTGAAGGTAGCCATATGCCAAAACTTACTGTAAAAAAGTACCGAAAGCAATTAGCCCAAGTTGTTTCCAACAAAATATTGTACATGATGAAGTTGCAAAAATAATTGGAGCCAACTAGCTCAAGTTGTCTCCAAGAATGGAAGAAACTATCCCAAGTTGTCTCCAAATGTGAAGGTAACTTGTTCAAGGTTTCTCAAATTTGGAGGAAACTAGCAGAAGTTGTCTCTAATAGGAGTACATAAATAATCTTCCCAACAAATAAAAATCAAAAAGACTAATTTTGGCTACCAAATACGGATTATATAGACTCAAAAATCAATATATGAATCAAGAGAGAATATACCTGAAAGTATATGGAAGATAATCCAAATATAAAATGGTTAGCCATCCTGATCAACTCCATGATGCTCTTGGGAATAGTGTTTACAATATTCATTCAGTTCACTGAAATCAAAGTCCTGAACAAGAAAGTATCACACTAGAGATAACAAGAATAAGCCCCCAAATTGGTAAAAAGTTAAATGAGTAATTTCTAAGAAGTAAGAAATATTATATCAACATGCCTACATAACCAGCTAACCACCAATTCCAGAACTACCACTAATCAACACTTTGCATCTCCCTAACGGTAGTTGAATCAGAAATGGCATGAGATATTCTTAAGATGCAAAAAATAATCTCTGCAACAACCATTTTTACTTGACAAAACAAACTCAAAAAAACCAAGAACAAAACCGAAACTCACTACGAGAACAAGAGATACAAGTTGTCTCCAGAAAAAGGAAGCAACTAGCACAAGTTGTCTCCAAAAAAAGGAAGTAACCGGCACAAGTTGTCTCGAAGCAACTTGGTCAAGTTTTTCCCAAAGTTGGAAGCAACTTGATGAGGTTGTCCACGGTCACAATTACTGTCCCTTCCCGACAGAGCAGTTGTGATCGGTCAACCAACTAACCACCGGTTCCAACACCACCAACACATATAAACCCACAACACTTGCTTGGTAACATCACTCATAGGTTCATCTAATATAGTTGTTTTAATGTTTTTGCAGTTCATTTTCATACTATTGAAGAATGAAATTACCGAATTGATCAATGCATCATGTGTAAGCAGCAAAGAAGCCACAACAAATGAAATGGCCACTTCTACAGAAATAGGAGAAATATTCAACAAAATGAGCTACTTTAGTTTACACAATGTAGCACAACGGATAGAGCGACATAAAAAATACTAAATCCATGATTATATACAAATATACTCATAAGAGACATATTATTATATCTGAAGGCATGAAAAAACTTTTTAAAAGGCTTAAAAGTAAGATATGTCTACCATTATTCAAATTACTACTGAAAAGTAAAACATAAGTGGATGAACAATTGGATCTAATGTTTATTCCCTATAAACTGAGCTAAAAGAACCTCGCGAGAAGAATGGAAAATTAGTCTCTCCAGTTAGCATTTTCTATCTGTTTCCCAATCCCCAAGCATGGTAGAACAGAAAAACTTGCTTACTAACAGAAGATAGCTTATAGAAGAAATAAGATCGATATTGGGAATAATCAATATGAAGTATGAATTATAATGGTAAGTACCTACTGGGTGCGGCGTTAGGATTCCAATCGCGTCGTTGGTCGTGGGAATCCTTGCAACAAGGAATTCTCGTATTATGTTAACCTGAAATAAAAAAAAGTTACGATGCTGAGAATTTACTCAATTTAACCTTGCAGTTATATGTGAAAAATGAAACAAAACCCATAGCTCATTTAACTGTAACATTGTAAAATCAAATTCAACATTTTCAATACACTTCCAACCTCATGCATTCACTAGACAAAATATATTAATTTGGAATTATAAATGAGACCAAGTTGGTCAAAAATTATAAATGAGACCCAAAATTCAAAAACTTAAACGAGACACATAATTTCTCCACAACAGTTGTGTAATTGAGTTGTCCGTGCACTCAAGACAAAGTCATGGATTTCAAGCCAATCTTATTATTCAGTTCCATGGTTTACTGCCAAGACCAACAGAATTAAACCACAACTGGAACTGGGATGGGTGAATAGTGAAGTATAAGAGAAACTACACAATATCTTACTACCATATTATTACTTATGATTTCAACAATTTTAAGTAATTTTTCGGAAATTTGAAGTATTGATTGAATTACAATTTCAGATCCTGAAGTTAGAAATTTTTCTAAGAGAAAGAGATTTACTTACTGAGTTACGGAGGAGAGACCTTTCCGAAATTGATATCGGTATAATTAAGATTCCTTATGTGGAAATTCTTCTTCTTCTTCGTTGAGATTTTGAGTGGAAAACATAGATTTGATATCTTCCTCCACCACCACCACCACCATCTATAAATAACATAGGTTTGACTTCCTCCTCCACCGCCACCACGACCATCATCTCTATCACCATCATCATCAACAATTGAGACTACATTACAAATTGAGCTTCGATAATTCGAACAAGTTCGATTCTAAACTTATCAGAAATCTAAACCTAAAATCAGATCTTAATCTTTTTAAATCTGTTTTTGAATCTGAATCAGTTGGCGTAAGAGATGGTGGTGGTGGTGGTGGTGGTGATTGCCGGAGAGATAGAGAAGAGTGATTTTTATTTAGATGTGAAATTAAAAAGTAAATACGTGATAACTCACTGAGACGATTGTGGTGTTGGTTATGGTGGCGACGGAGATAGAGATGGAGATGGTGGCGGCAGTGATGGAGATAGCGGAGAGTTCCATTGGTTTTTCTCGATTCAGAAATAAAGAAGAAGCTGAAGCATAAGATATAAAGGTTAAAAATGGGATTATGTGAAAAAAATTGTTCGCAATTTCAATTATGCCTTTAGGGGTATTTGTACAGGACCCATGGATAGTAGGGGTGTTTATAACATTCCTACTTAGATGAATGTATAGGAATTTCTGCAGGAATGAAGCTGGCGAGTCAACTTGGACTGCCGGTATTCCATGCTAGGTGAGCCGATGAACGATCCAGCCAATGACTCAATTGAGTAATGCGATTCAGACAAGTCAGATGTAGCTGACTGACTCAGCTAACTCTCCTTCCCCTTGACCTCTTCACTACCAGTTTGACATGTTTGACCGTTAATTCTAACGGCGCCGTGACAGAATATTCTGTTAGCGGAGAAGAATCTCAGGTGGACGACATTGACTTTTCCGGCATATTTCCGACGATCCAGGACTTTTCCGGCCACCCAATATAACAGATTTTTGTGTGACCTTTTCTCATGGGTATGAAGACTTGGGCTTGGAATTGGATGTGGAATTTGACTTGAAATTGAATTTGGAAGAGAAGAGGAGGAATTTTACAAAGACAAGGACTTGGAGATAGAATGGGAAAGGGATCCTAATCCTAAAAAGATTGCAAGAAAATTGAAGCCTATAAATAGACAAGTTCTCTACTTCTACACTTCAACACCTGTACACCTCCACACACACAACACTTTAGTTTTTGCTCTAAATCTTTTCTTTATTCTTTGTGAACTCCAGACCATGATTAGTTATTTTTCTTATTGATTGGGGATGAATTCCTAGTTCTTGACATGTTTTGAGTTTTGTTTCAAATCTACTTTGACATTCTCACATGATTATCGTTTGTTTTTACTAATATGAGTGTTTATGATTGTTTGATAGGTTATTTAGAGTGCACACTAAATTAATTTGTTAATTTGATCTAAAGCTAGTGAAAGTTAGGGGATAAGCAATCGTTTCTTGACTCAATACACAAGTAGAAAACACGAGACCTTGCGGAGGAATTCTGTGGAGCAATTGTGTGTGAAAACAACACTAGAAAATGGACCGAGCGACCCGAGTCTAACTACTAGTATCAAACCTATATTCATAAATCTTAATGCGTTCTTTGGAATTACATCTTGTAAGCGAACCTCAAGATGGCTCTTTGGAATAGAATCTGATAACTAAGCGAACCTGTTACTCAGTGAAACGATGAATTTTGGGGTTAGCTAAGCGAACATGTTAACCTACGGTTGGTGATAATCTGCGACTAATAACAAGTAGACAAAAACATAACTTGCATCATTGTTTTGCAACGAAGAAGAATTCTTTAATCTTATTTTTCTTATTGATTTCAACTTTATCTTTTTAATTGCTTTGTTTATTTATTTTGCTTTATAAAATCTAAAACCGAAACCCTCCTTTTGCGACATTATAAGACAACTAAAACCTCTTACTCCTCGTGGGAACGAATTTGACTACACTATATTCCTTGTTAATTAGGTGGAAAAATATTTACTAATTTGTTGTGGTTACGACACGCATCAAAAAATACCTTCCAAATATATCTCTTAGTTTTTTAAGTTTACCTTATATATTTTGGATTTGCGTTAGGGTTTTTAAGAGATGAACCTCTCTTGCATACAATCATGGAAAGTACTTCTTCTTCGTTTACTATGTTTTGGTACGGGGTTTTTAAGTGCAAACGTTTCATGAGTTTTCCGCTGCCAAGTTCTAGAAGAACAAGGCTTGAATGTGCTGTTTAAGCTTTGTTAAGATTGTTGTATCTTGGAGGCAGATGTCCAATAGGGCTATAACATCATTTTTTTCCAAAGTGTAGTCGGGCATCTTGTCTTAAGGAGTGCGTGTTGAACATGTGCCTCAATCTACCATTACTAGTTTCTTCTTTCTATGGTGTTAAACATGCATGTTCAAGACATCAACAATTGAATCAGAGACCACACTTATGAGGTCTTGTTATCTTGTGCACTCATGCACAAGATAGAGCCAATCATTGGTTTTGAAAATGATAAAAAATGTTGTAGTTTGCATTGGAGAAGATAAAGTTTGCACTTCTATAAAGAAAAATTCAAAAAATCTATGAACATTTGCTTTCTCCAATACAAAATACATTATCTCTCATAATTTTTTATTGTTTTTTATCATTTTCAAAACCAATAATTGGATAACAAAACCCTTATCATTTATATTAATTATTAGTTATTTGATATATTATCAATTTTAATTGTTATTCCCAACAATTGCAACTATCAACATAAGACAAGACCAAGTACGAAACCACCGATAGTTTGCAGCCGTTTCATGAGCAATTATTGAGAGTATTCAAAATTCAAAAACCAAAGTAAAATAACTTCTTCGATTGCCCATAGCTTAACTATTAAGTATACGGAGTAAATGTAAGTCGGTGGAAACAGTGTCGGATTGACTGGTTCAGTCCTCTTATAAACCTGTAAAGTTGATAAAGTTGGGGTTAATATTGTAAAACAAAAAATGTGCACCGATTTCATACACTAGTAATAACATCACTACATCGTGATCGTACTTTCCTCTGCTCTCTCTCTGTACTTACAATCATTCTTCTCTCGTTTATTGATTTCTTTGAACAAGTTTCCGAAGTTATCATTAACAACCTGAACTCCAGTTCGGCATTGTCGAAGTTCATCGGTACTAGGTTTGATCTTATGATTCTCTATTTTTTGGCTTGTTTTGGACATGATATTACTATAAATAGTAAACAATACTGTGTTTTTTTTTCTTCAATTTTAGTTCTTGATATGTCATTTCTGTAAACCTAGTTGTGAATTTCTAAGAAGCTTTATCAATTGTTTACCATGGGAATCATCGTTGAGGAGTTAGAGTGCGAGATAAGAAGAAAAGACGAAGAGATTGATTTTTGGAAGGGGGAAGTGGACTATTGGATAAGTAAACATTCAGAGTTAGAGAATCGGTATGTGAATCAGAATATAGATGAATTTAGGTCTAATGAGTTTAATGAAGAATTAGAAGATTATAGGACTAAGTATGATGCATTATACGGGGAACTTGAAAGGAAGAACATGGAGTTTGATGTTATTGAGGGTAAGTTGACGGATTTGACGGTGACAAGGGTTGCTACTGAAACTGAACTCCGTAAGTATAAGATGATGTGTGATAAGTTGAGCGATTGGAAGGAGGAGTTTCAGAAAAGGTGTGAAGAAAATGAGAAACAAGCAGACTTGGGGCTGAATAATGAACTTGATGTGGAGAATAAATTGGAAGGTTATGAAACTAAGTATAATGAATTGTCTGTGAGGTTTAATGTGGAGAAAGTAAGAGGGACTTGTCTTGACAATGAGATCAAGGAAAACAGGAGAATGTGTGTTCAGATGAACAAGCAGATTGCAAGTTTAGAAGAAAATATAAAAGCTATAAGGAAGGAGGGAGAAAAATGTTTTGAGCTCAATAGGAAGAAGTTCGAGGAATTGGAGCGTGAGAGAAGAAGAGTAACTGAAGAGAATGAACTTTTGAAGGCCAAATTTAGCGAATTGGAGAGTCAAACAGCCTTGTGGCTAAAAGAATTAGAAGGTTCTGGCAAGCATCATGGTTTGTCTTGGGAGCTGGAAGGGAAGGAAGTGGAATGTGAGTGGTATAAGAATCCATTGAAGAACCTAACATTGATTAAAGATGTTTATGATACTGAACTTGATGGCTTCAAAACAGCATTCAGTGGACTGAAAGAGAAATTTATGGGTCTAGAAGAAGATGGGAAAGTTATGTCCAGAAGTGAGATGAAAGCACAAGAAAGAGCCGCTCACTTGGAAGAGGTAATTGCGAAGATGGAAAAGAAGTTGGAGATGCAGGACTTGAAGCTTGAAGATGAGATTTCAACTCAGAGATGTTTAGATTCTCACGATGATGGTGAAAGAGAATGTGGTCAGACAGGTTCACCAGATAAAGTATCTTATGGTGATACAGGGGATAACAATACAAACAAAAGACCTTGCAGTGAAATGGATGGTGTGATCGATGACACTCATGTGGTTGCTTCATCGAAAATAGAAGACAAAATGTTGAACAACACTGAAGATATACATATGTTTGAGCAAGATAGTTTGAATCCAGCAGGTATCTTTGAGATTGGTGACAACAATGATGAAAGGAAAACTAGCCCAAAGAGTTTTTTTCGTACTGGAGGCAAAAGAAGCCTGAATGTTCCGACTGGCAATACAACTGAAAGGCACTTTAAAAGATCATTCTCTGATCAGAGATGCGAGGAACATGGCAGCAGTTATGAAGAAGATAATATCCCATTATCTTCGGCAGCAAAAAGAAGAAGGTTCTCGACGGAAGTAACTAGTGATACTGAGGAAGATGATACAACTCCACTTGGTGAATTTCAGGAGAAGAAACTGGAAGAGCTATTAGTAATTCCTAAAACCAAACACTCGCCGGTGAATCTTTGTGCTGGGGATGTGTCTCTCTCTTCTCGGGGTCAAAATATTGAGGAATTTGTCCCCCTTTCACAACAAGGACAGGTTTCACTGACGGAGTGTGACCAGAAGAAGAGTCAGGCTGATAGTACATTGATTGAAAAATTCATATCTTCAAATAATCTGGAAATGAGCGGGTCATCACAAGTTACAGTAGGCAACCTAAATTCGCAAAATGACCGAGAGAAAGTATCCGGGCATGAGGTGGGTGTCAGTTTGAGTGGATTATTTGTAAATGGGTCTGAAACTTGTGATAGTGGAGATAGCTCAACTGACTCGGAAGATGCACTGGATAATGAGTTGGATATTGGTGAAGTCGTAGCAATGATAAGAAGGAACACAAATAAAGAATTGAAATGGCAAAATGAAGCAGACGTGCTTTCTTCGTTCAAGAAGCATCCCGTCCTCTGCATGAAAGCTGTCTGTGCTCTACAGCAGAAAACAGATGAGGGAAAATCAATAATGGGTCCATTTAGCAAGTTCGCTGCGCACAGGTATAATTTGCACAAGCTCGTTATATTCATTATTTTGCTTCCTTAAATTCTTAAATAACATTAGAAATTTAGATGTTTTGCTGGCACCTCATAACTGCTCGCTTGAGTATAAATTATCGATGTTCATATCCATTAATGTTTATTTTAGTATCTCATTCGGTTGGTATCATCAATTTAGCACCTGAGGTATACCTTTAATGAAGGATTACTTTTTTTTTTTTGATATAAAGCTGTTAGAGCAATAACATAGTAGGTAACAATTTCAGCCCCAATGCCTTCCTAGTGTGTTTCATTAGCTAAATGAGGGTGCTTAAGCTCCTTCACCACCAATCCCCCATGTCTGGTTCCCTAATGAGACCATGCATTGCATAGTGTTGCCAAGTTTTTACCTTACTCGGTACTACTACACAATTAAACATATTGTTTTTGGATTCTTTA